>NC_133617.1:63530806-64130806 GCF_048593235.1 Sminthopsis crassicaudata | reverse complement strand
CAAAGTTGCAGGATACAAAATAAATCCACATAAATCATTACTATTTACAAAGTCTAGCAACAAGAGATGCAAGGAGAAATTCCATTTAATATAAGTGTAGGTAATATAAAATATTTGGGACTCTACCTGCCAAGACAAAGTCAGGAAATATATGAACACCATTACAAAACACAATTACAACAATTACAACAATTTCACCTTCCACACAAATAAAGTTAGATCTAATCAATTGGAAGAATATCAAATACTCATGGGTAGGCTGAGCTAATGTAAAAAAAATTATAATTCTACCTAAATTAATCTACTTATTCAGTGCCACACCAATCAAACTGCCAAGAAATTATTTTAAAGAGCTGGAAAAAATAATAACAAAATTCATCTGGAAGAATAAGAGGTCAAGAATTTTAAGGGAACTAATGAAAAAAATGGAAATGAAGGTGGCCTAACTATACCAGATCTAAAACTATATTATAAAGCAGGGGTCATTAAAATCATTTTGTACAGGCTAAGAAACAGAGAAGTCAATCAATGGAATAGGTTAGGTTCACAAGACATAATAATCAAAGACTATACTAATCTGGTGTTTAATGAACCCAAAGACTCTAGCTTCTGGGATTTGACAAAATTTGCTGGCAAAATTGGAAAACAGTATGGCAGAAACTAGGCACTGATTCACATATAGCACCCTATACCAAGATAAGATTGAAATGAGTTCTTGATTTAGACATAAAGAGTGATACTATAAGCAAATTAGAAGAACAAAGGATCTCTCAGATCAGTGGAGAAGAAAGCAATTTGTGGCCAAAGAAGAATTAGGGTACATTATGAAATGCAAAATAGTAATTTTTATAATAAGTTAAAAGGTTTTTGTACCAAAAAATCCAATAGATTTGTGATGGAGAGAAACTTCTGCATCCAGAAAGAAGATTATGGGGATGAATATGGATTACAACTTAATATTTTTTTGTTGTTGTTTACTTGCTTTTTTTTTTCTCTTTATCTTTCCTTTCTGATCCAATTTTTCTTTTATAGCATGATAAATGTGGGAAATTTTCTAAAATAATTGCACATATTTAATATATATTGGATTACTTGTTTTCTAGTGGAGGGAGTGAAACAAAGGGAGGGGAAAATTTTGAAACACAAGGTTTTGCAAGGGTTAATGTTGAAAATTATCTTTAGATATGTTTTGGAAATAAAAAGCTATTATTAAAAAAACTCAAAACAGCCAAATTGATATTGATGAGAGAAAAGGAAATTCTAAATACTCTGATGTATTATCTCATACTTATCAAAAATGGCAAATATTGAATGGGGAGAATGTGGGGAAAATAAACACATTAATGAACTCTGTGGAATTATTAACTGCACTACTTGTTCTCAGAATTACTTGGAGCTATGTACCAAAGGCTATAAAACTACCAGGCCTATATCCGAAAGAGATTTTTAAAAATGTGGGGGAGGGGGGAAAGAAGATCTGTGTGTACAAAAATATTTGTAGAAACTTTTTGTAGTGGCGTAAGTTAGAAGTTTGAGGGGATGCCCATTAATTGAGTAATGGCTGAACAAATAGTGATATATGATAGTGACAGAATATTACAGTGCTAAGAAATGAGTAAGGGGGTGGTTTTTGAAAAATCTGAATCCCCAACTATACTGAGTCCCCAAATATACATTATATATATGTTTACATACATATGGATATATGTACAGATTTGGCTACAATGCAATAATTTCTTTGTTAGAGGAAATTTCCCTTGAAGAGCTTTCATCTACTGATACTCACTGACATTTGTTCTATTTCCATATTAGACAGTAGTTTTGGTCAGTGAGATTAAATAACTTGGCCACGTCAGACTTTCAGAATGCAGATCAAGTAAAAAAGATTTTGTCAAATATTATATGTGACCAATATATCCTTAGGCAATATGGAGACATTCATTTGATTTTTATATATGAGAGGTATAATAAGTGCAATGGTTTGGATAAAATGATCTCTCCAAAGTCATCAATAGTCTCTTAATTGCTAAATCTAATGGTCTTCTCTCAAATACTAACTCTCTTTAGCTCTGTAGCTTTTGTCCTTAGTGATCATTTTTTTCCTCCTTTATGTTTTCTCTTCTGTAAGTTTTCTTAACATTGCTCTCTCCTTGTTCTTCCAAAAGCATGGTTGCACCTTCTCAGCATCCTTTCTTCATGCAAGTAATGCACACTAATTGTGGATTTTCCCCAATGTTTGTTTCTGGGCTTTCTTTTCTTATTCACTCATGTCATCTTGCCCAGTGATCACATTAGCTTTCATAGGTACAATTATCATCTATTTTGGCCACATAATGAGAAGATGGGATTCAATGGTAAAGACTTTCATGCTGGAAAAGATTGAAGGTAAAAGTAAAAAGGAATGATACAGCCTGAGATGGCTACTTAGTATCATGAAAACGAACATGAACTTGAATAGTTTTCTAGAGGATAGAAGCTGTGTACTGCAACTTGGAATTATGCCCAAATGGCTATAAAATTGTGTTCACCCATCCAGCAATACTACTTCTGTATCTGTATCCCAAGGAGATCACACCAAAAGGAAAAGGACCCCCATGTACAAAAATATCTATAAAGTTCTTTTTGTGGTAGCAAAGAATTGTAAATTGAGAGAATGCTAGTCAGTTGGGAAATTGGAAAACAAGTTATGATATATGAATGTAATGGAATATTATCATTCTATAAGAATTGATGAGTAGGCAGATTTCAGAAGAATCTGGAAAGACCTCCATGAATTGATGTATAGTGCAGTGAGCAGAATGTCCAGAGGATTCAGAAGTGTGACTGCAGGATGGTAAGCAAGCTCTAGGTCATATCATTAGACAAATCACATGAAAGAATGGTAGTTTTATTACACAGAGAAGAGATGACCTTCTGGGTGGGTAATTATTTCTGTTTTCTAGTATTTGAAGTTGTGTTAAATGGAAGAAGTACTAAACTTCTGTTTTATTCCAGGAGTAAGCATCAGGAGAATTGAAAAGTATAGAGATATTGATTGAGCCTTGATGAAAGGAGAGAAATTCTACAAATTCAAAGTAGGGAGTTCTCCTTATTAGAAGTCTCCAAACAAAAGTTTCAAACAAAAATGAGCTTTTGCTTGATATGCTATATAGATTATTGCTAAGGATGGTTGCTGAGGTTCCTTCTAATTTTGAGAGACTATAATTCACACATGATAAGGAATGAATGAATGAATGAAGATTTACTTACTATATCCTAAGCCTTGTTACTAATAAACTAATAAAAATGCACATAGTTCTTTTCCAGCATCTTGTTTTTTTTTTTTTTTTTTTTTTTTTCTTTTTTTTGGCTGAGGCAATTGGGGTTAAGTTACTTGTCCAGTCATAGAGCTAGGAAGTGTTAAATGTCTGAAGCCAGATTTGAACTCAGATCCTCCTGACTTCAGGGCTGGTCCTCTATCCACTGCACTACCTAGCTGCCTCAGCATCTTGTACTTTAATAGGAAACTAATTATACAGGAATCAGAGCAAAGTTTGAGGCTCTTTTATTTTCAGTAATCGTAAATTCAAGTGTCTGGTGTTTTCCTTTGATTTCACCAGAATTAACTAGATAGTAAACCATAGGTAGACTATGTCTTAGGGCAGTTCTGGGAATGGGGTCACTTTGGCATTTGTCTTTTCCTGTCCCAACTTGTACAATATTGGATTTGCTTCCACATCCACTTTTATGGCATATAATTCCTGGAATCTTAGAAGGTCAAGGGTAAATGGGACTGCTGATGGCAGCTGAACACAAAACCTTTCTACCATATAATCTATCCTATGTTGGAAGATTTCCAATGCTGGGGAACCCTTATTTTCTCATTCCACTTTGAAAGAGCTTTAATATTAGATGATTTTCTTTTATATCAGATGGAACTTTGATCATCCATATCTTGTACTCATTGCCCCTAGCTCCACTGAATGGGGTTACTTTTATAAAATATAATTCTTTTACCACCTTACAGTTATTCAAATAATCCATGTAGCAATCAATTGTCATATTTAGCAGCCAGTTGGCTAAGGATAAGGAAGAACCGAATTTGAATCCTACCCTAATCACTTACTAGTTTTTTGATTATTGGTAACCCAATTTGCTTTGCCTTAGTTTCTCATTTATAAAATGGGCATGTTTCTATTAATATAACCAACAACCCAGGATGGTTGCCAGGATCAAATAAGAGAAGAGTTGTCGAAGTCTTTGGAAATCTTGAATCTACAGTAACATTGTTTATATCTTTATTTTATCATCTATTTCTCACCTAAAAATGTACATTTTGTCTTACAATCTAACCTTGTCATGGTCACTAAACTGACCAGTTGTGTTTTGTCATGCTTCTGTTCATCCCTTTTTGGGAGAGCTTCTGTTTTTAATATCATACTTCCCTCTCTCCCTTTCTCACTCCATCTCTCTCCATCTCTTCCCCCACCTTTTTTTCTCCCCCCATCTCTTTTTTGGTGAGGCAATTGGGGTTGTATCACAGCAAGCAAGTCTGAAGTGTCTGAGCCAGGATTTGAATTCAGGGCTGGTGCTCTATGTATAGTATCATCTACTTGTCCCATACAATGATCTTTCTAAAATGAACTGAACACCACTTCCCCCATTGTGGTCTGATTAGGGAGTAGAAAAGAAGAGAGAGGAACTAGCCAACTTTATTTCCAGGAGCATCTCCTGATATAACTTAGTTTCACATAGCACATTCACACATGACAGTTGGAATGTGTCTCAGAAACTGTCTGATCTAATATTTTATGTGAAAAGAATATCCTTGTATCTCAGAATACAAATTTATTGAGGACAGAATTCCCTCTTTTTCTTTTTTTTCTCAGTACTTTGCAGAAGACAGTCCCATAGCAAATGCTTGTAAAATTCATTGACGCAATGAGTTTTGAAGTCTTATTGATTCTATGTCCGCAAAGACTTTTGTGCATAATTCAAACCTAAAAGTTTGACCTCAAGTCATTTATCATGTTTAGTGCGGACCATTGTAAGTGGACAACCAATTTCTAGTCTTTTCAAGTTGTTCTCCAACTGTTCTTACTTAAATAAGAAGGTGATCACATGACTTTTCTGAGAAACAAAATTTGGTGGTTGTTGCTTTTGTATAATATATATATATATACACACATATATATGATATATGTATATATGCAATCTATGCATATATATGTATGTATGTATGTATGTATGTATATATGTATGCATACATTTCTCATCATGACATTGAAAGTTCAGCATCACTGGCTGCAACTTGCTTTTCCAGACTCCTTACTCTTCCTAACACATTTTGTGTTCTTGTCAAACTGTGTTGCCTTGCTCTTCCATGAACTTAGCACTCTAAGTCCTCCTATGCTTTTGCACATAATATCACTTTGTTCTGGGATGATTCCCCCTTCTCCCACTTCTGTTTTGCCTCAACCCCTCATCCAGCCGTCCCCCTACTGCCACAGTCACAGTGTTGTTGTGAGGATCAGATGAGATCATATTGGTAAAGTATACAGCAAAGTGCCTGGCACCTAGAAGCTGCTTAATAATTGTTTCCCTTTCCCTTTCTCATTATCTGTTCCCTGAATCAGCTTTAAATCATGCTACCTGTCTCATTCTGTTTGCTTCTATTTCTGATTTCTCTGACTTTGGGCCTTCTTATTGAGTCCCAAAAGTTTGCAATCCACCTATACCCTCTATATTTTGCTTTCTCTGTCCCTCACCGAATCTCTTGCTTAGTCTGGTTTGAGTCATTCAGAGTAACTTTATCACTTATTAGGCTAAAACAGAAGGAAAGTTCTTTTTCTTTTTCTTTTGAAATTGCATTTAATTACATATTTTTAAAAATAGTATTTTATTTTTTCCTCAGTTACATGTCAAGAACATTTTCAGCATTCATTTTAAAAAGATTTTGAGTTCCAAATTTTCTCCCTCTCTCCCTTCCCTCCCCTCTTCAGAAGATGGTAGTCTGTTATGGGCCAGAACTCTGAACTTGAAACAAAGGATTCTTACAAGGTGTAAGTCAGTGGAATTGATAGAGACAATAGTTATCTAATTTAGCATGGTTCAGTATGATTGATTTAATAATCCTACAAGGAGATGTTATGGGCCAGAACTTGAAACAAGGTACTAAGTGGAATTGAGGAGACAATGGTTAAATCTAATTTAGCATTGATTTAATCCTACAACAAATAATGGTTTCCTAGTGATATAATGATTGGTGTATACTCAGTGTGGAAGATGTAATTGGGGACTCAGCACATTCGTTCATCCCATCTCATACCACCTTGGTGGTAGGCTCTCCTTTGCTTTTCCACTAAAACCAAGACTCTGGAAAGTTCTCCATAAAGCTGCCCAGCCCCAGGAAGGAGATAATAAGGATCTGGACTATAACACAGCTAACCGGGGCCCCAGGAGAGGAGACAAGACTTTGAAAGAGATAATAAAGGATTTGGACTTTAACCCTGGCTTCTCATATGGTGATTATTGAACTGAAACAAAGGTTGCTTCCAGAGACCCCAAGAAACTTCAACAGAGAAGATTACATTTTAGAGAGAATATTACAGTAGACAGTCTGATATAATTTATATATGTGCTATCAAGTACAACATATTTCTGTATCAGTCATAGTCGTGAAAGAAGAAACAAATCAAAAGGGAGGAAAACACAAGAAAGAATAAAGTAAGTAAAAAAAAAAATGCTTCTACCTGCATTCCAAGTCTATCAGTTCCTTACCTGATTATGAACTGCATTTTCCTTCATAGTTCTTTTTACTTGTCTTGGATCAGTGTTTTGCTGAGAATTGAGTATAATAATTGATGCTGCTGCTGATACTGTGCATAATATTTTTGAGATTGTACTCAATTAACTTTGTATCAGTTCATAGAAGTCTTTCCAGGTTTTTTCTGAAATCTGCCTGTTCACAATTCTTAAGGAAAGCTGTTGAAGTCTAACTGCCTTAGTGCTGACTTTCACTGATCTCTTTCTAATTTTTTGGAGTCATTCCTCCAAGTTAGCATATTACTTTGATAAAGCCTCTGCTTCTGAATGCCCAGTTGCTGAAGTACAAATCCAATTCCCCCTATATCATTGTTGACTCTTTACTCACACCAATACCGTATTTTCTTTACTGCCCCCTCTCAACAATATCTTCTTTTATATTTACTCATTTCCACTGTGTTTTTGGAATACCTGCCTGTTGCCACTTCCAGATTCTCCCTCTGCCCTTGTTGCCTTGGAATTTCTTCTCTTTTGAGGTTAATTTTATTCAAATGAATTTCCAAATATTGATCCTGGTGATTAACTCCCCAAGAGATTTTTTTTTTTTTGTTCCCCCGTCACTTTGGTCATTGGCTCACACTCTTTTCTTCTGTTCTAAATTATGCACTCATAGTAAGGGACTTGAATATACATATCAAAGTGCCATCATATATCTTAACTTTTTACTTATTCAATCTATTGAGTTCTCATATACTATTTCTTTTTCTATATTAATTAAACACAGATGGCCACCTTTTTGGTTGTGTCATCATTTATATGATGGTATTCCTTTTCCATGTTCATAAATTCCAAATTACTTTCATGTAATAAAAATCTATTTTCATTCTAGCTTTCTTTATAACTTTTATATTTTTATATTATATTATATAACTTATATATATATTTATAGCTTTCTTTTATAACTCTTAGCCTTCATCTTTTTCCTCACTCTTCTCTACAATCTTTCCATCATTACTTTTTTCTCAGTTTACCATATTTCTTTATTTTCTATTCTCTTCCCTTTATGATCTCAACTCTTTCTTGAAGCAGTGCAAGTGTAAACTTTCCTGTACACTTGAGTCTTTTGCTATCTTATCCAATAACTAGCCAAACTTAGTCAAAAGCCTATCTTGGATCACTTCCCTATTTTCTTTGCTCCTACTCATATGCTACAGTATGAAAATGGAGAAAACTATGAAATCTCTCCATCTCTTATAAATTTAGGTTGTATGATTTCAATTGGGTCTTCCTTGCACCAGGGTGATCCTTTTGTACCTTCTTAATCAATCCACATCCTGCTCATCAGTGCACCTAACCCACAAGTTTTTGTCCTTTCTTAAACCTCCCATGATACCTTTTTCCTCTACCCTCTCAGCAGAGAAGCTTTGATTTCACCTATACTAAAAAAAAGTAAAGACATTCACTGAGAATTCTCATGTATTCTTCACCTTTCACCTCTTTCAGTTTTGATATAACTGTTGTCCAAAAGAGAAAGATTCCAGTTTAGGGAGACTCTAAGAAGGTGGGTGAGAGCAACATATGTCTAGGAGAGAATCCTAACACACACAAATTCTCACAGACAGCTTCTTATTCTCACCTCTGTGTTCTCTTCCTCATTCAGTCTCTTTTCCCCCAGATTACACATTTTCAAGTACTTTAGCTCATGCCCTTATTGCCCAGTCATCACATCACTCTAGTTTTTCAATATTGTAGTCATCTGCCTCTAAACTTGCCCTGGTTTTAAAAGTCTTTCCTAATAAGTGGCCTTGATCTGAAAATATCCTCCCAATATTTCTCTGACCAGAGCAGTGAAGAGAGAAACTTTTATCCTCTTTATTCTGTATTGTCTTATGTGAATATTGCTTTTCTTCAGGGTTGCTGCTGTTTTCCTATGACTAAAAATCTCACATGATGAAAGATCTCATGTGATGAATGGTTTACTTTGACTCTTCCTCCCTTTTCTGGAAGTCATATTTCCTTCCCTTCCTTGTCTCTGCAGCTGAGAAATAGAAGAATCACTTACCTCTTTTTGCCTTTGTTGCCTAGCTAGATGAGGAAATGCTTGTAGAACCCAGTTCATATGTGTGGATGTAAGAGAGGGAGAGTAGTCTTATTATAGTTATAGCTATGGGATACCCTGAGCTCATCTCCCTCTTGAGCTGTGATTATATGATCAAGTTGAAGAGAAGTCACTGTATGCACCATTGATGTCTCCATGGAAGAACTTTTGACTCAAATGTGAATAATTATTCATTATATTGATTAATGACAAATTTCCCTCCTCACCTGAAAGCAGCAAGAGAGAACTTTTCTCTAATTCCTAGGAGAGGCATACAAAGTCATCCATAGAGGGCAAAAGAGAAAATTTGAAGCCCATCAGTGTTTGCTCACTACCTCTGAAGCAGAATCACAGAATCTGTTAGCTGCAAGTGATCTAAGAGGCCACCCAAAATAAAATTTTAAAAGACTTTTTTAAATTTATGGACTAAAACAAGTCTATGTAACATAGTACAATTAAATGAATGACTCCACATGAAACTGCAAATCTACTATGCATAACTTGCTATTCCTTTCAAATATACAGTAAAATCATTATGGAAATTACTTTTTCATTCTTCCCTCCTTCCCACTTCCCAACCTCTGAGATGTCTACTATTTGACACAAATATATATATACACACATAGATATATGTATATAATACACATATATAAACTTATCTTATACATAATTCTCTTCCTCAGTTCTTTCTCTGGTTGCAGACAGCATCTTTCTTCATATGTCCTTTATACTTAATTTGAAATTAATGGTCACAATGGATAAAGTAATTTATTTGTTCAACGTTGTTTTTAAAACAATATTACTTTATACAGTGTTCACTTGTCCTGTTCATTTCATTCTTCATTATTTCATACAAGGCTTTCCATGTTTTTCTAAAATCATTGAGCTTATCATCTGTTATAACACAGTAATATTCCATCATAATAATATACCACAATTTGTTCAGCCATTTCCCAATTGATGGGCATCCCTGCAATTTCTAATTCTTTAGCACTATCAACGACTAGTTATAAACATTTTAGAACATATAGGTTATTTTCCTTTATCCTTAATCATTTATGGAAATATACCCAATAGTGTTACTGCTAGGTCAAAGGATATAAGTTGTTTATAATTCTTTGGGTATAATTCCAGTGTTCTCAAAAATTACTGGGTAATTTTACAATTTCAATAACAATAAATGTCCCATTTTTTCCACATCCTCTCCAACATTAGTCATTTTCCCCTTCTCTCATTTTAGCCAATCTGGTAGGTATAAAATTACATCTCAAGGCTATTTTAATATGCATTTCTCTAATCAAATGGTATTTTGGAGCATTTTTATAGACTATAAATTGTTTTGATTTCTTCATTGGAAAACTATTCAGGTCTTTTGAATATTTATCAATTGGGAAATGTCTCATATTTTTATAGATTTAGTAAAATTCTTTATATATTTTATATGTTTATGAGACCTTTATCTGATAAACTGTCAATCCCCTCCTCTTCAGTTTTTGGTGTTCTTTCTCAGCTTGGTTATGTTTGTTTTATTTGCATAAAACTATTTAAATTTAGTGTTCACCCTATATGGGGCCCTCTCCATAGTGATAGAATTCCTGCTTCAGATACTGAAGCATGAATACACATTTACTATGTGTATTCCATGTTTCCTGCATGCCTACCTTTTCTGAAAGACTGCATCTCAACTATTGTGAATTTCCCATTTGTGTTTGGAGGTAATCTTTTGTTTTCACTGCTATTTAAAGCCATTGAGTCCAAAGTGGTTTTTTTCTTTTGGCTGATAAAAGTAACATTTTTATTAGTGCTCATGTGCACTAATTTGTGATTTGATGGGTGTGTTCATTGAGTTAGCACCTTGAACTTGGAGGGACCACATGTGGGGAATGTCTCCAGTATTACAAAATACAAAAAAAAGTATATTTTTTCATGTGTTCAAAAATCAGTCTTAGAAAGAGAACATGAAGTCCACATGGTTACAAAACAGTTTATTCAAATAAAATCTGGATTTTTTTTTTATGACTTAAAACTCAAAATGGATCACCTGAATATGTGGAAGACAGAAAAGGTAATGCCTCCTTAGACTGCAGTATGAAATACGTTAAACCAAGAACTAGGTAAATAATATAAGACTATTGTCATCTATATTTCTCAAAGCATTTATGAAGTACCATGTTAGGTTCTTGAAAAACTGGAGAACATACATCAAAAAGAAAGTGACCAAAACAATAGATGTCTTGAGCATATCAGCATCACTTGTAGGAAATGGAAATATTAACTCTAAAAGAGAGAAAATGAAATGGGAACATGATAGTCATTTTTAAATATTTGAAGGGACGTCATGTGGAAGAAAACTTCAATCTATTTTACTTAACCCTAAAAGCATCCCTGCTTGCATATAGATTTTGCTAGAGGATCTCTGAAGTCTGGTTAACATGACTCTGATCTTATCATCATGAGATTCTGGTTCTAGATTAGAACTCTCTTTAAAACTTCTTCATAATTTCAAGAACATTTGGGATGCAGGTAATGTTAGTTTACATTTTATAATGATGATTCCAAGATTACAATTGAGGCCAGTGTGAGAATGAGGCTTTTTCTTGGCCAAAACTGTTCAGGGAGTCTTGTGCATTCTTGGGATCAATATAAAGGGACTGATGGCTGAGTAACATAGTGAACAAAAGATGGAAGTAGGCAACATCCAAGGAAATTTTTGGTCTAAATAACTGAGACAAAGAGTAAAAATAGAAGTGAATGCATAACAGCTGACAAATGTGCTCATCAATAAAAGGATGGTTTGCATGGCTCTGATCTCAGGGTGTTTTCCAGATGAGAAGTTGGTGCTCCTAATTTTCTGTGCATGTTGGTGGTGTTTGTGTAGGAGAAGCACCATGTAGCCACTAGCAAAGCCCATGAGCCCCAAACAAAGCACATTTCTGAAAATGGTCATTATCAAATAAGTACCTATAATGTGTTCTGAAGTACAAAACCCATTATCAAATGCATTGATAATGCTGCTATTGCTTTTTGGACCTCTTGTAATTACTGGTATAGGAATTTCTATCATTAGATTGAGGATCCAGCAAAAGAGATAGGAGTGGGTGGTATGTTGTATGGCTCTGACTTTGAACTTTCTCCATCTGGAATTTCCATGACTGATGGTGATGGCCTGAAAGATACACAGGAGGCAAGTCAAGGAAATTGAAACACCTTCACTCACTTTGCGAATGTAAAATAGAACTTTGCAACCAACATTATCCAGGAAATAGTTCTTCCACAGACCCTGCAATATTTGTGGGACTCCCTTGCTAACAAGCGTCATAATGTTCACCAAGATCAGCTGGATAAAAATATGAATGAAAGAACTCATCTTATGGCCAGTAAGGATATTTAATATATAAGAGATAAAGAGGAAGAAGTTTGCTATAGTCCCAATTGTGGTCACAGAGAGAAATACAATCCCAAGACAAATGTTTTTTGGAAGCATTCTATGTGTCCCAAAGAGAAAACTTTAGGTAGAAAAAAACCAGAGAGGAACAAAAAAGTTGTATGAATATCCAACTTTATTCTAATCTGTAGGAGAAGCTCAAAACACTACATGTGCCTTACCCTATACTTATGTTGATGGATATTACTATTTATTCAACAATTCCTCCAAGTCAGGCCAATGCTAGGAACAGGAGGTAGAGTTGAGTTCTAATTATAGAGAATGAGGATTTCTTGTAGAATTGGAGTTTTTATATTTCAATTGCTCAAGGTAGTAGTCTCTAATTATGGTAAAAACTGACATCCTGTAGGTCCAACCATAGAGTCTCCTTCATTGTGTTCTTCAGATGTTGCTTTTGAAAGACCAAATCAGTAAAATCCATAAGCCAACGATCTTTGTGTAGTCCTGTTATATGAGGGCTATAAGAAGAAAAGGAAAAAGTGCTATGAATCAATCTCCTAGTAATTGGGATAAAAATGTTCATTTTACCATGTGTTCTTTATCTTAGAATTATGGAACATTAGCAAAAAGGAATATTAATGATCTCTAATTCAGTGGTGTCAAACTCAAATAGAAATTGAGTCCTTCAAGTTGTATGTTGACATATAAAAACAAAAGCCAACACCATCTGTATTATATTATATTTTTATTCATTTTGTTAAATTTTTCCCACTTACATATCAATCAGTTTTAGGCAACACTTGGAAGTTTAGTGGTGGTATGGCATCTATGTGGAACAATTTTTACATATCAATTCTAAACTAACAGTTGCCTTAACCATTACTTCTCTTTAAAACTATTATTTTTTTGTGTTCTTTATCCTCTAGAAAAGTACTCTGGGCATAATTTGCAGTTAACAAATTTTCATTGCATTGCTTAGAAATTAAAGTGAGATCTCCTTGTATAACTAATCTTCCTTTGGAATACTCTCTCAATTTGAATTTTTACTTTTTGGTTGGGATATGCAGATGGTGATTAACTATTTTTTCCTTTGTAATTCTAAGAGTAACAGAAAAACTTGAAGTTTCTCTTATGTAAAACCTTTTATTATAGTAAATGGAGAGGTTTTGAATGCTGTAGATAAGTTCACTTACTTTAGCCACATGCTTTCCAGGGATGTCTACATTGATAGTTGCCACATGCATTGCTCAAGTTAGCTACTGTGTTTGGGAGGTTCTGAAAGGAAGTTGGGGAAGAGAGGTATTAGACTAACTACCAAACTATATATCTTTGGTAGAACTATATATACTATATATAAATATACTATACTATATATATAAACTATACTATATATAAACTATATATACTATATATAAACTATATATAGTATATACTATATGTACTATATATTAGTATTGTATATTATATATATAATTATATATTATATATATAATATATATGGTATATATTATATAATTATGCATATACTATATACAAACTATATATATTATATATAAACTATATATAAACTATATATACTATATATATAAACTATACTATATATATAAACTATATATACCAAACTATATATCTTTGGTAGAATATACTACCAAAGGAGAGTCAGGAATTATATGAGCAAAATTATGAAACACTTGCCCATAAATAAAGTCAGATTTAAATGATTGGAAAGACATTCAGTGCTCTTGGATAGGCCAAGGGAATATAATTAAGATGACAATACTCCCTAATCTAATCTATTTATTTAGTGCTATATCAATCATACTCCCAAGAAACTATTTTAATGACCTAGAAAAAATAACAACAGAATTTATATGGAACAACAAAAGGTCATGAATTTCAAGGGAAGTAATGAAAAAAAAATTAAATGAAGGTGGTCTAGCTGTACCTGATCTAGAACTATATTATAAAGCAACAGTCACCAAAACCATTTGGTATTTGCTAAGAAATAGACTAGTTGATCAGTGGCATAGATTAGGTTCATAAGGCAAGATAGTGAATAAAAATAGCAATCTAGTGTTTGACAAACCCAAAGATCCCAAATTTTGGGATAAGAATTCATTGTTTGACAAAAACTGCTGGGGAAACTGGAAATTAGTATGGCAGAAACTAGGCATGGACCCACATTTAACACCACATACTAAGATAAGATCAAAATGGATTCAAGATTTAGACATAAAGAACAAAATCATAAATAAATTGGAGAAACATGGGATGGTTTACCTCTCGGACCTGTGGAGGAGGAAGGAGTTTGTGTCCAAGGGAGAACTAGAGACCATTATTGATCACAAAATAGAAAATTTTGATTACACCAAATTAAAAAGTTTCTGCACAAACAAAACTAATGCAAACAAGATTAGAAGGGAAGTAACAAATTGGGAAAACATTTTTACAGTTAAAGGTTCTGATAAAGGCCTCATCTCCAAAATATACAGAGAATTGACTTTAATTTATAAGAAATCAAGCCATTCTCCAATTGATAAATGGTCAAAGGATATGAATAGACAATTTTCAGAGGATGAAATTAAAACAATTTCCACTCATATGAAAGAGTGTTCCAAATCACTATTGATCAGAGAAATGTAAATTAAGACCACTCTGAGATATCATTACACACCTGTCAGATTGGCTAAGATGACAGGAACAAATAACGATGAATGTTGGAGGGGCTGTGGGAAACCTGGGACACTGATGCATTGTTGGTGGAGTTGTGAAAGAATCCAACCATTCTGGAGAGCAATCTGGAATTATGCCCAAAAAGTTATCAAAATGTGCATACCCTTTGACCCAGCAGTGCTACTACTGGGTTTATATCCCAAGGAAATACTAAAGAAGGGAAAGGGATCTGTATGTGCCAAAATGTTTGTGGCAACCCTTTTTGTAGTGGCTAGAAACTGGAAAATGAATGGATGTCCATCAATTGGAGAATGGTTGGGTAAACTATGGTATATAAATGTTATGGAATATTATTGTTCTGTAAGAAATGACCAACAGGAGGAATACAGAGAGGCTTGGAGAGACTTACATAAACTGATGCTGAGTGAAACGAGCAGAACTAGGGGATCATTATACACTTCAACAATGATACTGTATGAGGATGTATTCTGATGGAAGTGGATATCTTCAACATAGAGAAGAGCTAATCGAATTCCAATTGATCAGTGATGGACAGAATCAGCTACACCTAGAGAAGGAACACTGGGAAATGAGTGTAAACTGTGAGCATTGTATTTTTTTGTTTTGTTTCTCTTCCCAGATTATTTTTACCTTGTGAATACAATCCTTCCTTTGAAACAACAAAATTCAGTTCTGCACATATATATTGTACCTAGGATATACTATAAGATATTTAATATGTATGGGAATGCTTACCATCTAGGGGAGGGGGTGGAGGGAAGGAGGGGAAAAACTCAGAACAGAAGGGAGTACAAGGGATAATGTTGTAAAAAAAAAAATTACCTATGCATATGTACTGTCAAAGAAAATGTTATAATTATAAAAATTAATAAAAAACAAAAACAAACAAAAAAAAGAAATCTAAGGACAATTGCAAAAGTCTTTCTTAAGAACTTTAAAACTGATTGCATGATTTGAAGATACTGGCACTGGTCCAGTCACTATGGCATATTCTCTTCAGAGAAGTTGCAGTGTTCTATGAGCAAATCAGAATTGAATTAGCTTAGAAGAAACATAACATTCACAAAATTACAGAAGCCATCCAAAGCGTTCATATGGACTATTTGTTTCCAACCTCTGGCAAACCATTCTAAGTTTGTATTGATCTGATCAGCCATAGTCAGTCACACTGGAACTTTAACATAGGTGATGTCATTTTGGTCCACTGTGAGAATGAAGGATAACAATGAAAAATAATGAATGGCCTTGTTCTTCATAATCCCCCCAACCTCTCACTGTTGCAAAGGATTTGTGACCAGAGAAGAGATTGTTTCCCAATGGGTAAAATGGCTAATTTTGATTACATAAAATTACAAAAGTTTTTGTCCAAAAAACTTTTGCATTTAAATTAGAAGAAAAATTGCAAATGGAGGAGGGAATCACTGTGACATTTTCTCTGATAAAGAGCCATTTTAAAAAATGTATGAGAAATTTAGTTATATTTACAGGAAGAAGATCTATGTTTCAATTGATAACTTGTCAAAGGATATGAATAGGAACATTTGAGATGAAGAAACATAAACTATAGTCGAATGAAAAAATTTTCTATTATGAAAACAAATTAGAACAATTCAGGTTACCATTACATCACACCTATCAGATTAAGATGGAAAAAAAAAAAAAAAAAAAAGGAACATGAGAAATAACAAAGGGGCTTTAAGTAAATATTTAACTGTGAACTGGTTCATTTATTATGGAACGCAATTTGTAACTATTCCTAGAAGATATTTAACTGTGTATAATGTTTAACTCAGGATGATAGCTTTAGGTCTACACTCCAAAGAAATCTATAAAAGAGGTAAAGTACCCATATGTCCAAAAATGTAACAGCTTTTTTTTTTTTTCTTTTCCTGTTTGGGCAAAAATTGTAAATTGAAGGAATTTCCACCAACTGGATAAATGACTGAAAAATTAATGATGTGTGAATACTATGGAATACTACTATGCTTTAGGAAATGACAAAAGAGATGTTTTTATGAAAATCTGGGGAGGCTTGTAAGAATGGAAACAAAGTAAAATGGACATCCTGGAGAACCTTTTGCAAGGTAACACCAGTACAGTAAAGAGAACCATCTTATCAACTTTAAAAGATGGTAATTCTAATTAACACAAGGAACTAATTTCCATTCCAAAGGACTTAAGATAAAGCATAATATCTACCTCCAAATAGAGAACAAATGAACTCAGACTTCAAATGAAAGCATATGCATTTTCTTCTCTCCCTCCCTTTATTCCTCCCTTCTTCATACCTTATTTGCTCTTTCTCTTTTTTCTGACATGGCTAATGTAGTAATTTGTTTTGCATGACTATACATATTTGTATAATAAAAATTGTTTTTGTTGCTTTCTCCATGGACAGGAAAAGGAGAAAAATGAATCCTGAACTGAAAACAAAATTGAATTAAAAAATAGAAAAACAGATATGAAAAATAAAAAATCTGAAATTATAATTCAATCTTCAGTAAAATAAAAACATAACTACTTAAGAAATAATTGTCTTTCTGCTAAGGATGTTTAGAAAAATTGGAAAGCAATTTATATCCTATCACAAAAAATGAGGAGAGAAACAAATCATATACTCTTCATAGTCATGAAATGCAAATGAAATCTTAACCAAAAGAAAGGAGAATTACAAAAGGAAAAAATTTATAATTTTGAAAACAACTAGAGCATTTTATTGCTTTCTGTTCCATGCAATATTGATCTTCCTAGCAAAAATTGACTCACTATGTATCCCAGGATACTGTTGAACTCTGGAGAATTTTTTTTACCTTGTATTTCTCCCCTTTTTCATGTTTCCTCCCTGTCCTCCCCTCCCCCTTTCTTGGGAGAGTGATGTTCTTGGGAAAGTTTTAATTATTTCACTATTTTAAATTTTATTTCCTTTTTGTTTGTATTTTAATGATGAGTAGAGAAAGATAATTTTATTGCATGCTAAGGGAATCCTTTGCTACTGGAGATGGAGTCATTAATTGAGATTTAAAAGGATTGTTCAATATTCGACCCTTTGACAAACACTAAAAGGAAAATTTTCTTATCTGGAATTTGAATTAAACAATTCAATGAGTAATTTGCTTTAAGAATCTCTATTTTAAAAAATGCTTTAAGTATTTTTAGTATTTAAGTATTAAGTTTATTTTAATTAAGTAACTTTAAGTATATAAGTTTAGTATAGGAAGGATTTTCATATACTATTATTAATTGGAACCCTCATTTCTGGTATGAGGAAAAACACATATGTATAAATTAGAAACCTATCTCTGAGCTATCGAGTGCCACATTTTACTTATTAGTGGGTTTTTATGTAATGTCTGACTCTCAGATACTCCATCTCGTGTTTTTTAAGTAAAGATACTGTAGTGGTTTGCCATTTTCTTCCACAGCTCATTTTATGAATAAGGAAACTGAGAAAACAAGTTTAAGTGACTTGTTCAGGACCATACACAGTAAGTGTGTGCCTGCTTTTTACTCAGGTCCTCCTCACTTGAAGGCTGCCATTCCATCTACTGTGTCATCTAACTTCCCAGTGCCACTAGGGAAATTGATAGAAATCAGGAAAAAGGGGGATGATAATCTCTTTCAAGCATGAGTGACAGCTTCAACAAAGGCACAGTGATGGGGAATAGGAAGATCATGGAAGAATAAAGGGAGCTGGCACAGTGGAAAGAGTATTGAATTTAAATTTATGAGCCATGGTTTTCTTCCCTTTCTTTGTAACCTAGTGTCACTATCTGTATAAGGAGAGGGATATGCTGGGTGACTTCAGAATTCTCTTCCAGATCCAGATCCAGATTGATGATTTTGCTATAGGGAGCAGGTGAATTTAATTATAACAGAAAGAATATGAAAAGAGGTAGAAAGAAATAAGCAGAAAATGCTAAGATGTCAGACGAGAAGCAACAAGCCAGCTGAACTCCCAGAATAACATCTCACATGAAATTTTAAAGCAGAGTGAGATTTTAAATTAAATTATTATTATTATTATTTTGCAGTCTAAGACATGGTAGAAATTTGTGATACTAGAATGTATTTCCATAACAGCAGCAGCATTTGAAATCTCTCAGCCTAGACATAGTAAGGGACTCAGAAAGCTCTCAGAAAGAGATTACCAAGGAATCTGTGCTGGCATTAGGTGTAGAACCTAGTGCTAATAGGCAACTCTGTTGCCCTTATGTAACTTTAGTTCAAGAAGGAAAGGAGTGCTTGTTACTGGGACCTTGATAACAGCTCCAAGGAAGAGAGGAACATTATCATTTTTGGTTGCAGGATAGCAGGTTCATAGTTCCAGGGCCAAAATGAGCTCTATCACTTGCAGTTGAAGAGCAGCAGGGAGTGTTTCTGAATAATGAGCAGGGCATGGATAAGTACAGTAGTGACTACATATCTCATTAGATCATATTACCATGGAAGCTTGCAACAAATATTAAGAATATGTTGGCAAAATAATCACACAATAAAAAAGTACTTGATCATAAAAAAGATAAGTCTAGTGGGCTAGTGAGACCAGGACAAGAACTCAGAGTAAGACAACAATGTAAAAAAAGCAACAAAGTATCAAAGAAAAAATGGATACAAACTGGATATCTAATTGGATACAAACCCAGCAAGAATTCCAGGAAGAGGTAAAGAAAGAGAGAATAAAGATAGAGGAAAAATCATTAAAAGAAGTAAGAATGATACAAGAAAATTATAAAAAGAGAATTAATAGTTTGGGAGAAGAGGAACAAAAATGCTACTGCATACAACACCTTAAAAACAGACTTATCCACTGAAGACAAGAACTCCTTGAAAAAACAGAATTGGTCAAGAGAGAAAAAATACAAAAAGTTACAGCATAAAATCATTTCTTAATAATTAGAATTGGACAAGTGAAAACTGATGATTCCATGAGGCATTAGAAACACCCAAGTAAAATAATATCAAGAGTGAAAATCAGCAGAAAATGTAACACTTTGGAAAAAAACTGATCCACAAATGGATTGAGGAGAAATAGTTTAAGAATTGTTGGATTACCTGAAAGACATGATCAAACAAAAGAGCATGGACATTATATTATAAGAAAGTGTAAAAGAAAATTGACTATTTTAGATCCAGAGAGGAAAATATAAGTTGAAAGTATCAACTGCACCAAACTGGCCTCTGACATGTAGATGGCCAGAGTCAAACAGAACAGGCTAGAAATAGGAGAGTCAGGATTCAAACAAAAGTTGAATTTCAAAATAAGAGAAATGGCTTCCACTTTAGTGTGACTCAACTTTGATACTTATACCAATGACTATGCAGTGAACTGTAGCCCTGACTATGAGGGATAAGCAATGAGACGAGTTTCGTAACAGATTTTCATGGCCAGAACATGACCAAGATTGTCTAGTGTCTGTCAAAATCCAGAGAATAGCTGCTTCTGATCAAAACCATACAATAATTATATGATTTTGCCAACAGGTGAGGTCACCCAGAGGGTGAGTGCAAAGGATTGTGGTTAAGCCAAGCTAAGGGCATAGATTGCTTCCTGGGCCTTAGCTCTCTGGAAAACAGGATGACTCCTAATATCCTGACAAAAGAATCTACCAATCACCTCTGAAAAAAGATCCCCACCCCCAAACTCCCTAAAATATTATTGCCAAATTTCAGAAATCCCAGGTGAAGGATAAAACATTGCAAGAATCATGAAATAAACAATTAAAATATGGTGTAGTTACAGTAAAAAAATCACATAAGATTTAGCAGCTTCCATGTGAAAGGAATAGAAGTCCCAAAATATAATATTTCCTAAAGCAAAGGAGTGAGAATTACCATCAAGATTAACTTGCCAAGAAAAACTAAGGGTAATAGCTGACGAGGGATAAAATGCCTATTTAATTAAGTAGAGGGTTTTCAAGCATTTCTGAGAAAAGGGCAGAGTTGACAGTGTTTTTTTCCTGTATCAATTGGGGTTAAATGACTTGCCCAGGGTCACACAGCTAGGAAGTGTTAAGTTTCTGAGGTCAGATTTGAACTTAGGTCTCCTGTCTTCAGGGCTGGTGCTCTATCTACTGTGCCATCTAGCTGCTCCAATAGCACAGTTGAATCAAAAATTTGTCATTCAAATACAAGATGCTGGAGAAACAATGAAAAATAACCAGAAAGAGAAATCAGATGAGATTCAATAAGAAAAGATTATATGTATAACTCTAGGAACTTCATTGTTATTAGGGCAGTTAGAAAGAATGTACATAGACAGAGGACAGGGACATGAGTCAATTGGGATGATTTTAAAAAATGAGAGGCTGAGACTGAGGGATGCATGGGGAGAATGGGCATGGGTGAGGAAGCATGGGTAGACACAGAAGAAAATCATTTACCATGGAGAAGAAAATGGAGAGGGATGGTAACAGGTAATATCTAAACCTCCCTCACAGCTAATTTGGTTCAAAGACGTTGGAACACACACACACGTGTGTATATATATATATGTATATATATATATACATATATATACATATATATATATATGTATATATATATGTATATATGCACATGTATATACATTTATCCACTCAGGTATAGCAACCTATCTTATTGCAGAGACAGGTAAGAGAGGAAAAGGGTTAAGGGAAAGAGATAAAAAGAAGAGTGGATTAAGAGAGACAGTGGTTAAAAGCAAAACAAATTTTTGAGGAGAGATATGGTAAAAAGAAAGAGAAAGATAAAAAAGAAACTAAAAGTAGAAATACATAGTATTAATAACTGTGAATATGAATAGGTTGAGTTCCTCCATCAAATATCAGTAGATAGAAAAATGAATTACAAACCAGAATCCAAAAGATTGTAGTGTATAAGTAATACTTGAAATAGAAAGATACACACAGTTAAAATAAAAAGCTGCAATAGAAGCTAATATGCTTCCACTGACTAAAAGAAGTAGGGATAGTAATTATGATCTCAAACAAAAGCAAAATATACCTAATTAAAAGAGATAACAGGCCAACTACATTTAGCTAAAAAACATCATAAGCAATGATATCATATAAAAATTTTTACAGCAAGTTTCACTGACAAAACATAATTTCTCAAATATATAGGGAACTGAATTGCATTTATTAAAATAAGAGCCAATTTCTCAAATGATAAATGGTCAAAGGATATGAACAAGCAGTTTTCAGAAGAAGAAACCAAAGCTATCTATAGTCAAATGAAAACCTCTTCTAAATCAGTATTGATGAGGGAAAAGCTAATAAAAAAGCCCTCTGAGATATCACTTCATACTTGTGAAAAATCACAAATAGTGGGGGAGTAGGGAGAAATGTTGGAAAATAGGTACACTAATAAACAATTTGTGGAATTGGGCCCAGTGTAATAACTCTGGAGAATAATTTGGAGCTATACACAAAGGGCTATAAAATTGGGTATGCCCTTTGAGTCAGCAATATTGCTGCCAGGGCTGTATTCCAAAGGCACACACAAAGAAGAAAACAATCTAAGTGTACAGAAATAGTTATACTTCTCTTTGTGGTGGCAAAGAATAGGAATTTGATCAGATACCCATCAGCTGAAGAATGGCTGAACAAATTAGCAAGTATGATTCTGAGAAAATATTTTTGTACTAAGAAATGTTGAAGGGGATGGTTTCAGAAAGAGGTTTGGTAAATCTATTTCCAAATAGATCCAAACGGATCTATTTCCATTTATTTATTTATTTATTTACTTATCTATCTATCTATCTATCTATCTATTTATTTATTTATTTTTGCTGAGGCAATTGGTGTTAAGTGACTTGCCCAGGGTCACACAGCTAGGAAGTTTTAAGTGTCTGAGGCCAGATTTGAACTCAGATGCTCCTGACTTCAGGGCTGGTGCTCTTATATAAGCTTTATATCAGTTGTGGAAAGTGAAGTGAGCATAACCAGGAGATCTTTGTACATGGTAACAGCAAATATAATGATATTAACTGTTGAAGACTTAGCTATTTTGATCAAGATAGTGTTTCAGGAGAATCCCCAAAGACTCATGATGAAATATTATTCATCTCCAGAAAGAGAACTGATGAATTCTGAATACAAATTGATTTATGATTTTCCCACTTTTTTTGTTTTTTGTTTTTTTTTCAACATGGCTGTGTCTTCCATGATTTCACATGTGCAATTGCTTGTCTTACAAGGGTTTGGGGAAAATAGGAAATTTGGAATTCAGTGTTTTCTAAAAAATTTTTAAAAACAAATTTTTTGAAAAAAAAGAAATAAGTAGATGAATGAAAAACTAAAATATGTCTTATGTAGTAGTAATGAGAATATAAGTTGAGTTAAATAATAAAGAGCCTTTAATAAAAATAAAAATATAAGATTAAAGAGTCTCTGATAATTTACATATTGCAGTGACATGTTCTGAGGAGGTAAGAAGAGCCATAATAATAACAGTTATAGTGATATGTGGCATTTTAAGAAAAGAAGTTTAAAGTTTGTCTATCCCTGCATATATGTTAACTCATTTGATACTAACAAAATCCCTGGGCTGGGGTGTATTATTATCTCCATTTTACAGATAAGGAAATTGAGGTGTATGAAGAGGCTAAGTAACTTGGCCAGTATCCTATGTGCCTAAGATAAGATTGGGACTATTCTATACATTGTGCCACATGAGTTCTCAACTATACTGAGTCCCTCTTATCATCTCATATAGTCTAAAAGTATATTCAATATACCACAGACCTGGGAATTCTTATTGATGATACAGAATGGATGGCCACATGTTGGACTCTTAAGATTGTCCCTAAGACCTCCCCATCCATCAGGCCTAAAGAATTTAAAAAACTTTTTAAAGTAAGTTTCCCTCTCAAAGTGAAGGTAAGAACATCAAGGTTCCTTAGTTTACCACTCACCAATTCTCTTGTAACTGTGACAATGGACACTGAAGTGCCATAAGAGAATGACCTCTTTCCATTAAAGAGTATTGAACTTGGAATCAGGAAACCTGGATTCAGCTCCAGGGAAACTTGCTTAATATGCTTGAGGCTCATTTTTTACCTTTGTAATATGGGGATAATAACAATTGCATATTTTCGGGAAAACACTTTTATGAACTTTTTGTGTATATGTCTAGATATAGACATATAGTTAAACAAAAGCTTAACCATTCATAAATAATGGGTTGTAGAAGCACAGGTGGTGGCCTTGATTTGTTCCATGGATCAATTTCCATAGGGAAGAGAATTCTTGATGAGAATATAAAGCATTTATAGTTCTTAAAGTTTCTTTCAATCTCTATCTATCTGTTTCTTTTCTCTCTTGTCCTTTTCTCTCTATGTACATATATTTGCACACACATATAGGAAAATTCTCTTGAGGAGCCTTCATCCACTGATCCAGACTGGCATTTGTTCTACTATAATATTAAAGAGTAGTTTGGGCCATTGAGGTTAAATGACTTTGGCTAGAATTAGACTTTCAGAATGTTAAAGATGATGTAAAGCATATCATGTGATTAATGCATTCTTAGAAAATAGAGAATATTGACTATATGAGAGGCATAGAAAATGGAAGGGTTTGCATTCATCTAGATTAAAGAAATCTTTCCAAAGTTACCAGTGATTTCTTAGTTGCCAACTCTAATGGTCTTTTCTCACTCCTCATCCTTCTTGAACTCTCCAGCCTTTGACCTCAATGATTGCCCCTCTTTTCCTTTATGCTTTCTTTTCTCTAAGTTTTCATGACACAGCTTTCTCCTCATTCTTTCAAGTACATGACTGCTTCTTCTCAGCATTCTCTCTTTATGCAAGTAATGCCTGCTAATTGTGAGGGTCCTCTAATGTTCTCTCCTCTCCTGGGTTCTTTTTTTTTTTTTTTTCAACTATACCATTTTGCATAATGATCTCATTAGCTTTTCTGAGTATAATCATTATGTCTATGTAGATTATTCTGAGATTTATATATTCAGCCCTAACTTCTCTTCTTAGTTCCAGGATCATCAGCTTATTTTTGGACATCTGAAACAGGATGTTCCACAGGCATGTCAAACTCATTATATCTAAAATCAGAATATGTTATTTTTCCTATCAACCTCTTGCATGCCATAGCATCACTTCACTGATGTCCTGGTTGTGGTAGAAAATGAAGGACAAACAAGAACCACAACGTAAACAACAAGAATACTTCTGAGTTTATCTTTCATTCGCTCAATATAATCATGTTTCTGCATAATTCTTTGCATGTTGTTTAATTCATTAGAATGTGAATTCTTGAGGGCAGAGACTGTTTTTGTCCCCCTTTTTTTTTGTCTGACCAATAGTAAGCAGTTAATAGATGCATGTTTACTTGATTCCTGTTGCCTGTAAGTAGGTACAAGGCATATTCCTAAAACTCAGAATACAAGTGTATTAAGAATGGTAGTTGTCTTTTTTTGTCATACTCTCACTGCTTGGCATATAGAAGGACCTTAGAAGTTTTAGAGCAGTTTTGATTTCCATTGACAAAGGGAATTTTCTTACTGAGTTCCCTTGGCCAATTACAATTACAAGTCTGGACCAACTAAGCTGTAACTGACACACATTTTTCTCTATTTAGATGGACTTCTTGCCTCTTCCCTCCCCTCCAAATTAGCATTTATTGTTTTTTCCCTCTACATAGTAGGAAGGTTTTTTTATAAGGAAGAGAAAATTAAGAGGTGTTGTACAAGATGGTGAGCAGGCTCTAGATCATGCTATAGGAAACTAGGTGAAAGAAAGGAGAACAGGAGACTTTCCTGTATAATTTAATTATATAATTGCTGTCTTCTAGAATAGGAAGATCAGGCAAGGGGGAAAAGTATTAGACTTCTGTTTTGTTTCAGGATGAAGCATTGGGAGAATTGAAAGGTGCAGTGATGTTGATTTGCCCTAGCAGTAGGAAAAAAAAAACTTTCTAAAAATTAGTGTGAAGCATGATGTGCTTTCATTCAAAGTAGAGAGTTCCCCTCACTAGAGGTCTTCACATATAAGTTTTAAACAACAATGATTATTTGACTTGTCTTTACAGATGGGATAATTACTCAAATATATATTGGATTTAGCTACTGAAGTGCCTTCCAATTCGGAGATTGTGCTATTGATAATGAATGAATAAATGAAAATGCTTTTACAATATTCTAGACCCTGTCCTACATGATAGAAATGCAAATACAAACACTTGTCTTCTAGCTTCTTGTATTTTAATAGCAAGAGGGAACTCATATAGGAAACAGAGCAAAGTCTAATGTTCTTTTTTCCCTAATTTATTCCAAAATGCATGTGCCTGATGTCTATTTCTGATTTCACCAGGATTATCTATAATATAACCCATAGTTATAATATGCTTTCTGTCAGTTCTGAGATGGGTCGTTTTTTAGCACCCTTCTTTTCCTTACCCAACTTGTGCAACATTAGACTGTCTTCCAAATCCACTTCCCTGGCATAAATTTCTCAGATTTCAGGTCCATTCTTGAGTACAAAATTCTCTACAGTATTATCTAGTCCATGTGAGGACTTTTATTGTTGAGGAACCCAGAATTTTCCATTCTTCTTTTAGAAAGCTTTAACTGTTAAGGCAGTTTTCCTTGTATAAGATGAAAACTTGCCTATTCATGTTTTACTCATTGTTTCTAGTTTCACCCGATTGGGTCTCCTCTATAAAATATAATTGTTCTTCCACATTACAAATTTTCAAATTGTAATAAACTAAAATAGCTTTGGATTATTATATTTAGTAGCTAGTTGGTATACAACACATGACTTGGTGTAAGGAACATCTGTGTTTCAATCCTATTTTAGTTATTTAATAGTTGCATGACTCGTGGAAAGCAACTTTATTTTGCTTCAGCTTTGTCATCTGTAAAATAGAAGTGTTAATAGCATCCACATACCAGAATGGTGGTCAGGGTTAAATGAGAAAAGAGTTATGAAATTGTTTGGAAATCTTTAATTCTAGAGAAACATTCATTGTCTTTATTCTCTTTATTAGGACATCTATTCCTGGCCTAAAACTCCCATTTTGTAATGCAATATCTCAATGGCATTGTCACACCTAGAACCTTGTTCCCTCATCCTCCTGCTGAACCCTGCTTTGGTGAGTTCCTCTTATCAATATCCTTCCTTAATGAACTGACTACCACATCTCCCACAGTTCTAATCATGAATTGGGAAAAAGGAAAGAAGTACTACTCAATCCATGTGTCCTGGAACATTTCCTTAGGTCACTTAGGTTTCACCTCAGTGAATCACAGAATATGAGCTTCTCCTTTATATGCCCCACACTGAGTATACAACTGTGATTTTATCACTAGGAAACCATTATTTGTTGTAGGATTAAATCAATGATTAACTAGATTTAATTATTGTCTCCTCAATTCCACTTAGTACTTGTTTCAAGAAGAAAAGTGCAAGGGTGTGAATTAATTATGTTATGATGATCAAAAAATGGGGAAATGATATCATATGAAAGAGATGTACTAGGAGTGCATGTTACAGTGGAATGGAAAATTGAGAATATATTTATTTAAATGTATATCAGCTATACACTCAGTTGGATATAGAAATCTATCTTATTCAAAAAAGAAGTAGGAGAGGAATGCAGTAAGAAAAAAGGAGCTGATTAAAGTAAGGATGGATTAAATGGTCAGTAGCAAAACAGACATGGGAGAGAGAGAGAGAGAGAGAGAGAGAGAGAGAGAGAGAGAGAGAGAGAGAGAGAGAGAGAGAGAGAGAGAGAGAGAGAGAGAGAAGAGAGGAAGGGAGAGAGAAAGAGAAGAAAACAAGAAGTATAGAAATACATACTTAGTAATCATATCTATGGATGTGTGTGGGATGAACTCATCCATCAAAGAGAAGTGGACAACAGAGTGAATTAAGAAACAGAATCCATCATTATATTGTTTAAAAGAAACAGACTTGAAACAGAAACTCATACACAGAGTTTAAGTAAGGAGTTGGAGCAGAAGCTTCCATTGACTAACAAAGGCAGAAGTAGCGATTCTGATATCAGACAAGCAGAAACAAAAATAGACTTAATTAAAAGAGATAATTCAGGAAACTTAATTTTACTAAGATATTGCAACAATGATGCAATATTAGTTTTTTTTTCCCAGTAAGTTTCTTTGATAGTAGCCTTATTTCTCAATATATAGAGAACTGAGTGAAATTTATAAAAAATAAGAGCCATTCCCCAAATGATAAATGGTCAAAGGATATGAATTTCAAGTAACAACAACAAAAAAAATCAAAGCTACCTATAGTGAAATGAAAGAAATTCTCCAAATTATTAATTATATCCATAAAAGGCATTTAATAAATGCCAACACCCATTCTTATTAAAAACACTAGAGAGCATAGGAATGAATGGAGTTTTCTTTAAAATGATCTGTAATATCTATTTAAAACCATCAGCAAGCACCCTATGTAATAGGGATAAACTAGAATCATTCCCAATAAAATCAGAAGTGAAACAAGGTTGCCCATTATCATTATTACTATTTAATATTGTATTAGAAATGTTAACTTTAGCAATAAGAGAGTAAAAAGAAATTAAAGGAATTAGTGTGAATAATGAAGAAACAACAACACTCTTTGCAGATGATATGATGATATATTTAGAAAATCCTAGAGAATCAACTAAAAAAACTACTAAAGGGACAGCTAAATAGCACAGTGGATAGAGCACAAGCCCTGAACTAAGGAGGACCTGAGTTCAAATCTGGCCTTAGACACTTAATACTTGCTAGCTGTATGACCCCAGAAAAATCACTTAACCCCAATTGCCTCAGCAACCCCCCCAAAAAACAATAAATCTAGAAATAATTCAAAGCTTTAACAAAGTTGCAGGATACAAAATAAATCCACTTAAATCATTACTATTTACAAAGTCTAGCAACAAGAGATGCAAGGAGAAATTCCATTTAATATAAGTGTAGATAATATAAAATATTTGGGACTCTACCTGCCAAGACAAAGTCAAGAAATATATGAACACCATTACAAAACACAATTACAACAATTACAACAATTATACCTTCCACACAAATAAAGTTAGATCTAATCAATTGGAAGAATATCAAATACTCATGGGTAGGCTGAGCTAATGTAATAAAAATTATAATTCTACCTAAATTAATCTACTTATTCAGTGCCATACCAATCAAAATGCCAAGAAATTATTTTATAGAGCTGGAAAAAATAATAACAAAATTCATCTGGAAGAATAACAGGTCAAGAATTTCAAGGGAACTAATGAAAAAATGCAAATGAAGGTGGCCTAACTGTACCAGATGTAAAATTATATTATAAAGCAGGGCTCATTAAAATCATTTGGTACAGGCTAAGAAACAGAGAAGTCAATCAATGGAATAGGTTAGGTTCACAAGGCAGAATAATCAATGACTATAGTAATCTGGTGTTTAATGAACGAGAGACTCTAGCTTCTGGGATTTGACAAAATTTGCTGGCAAAATTGGAAAACAGTATGGCAGAAACAAGGCATTGACCCACACCTAGCAACATATCCCAAGATAAGATTGAAATGAGTTCTTGATTTAGACATAAAGAGTGATACCATAAGCAAATTAGAAGAATAAAGGATCTCTCAGATTGGTAGAAAAGAAAGGAATTTGTGGCCAAAGAAGAATTAGAGTGCATTATGAAATGCAAAATAGATAATTTTTATAATAAGTTAAAAAGTTTTTGTACAAAAAAATCCAATAGATTTGTGATGGAAAGAGCCTTCTGCATCCAGAAAGAGGATTATGGGGACTGAATGTGGATTACAACTTAGTATTTTCATTTTTTTGTTGTTGTTTACTTGCTTTTTTTTTTCTCTTTTTTTCCTTTTTGATCTGATTTTTCTTGTGTAGCGTGTTAAATGTGGAAATTTTTCTAAAATAATTTCACATATTTAATATATATTGGATTACTTGCTTTCTAGTGGAGAGAGTGAAAGAAAGGGAGGGGAAAATTTTGAAACACAAGGTTTTTCAAGGGTTAATGTTGAAAATTATCTTTAAATATGTTTTGGAAATAAAAAGCTATTATTAAAAAAACTCAAAACAACCAAATTGATATTGATGAGAAAAAGGAAATTTAAAATACTCTGAAGTATTATCTCATACTTATCAAAAATGGCAAATATTGAATGGGGAGAATGTGGGGAAAATAAACACATTAATGAACTCTGTGGAATTATTAACTGCACTACATATTCTGAGAATTACTTGGAGCTATGTACCAAAGGCTATAAAACTGGGCAAGTCCTTTGATCCAGCAATGTCACTACCTAGGCCTATATCCAAAAGAGATTTAAAAAAAAAAGGGGGGGGGGGGAGAAGAGATATGTGTGTACAAAAATATTTGTAGAAACTTTTTGTAGTGGTATAAGTTAGACGTTTGAGGGGATGCCAATTAATTGAGTAATGGCTGAACAAATAGTGATATATGATTGTGGCAGAATACTACTGTATTAAGAAATGATTAAGGGGGTGGTTTTTGAAAAATCTGAATCTCCAAATATACATATGCATATTTTTACATATATATGGTTATATGTACAGATTTGGCTACAATGCAATAATTTCTTTGTTAGAGGATATTACCCTTGAAGAGCTTTCATCTACTGGTACTCACTGACATTTGTTATATTAGAGAGTAGTTTTGCTCAGTGAGATTAAATAACTTGGCCACATCAGACTTTCAGAATGCCAGATCAAGTAAAAAAGACTTTGTCAAATATTATATGTGACCAATGCATCCTTAGGCAATATAGAGACATTTGATTTGATTTTTATATATGAGAAGTATAATAAGTGGAGTGGTTTGGATCCATCTGGATTTAAATGATTTCTCCAAAGTCATCAATAGTCTCTTAATTGCTAAATCTAATGGTCTTCTTTCAAATACTATCTCTCTTTAGCTCTCTAGCTTTTGTCCTTAGTGATCACTTTTATCCTCATTTATGTTTTCTCTTCTGTAAGTTTTCTTTTTTCTTTTTTTTCCCTGAGGCTGGGGTTAAGTGACTTGCCCAGGGTCACACAGCTAGGAAGTGTTAAGTGTCTGAGACCAGATTTGAACTTGGGTCCTCCTGAATTCAAGGCCATGTGGCTGCCCCCTGGTTTTTCAAATGTTAATGCTAAAAAATTACCTATGCATGAAATTAAAAAAAATAAAAATAAAAAATTTGAATTCAACAATAGGTCACTTTCAGAAAACAACAAAAATGAGAGATATATACAAAGGTAAAATAAAAGAGCAGAATTTATTATGGAAGAAGCATGGGTAGTAATTATGATCTCAGACAAATTGAAAGCTGAAACATTTAGTTAAAAGAGAAAAACAGGGAAATTATATTAAATGTTAGTCATATTAGTCAAAATTTTAGACTATATGAAATATAATATAAACTATATGATATAAAACATATATAATATATTTCACTATGTGATATAAAATATATTACAATATAACAATAAAATACCTGAGATATAACTATCAAAACGGACTATTTGAACATAAACATAAAACATATTTTGTGTAACTCAAGTCAGAATTAAAAAATTGAAATCATAAGGTCAATTAAATGGTTGTTCATAGGTAGATAGATGCAATAAAATCTATTTATTCATATCCTTCCCAATTAAATTACTAAAAATTATCTTACTAAGTTAGAAAAACTAATTACAGAGTTCATTTGGAAGAACAAAAGGTCAGGAATTTGAAAGCAATGAGGAGAAAAAGATGTAAAAGAAGGAGATTTAGTAGTATCAGATCTTAAATAATATCATGAGGCAAAAAGATTGTTAAAATGTAAAATGGATAATTTTGATTATTTTAAATTAAAATTTGCTTGTATAAATAAAACCAATGTAGTCAAAAATGAAAGGAATGTAGAAAAATCGGGGGGGGGGGTGAACTTTCATAAACAATATTTTAGGTAGCATGTTAATGTTTGGAATACTGCTTTGGTGTAGAAAATGATGAGCTAATAGATTTAGAAAAATATGGAAAGATTTGCACCTATGAAGGAATGTAATGTTCAGGCTTGCTTTCTGGAGGATAGTCACCACAGAATTGATGAAAAAAGAGTCCAAAGTTTTTATTATCTCCTTCACAGTCTGTGTCTGTCATAGTCTGACCCAGTCTCAGTCTGACCCAGTCTCCTCCAGCCCTCTGCCAGTCTTAATCAGTCTCTGAGTCTGAGTTTGTTCCCAGTTCTCTCAGCCCTTAAATACCCATTGCAATTACATCATTACAGTATACTGAGTATAAGCCAATCTAGAGTGATTATATCATTTATCAAACTAGAGTGATTATATCATTATGTCATACTAGATATATGTGAATTAGTGAACCATTATCTCATTAATTCCACTGAGGTAACACGATCTTTCAAGTATACTTCTGCAGGGTTCTGGCCCTCTAAAAAAGAAGATGCTATCTATTTACAAAAAAGAGGTGGCAAGTGAAGATATGCATATCATGTTCTCACAGATATGTCTATAAGTGTCTATATGTGTATTTTATAGAGTGTATCTATAAAATATATAGAGAGAAACAAAAATAAAGCAAAAAGTGCACAGCACAGAACAAGAGAAAACCTACAAGAAAGCAAAGGAAATCTGGGGAGCTTCCAAAACACTGTGTAGTATTCATTATATAATTTTCTTGAAATGAAAATTCATTGTTTTAATTAAATCCTCTCATGTTCTGTGGTGTGAAATGAAAAATTTTTTTTTATTTCTTTTCTCATTGTGTATTTAAGTTTAAAATTAATTTAAAAAATTACCCTCCCCAAAATTCCCAAACACATGAGAAAATTGGCCTAGAGTAATGAAGTGACTTGGCCATACATGTAATAAGTGGCAGGGCTGGAACTTGAACTTATAGTCTAGAAATGTTTTCAATACACTCTCCTGTCCTCTCATTTATTTTGTGCAACCCTTGACCAATATTTTTGCAAAAAGTCTATTTGGTATGATGAAGCCTTTTTTCCAGGTCTTTAAAAAATTTTTTTTTTAATAATTTAACTTGAGGAGTAAATAAATAAATAATTCTTTAATTTGACTTAAGGAGTTAGTTTACTTAAGGAGTAAATAAATAATTCTTTCCATAACAGTAAAATTCTTAAATATGATTGCACATGAAACTGCAAATCTATTATGTACAATTATCTGTTCCTTTTGAATATACAAAAAAATCATCATATAACTTTCAAAAAATAATTCAGCTAAAATTTTTTTTGGAGTTTGCTTTTGATACACTTTCAAGATGTGATTAGTGAATTTTTTTTTTAATTTCTAATTTTTGCTGTGCTTCTGAGATATCAGTTTTCCTTGGTAATTTCTTGAAATATAGTGTCCACATTCTTTTATAAATCATGACTGTCAATAGTACAATTTTTATATTAGCTCTCCACAATATATTTCCCAATTCAGTTATTTTTTCAATGAGCCATTTCATATTTTCTTCTACTTCTTTTCATTTCTTGGACTTTGTTTTATTGTGTTTGATGTTTTATGAAGTCATTAATTTCCACTTGCTGAAATCTAATATTTTAGGAATTATCCAAAATAATTCCTTATAATGATAAATGATAAATCCTTCTTTTATCATTTGGTCAATTTTTAAAGTGTTATTCTGTTTAGTATTTTTGTTGTTTTACAAACTGTTGATTTCCTTTTCATTACTTTCTTGTATCACTCTCCTTTCTTTTCTGTACTTTTCTTCTATCTCCCTTATTTGATTTTTAAAATACATTTTGAGATCTTAAAAGAGTTCTTGATGGGCCTGTGTCCAATTCACCATTATCTTTGAGGTTTTGCTTCTAGGTGTTTGACATCATTGTCTTCTTTGCATCTTGATCTTCTCTATCACCACAGTAGCTTCTTATGATCAGGTCCTTTTATTATAATTGTTTGCTTATATTTACAGCCTATTTATTTATTGTTAACTTTAAAGTAGGGCTCTGCTGCTGGGGTAGGGAGAGAACTGTCCCAAGCTTTGGGTTTTTGTGCTATTTTCAGAACTAATTCAATGTCTTTAAGCTTGCAATGTTTCCAAAGTGGTATGATCCAATGACAAATTTGTTCTTTGTTCTCCTGGCCTGTGCTCTGGTCTTCACCTAGGAAAGAATCTCTTTTTTCTCCTGGAACTGGCACTCCTCTTGTCATTGGAATTTTGACCAGGCCTTCTGCTCTCCTGTAATCACAAGTGCTAATGCTTCTTTCTTCCTTGGAACTGAGATTGGGACCCCTGTTCTCTTGTGAGTGACCATAAGTATTCTTCTCCAGCCTAGAACTGAGACTAGAGATCTTTTTTGGGAAAAACACACAGAGGTGTGGTCAAAAGTATGAGTGTTCCATTTCATCCAAGAATTGCAACCCATCACTGAGCACAGGCAGTGTAACAGGGTCTTTGCACTTCAGATCAAAAAAGTTTTTTCTGTTATCTCCTTCTGACTATTTTTCTGAACTCCTTACAATCTGTGGAGTGAGAGGAATCCCAAAGCTTATGAGACTGCAGTTCTGTTTAAGCCCTGCTGCCTGACGCTGTAGCACATGTGCTGTGCTCTGGGCAGACCATCACCAGTGTCATAGACCTCTCCTGATCAATTTCTAAGTTGTTTTTGAATGAAAAACATGTCATTTAAAATTTTTTTGTCTCTGTGATTCCCTAATTCAATCTGAATTATTATTTTAAATATGTTTGGAGGGGAATGTTGGGAAAGTTTTGCTCAATTGATGCTTTTACTCTGTCATCTGGGGTCTTGTCTTATGAAGTAATAGCAAGCTACAAAAGGATAATGTGCAGAGGAGTTACATGGTCAGAAATGTGGTTTAGAAATTCACTTTGACAGCTGAATGGTACATGGTTTGGGATGAGTAGAGATGTTTTTCTCTGCCAAGAAACAAAAGGATTTCCTAGATCCCCAGGGAATCAATATAAAGGCACTAAGTGTTGGGAAGCATAGAGACAGAATGGTAGCCATAGGCAACAACCAGAAGCATTGTTGAGAAAAAAAGTGGATAAAAAGTGTACAAATGGAAATCAATAAGTAAAAGAAGACAAAGACACTCACCAGCAGCAAGATGGTTTGAGTGGCTCTGACCTCAGGGAAGGTCCTGGCTGAGACACTGCTGCCATGAATGGTCTTCACTTTGTGATGATGTCTATATAGCAAGTATACAATGTAGCAACTAGCCAAGACTATAAGCACTACACAGACTACATTTCTAACAGAAATTATACCACAGTAAACATCATTATATTTTTCAATATAACAATTCCCAAAATTAAACTCATCATCAGTATTGTTTTTGTGTTTAGGGCCTGTTATAGAGAGTATTACAGGAATTTCTAAAAGAGGATTGATTATCCAGAAGAAAAGACAAAAGTAGGTGATGTGATCTAGGAACCAAGCTTTGTATTTTCCAAGCCTGGAGACACTAGAACTGATGATGACAGCCTGAAAGACACAAAGGTAGCAGGTGAAGCACATTGAGAGTGCTGTGGATAGTTTAGAAAGGTAAAAGATCAGTTTACACCCAACATCATTCAAGAAATTCTCCATTCCCAAATTTATCAGGATGTCTGAGAATCCTTTGGAAAAGAACATCACGATGTTCACAATGTTCATTTGGATGAAAATCAGATTGATAGGTTTTTTCCTATGGCCATTAAAGAAACTGAAAGAAAAAAGACAAAGAAGAAAGAAGTTTGTTGGAACACCAACTCCAGTCTGGAAGAGCATTATAATCCCTAAGAACATGTTACTAGGAAACATGTTCTTTTTGTCTTGAAAAGAAGCTGTGGGAGACAAGCAACCTAGAGAAAAAAGAAAATATATGTGATTGTCACACTTGAGGTTCTAGTCCAATACAGATTTATACTGGTTGTGCTTTTCCTTTCCATACCTAAGACATAAATAATGAAGAGAATTTTGAAGGATTCCCCTTGACCCAATTCTCCTTCTATCTGTCCTTAACACTTGACTGATTTTAGGTAGTAGAAGACTGAGTTCTGAGATGTCTCTTGAGTTAGAACAGAGAAAAAGATATAGATAAGGCTAGAGCTACTATATACATAACTTCTCAGGAAAGTAGGTCTTAAATTAAGGTAAAAATTGATCCTCTAGTTTTCAGTCTTTCTACTGCCCCATGAATTATAAAGATCTAGTTGGACAAGGAATTAAATTAGCTCACTTCCTGCACTACTGTTCATCTTCAAACCTTCAGGTACTGAAAGTTAGCAATCATATAGCCCACTTCGAAAGAAAAGGCCATGTAAAATGAGTAGTACCAGAATGAGACATGATGGAATCTATTGTTTTGAGGAAATATACTAGGTATAATATTCTATTAAAGAGATTGTTCATATAAAAGTGGGGCCAACAGCAGAGTGACTCTGGCAAAATTAGTTAACCACAACCTGCCTTAGTTTCTTCAAATGTAAAATGGAAATAAAACATGGATAGGGTACTGGACCTGGAGTCAAGAAGAATTATATTTCAGAGTCTGAATCTGGCCTCAGACACTTAAAATGTATGTGATCCTGAGCAAGTCACTTAAATCTCTTTGTCTCAGTTTCCACATCTGAGAAACACGCTGGAGAAGAAAAGGAAAAACATTCTAGCACCTTTGCCAAGAAAACCCTATCTGACTTAATGAAGAATCAGACAGAAATGAAACAATTAAATATGTACATATAAATGTCTGTGCATATATTATAAATACACATGTGTGTAATATAATTATTAATGCACATATAAATATAGATATTTGTGCATCTATGTATTTACGTGTGTATAAATTACATGTGTATTTTTGTTGTGTGTACATATGTATTTATCCACTCAAGCATTTTTAGATAAATAATACATATATAAGTAGCAATTGAATCATATTTATTTATATTTTTCCTTTATCCTTGAGCTTCTGGATAACTGCTCAATTTAGCAACCTTTGGGCAATGTTACTACATGCAAGTTAATATGAAAAAAGCCAGATTTCCATAATATTACATCAAATCTGTCTATCCACAGCAAATGGTTTTGTGTATTCCTTTGTCATTTCCCTAAAATCTATCAGTTTATCCTTCAACTTTGCCTATCTGATAGGTCTGACATGGATTATTAGATTGACTTTTCATATTTCTCTTGTGAGTAACAATTGAGGGATTTTTTTATATTGAAATTTTAGACTTCTTCCTTTGAAAACTTCTTGTTCATATTCTTTGTTCATTTATGGAATAGGAAATAACTTTTATTCTCATAAATTTGATTCAATACTTTATACATCTTAGTAATGAGACATTTAACAGATAAATGATGTTAAGATTTTTTTCAGGGGCCTTCTTTAAAGACAGCAGAGTATGTCAAACATTTTCAAAGTTTTCTTCTTCTACTTCTTCTTGAAGTATCAAAGGATAGAAACTTATTAAGGGAATAGAGAAGATTGGGATTCATTTTCAAAGGGGAACAGTGAAGTCAAAAAAAGAATCTTCCCCCAAAAGTATCATTTAATAGCTATCTGCCCAGAAAGAATTTATTTAAAAAAACAAATTCAAAAAAGACTTCAAAATAAAATGAGAGAGATTTGGGTGTGTGTGGGTGTGAGGAAGACTCATTCAAGAACAACAAGAAGATTATGAAAAAACAGTTGACCAACTTGAAAAGGAGATATAGCGTCTTAAAGAAGAAAATAACTTTTTGAAAATTAGAATTAGGTAACGAGAAGCTATGAGACCAAGAAATAACAAAACAAAATATAAAAAATGAAAAAAAAAAGAACAAAATATGAAACATCTTATTAAAAAAAATTAAAGATTTGGAAAACAGATCAAGAAAAGAAAATATAAGAATAATTGGACTACCTGAAAGCTATGACCAAAAAAAGACCCTTGACACAACAATGAAAGAAATAATAAAAATAATTGTCCTGAATTATTAGAACATTAGGGAAAAGAATAAATAAAATCCACAAATCAGCACCTCAAAGAGATCCTATATGGAAAGCAAACTGAAAAATTTTGAAATTCTCAGATCAAAAGCAAAATTCTACAAGAAACAAAAGAATAAATAAAAACAATTCAAATATGTTGGAGGTATAATTGTGTAAGATTTATCAACAACTATAATAAAAGACTGAATGTCTTGGAATAACATATATCAACAACATAAGAACTAGGCTTCTGGACAAAAAAATGATATCCAGCAAAAATAACCATAATATCAAAGAAAAAACAGATATTCAATGAACTTGTAATTCTTCAGGACTTTGTCTCAACCAAATCTGAACTTAGTAGAAAATTTAACATTGTAAGAGTGTATCTATGCACACACACTCATATACAATGAAGGATATAGCACTCTCTAACATTGGTAGAGAAATAAGGAGGGAGGGAATAGGCTAAGCTTGGGTATAGAATATGTGTAGAATCATAGTAGTGAGACAAGACGTATTGATTAATCAAAAAGGAATTAAGAGGGAGGGAAGAGTGGAGAGAAAAGATGAGGGAGGTATTTATGGGTGGGGGAGATTAATATTTGCCAGGGAAGTTAAGGAGTAGAATTAAAGTTGGAGAGATAGGTGGGGATAGGAAATAAGAGAAATACACAAACACCATAATATGGATTAGGAATAGAATTAATTAGGGAAAAAAAAGTAGGGATAGTAATCATTGATCTCAAAGTCAAATTTAAAGATTTAATCAAGACAGAAATCTATATCATATATCAAGCACACACTACTTAAAAAGCCCATTAATTCCTAAGCTTTTAACAAAAATGCATTTGATATTTAGTCAAAAGATTTTCCTACTTCTACTGAAAAAGAAAACATTACTTTTATGTTTCTTACTGACATGGTCCATTATGTTGATGGTTTAAAAATATTGATGGAATCTTGAATCAATTGTTAAATCCAATCTAGTCATAGTCTATGTTACTTTTTATATCCTGTTGTAGCCTCCTTGCTTGCATTATATTTAATTTAAAAATTTTTTTTCTCTCACTGGGTTATTCTAAAGATTTTAAAAATTTTTATTGTTATTGTTTCTATAGTTTTAACAGAAATGAGTGCTATATTTAGTCAAAATTTTTTTCTGTTTCTATTAAAAGTCTTATTGTTCTTATTATTGATATGATCTATTGATCTATATGATATTTCCCCTAATATTTAAATATTTCTTCATCCCTGGTATAAATCAAATATGATCCTAATGAATAATCTTTTTGATATGTTATAGTCAACTCTAAAAATATTGCAATTACTTTTGGCTTATGGTGGGCATGTTAATGCATGCAAGGATGAGGACTTTGCATTATGCCATCTTGAATAAAGAACATGAGCAGTTTTCTCATATTTTCCTTGAAAAATAAAAAAAAAAAAACCTCATTTCTCATCTCATATAATCAAGTTTATATCCAAACAATCATCAATTATCCTTTAATTTTCTTCCACTTGATTAAAACCCCTCAAAACTACCTACATTTCTGATAGGACTTTTTAATTTTTTATTTTTTTTTCCTGAGGCTGGGGTTAAGTGACTTGCCCAGGGTCACATAGCTAGGAAGTGTTAAGTGTCTGAGACCAAATTTGAACTCAGATCCTCCTGAATTCAGTGCTGGTGCTCTATCCACTGTGCCACCTAGCTGCCCCTTAATTTTCTTTACTACTTTTTATGTCCCCCTCTAACTTTATTTATCAATTCAATTTTTCTATATATAAAAGTTTTTCTCATTCCATTGACATTTGTCCTTTGCAAATTAACACATCTAATTTGAAATTATCAATTAATTACAAAAGTGTACATTTCCCCTGATAACTTTAATAATTATAAATACTTTCTCATTTTATTAAGTAAAACATTTATTCAATTAGAAGGAGTATATACATATAGGGAGAGTATAAATATGAGATGACTTTAATGGTATATCATGAAAAAAATTGAGGAGTGAGAAATAAGATTGTACTGAGAGAAGAGGCAAAGGGGTGACAGAATGAGGGGAAATATCTCACATAAAAGAGGAATGAAAGAACTATTTCAGTGGAAGGGAATATAGGGTTGATGAGCAATGCTTGAAACCTATTTTCATCATTATTGGCTGAAAAAGTTAATTACAGATTCAATTGGATATAGAATTCTATCTTACCATATAGGAAAGTAAAAAGGTATGGGAATAAGAGAAGTGGGGCAGTCCTGCTAGAAAGGAGGTCAGATTAGGGGAGTGAGTGATTACAACTTGAACATTTGTATAGAAAGATTGAGTGAAGTGTGTGTGTGTGTGTGTGTGTGTGTGTCGTGTGTGCGTGTGTGTGTGTCGTGAGAGAGAGAGAGAGAGAGAGACAGAGAGACAGAGAGACAGAGAAAGAGAAAGAGAGAGAGAGCCAGAAAGAGAAATATAGAGAGAGACAGAGAGAGGGGAGGAAGGTAAAGGGAGAACAAGAGAGGGCAGAGAAGAAAAACAAGGAGGGAAGTAGGATGGAAGGAAATACATAGGTAGTTGTAATGTAAATGTGAATAGGATAAATTTACCCATAAAACAAAAGTAGATAGCAGAATGTGTTAAAAAGCCAGAATTCTACAACATGCTATTTACAAGAAATACTTTTGTAGCACAGAGATAAACAGAGTAAAGGAAAGATGCTACAGCAAAATCTTTCTTGTGTTAGCTAATGTTAAAAAAAAGGCTAGCAATTATGATCTCAGACTAAGCAAAAGCAAAAATTTAAATACATGAACTGATACAAAACAAAGTAATATGAATCAGAAGGTTGTAGAGTAATAAAAATATTTTATGATTAACACCAATGATTGACTTGGCTATTCTCAACAATACAATTCAATACAATCCAAGGCGATCCAAAGGATTCATGATGAAAAATGCTATCTGCCTTTGGAGAGAGAAGTGATGTTGTCATAATACAGACTGAAATGAGCTATTTTTCTCCTTCCTATTGTCTTTTTGTTGTTGTTGAGTCTTCTTGCCAAAATGACCAAGATGGAAATATTTTACATGACTGCACATGAATAAACTATATCAGACTGGTTGCCATCTCAGAGAGGAAAAAGGGAAGGGGCAGAGGGATAGAATTTACAATTCAAAAAACTTTTTTTTAGAACAACAAATGCTAAAAAAGTATTTTTATATGAAATTGAAAAAAACCTTTTTTTATCCTCAAAAGAAATATGTTTACTCTGACTTTTCTGCACCAGTGGGAATGAAATATAATGTATTTATTTGTGCCCTCATGTTTATTTACTTTACCATTTGCAATGCTCTTTTATACATATGATCACAGTTTATCTACACAGTAATACTGGGAATTAAATACTGCTGCGAACTCTTTTTACAGATAAGCAAAAAGAGATTGAAAGATTAAATGATGTCCCCAAGATCTTCAACTGTCAAATGTCTAAGGTCATATTTAAAGTCAGAAATTTCTGACTTTAAATCCACTCTACCACCTCGCTGCCTACTTTATGCTGTTCTTACTAGGAAGGGATACAGTATTTCACAATTTTAGACTCTAAACTCAAATATATCAAACAAGACCTTGTTTGTTTCAAAATATCTCAAATACAGAAAAAAATCCCAAACAATAATCCAGTTCTGTCTGCCATTCCCAAATGAAATGTTGTTATACCATTATCTACAACAGGTCTCTGGAAGGAATTCTTTCTCTCATCTGCGACAATAAACTCAGAAATTCCCTGAGAAAGATCAGTGTTCCAAAATTACTCCTGTATTATTAGGTAATTGACTACTGTATAAAAGTAAGAAATTAACCAGAATCAGGCACACTGAATGTGAAAGAAGACCTATAGTATAGTAAGTTGATATCCTGGTATATATAGACATAACAGTACAATGAATGTATTCTACAGTTAAAAATATACACACAACTTGAACATAAGAGACAGATTTTTCTTTCTCATTTTTCTTGTTATTTCCAGTTTTTGAAAAGAGAGAGAATTAGATGTTTTTATTCTTTTCTTTTCTTAGTCTCTGACATATGGAGACGTCAGTCAAAGTCTCTCTCCAAATTCCCTAAGTCTCTCAGCAACCTTTCCTAAGCACTGTCTTACTTTTTCTGAAGAGAGAGAAATTCCCTTGATTTTTTTATTTTTACCTGAAACCAAACTTTGAAAAAATTTTTTTTTGATAAAAATAATTAAAGTTCCTGGAGTAGTTTACATAAATATAAGGTAAGATTTTTAAGTTTTTCCGTGAACTAAAATTCCCTTATGTGATTAATAGTTTATTTCTCTATGCTAAAAAAACTACATTTTCAGTACCCAGAGGCATTAATGTCACACTTGAAATATCTGAAAGATTCTTAAAACCATAAAAAAGCAATTAGAGTCCATTAATCTCAAAATCAACCTCTCAACTTTTTGATGGTACTTATCAATTTCCTTTTCTTCTATCTCAAATCATCCTTTCTGTCAGCTAAACATTTGCAGTTCATTTGGGTTCTATTTAAGTTTGTTGTCTTGCTCTCTCTGCTGCCTCTGGATATACTCCAAATATCAATGATTACTTAAAACTGTGCCTCTAGAAATGACTTTTGTCTGGCCAGGGTTAAATACAGTGAAACTTTTCTCATTATTTGCACTCTTTTTCTAATATTTCCATCAATATCATTCTACCAACTGTTATCCTGGGTCCCTTCACTAATTTTTGCATGGCATTACACAGACCTTGTTTTTTTTCTGCCTCCTCCTCTCTGTCCTAAAAGGCATATCTCCTTCTAGTACTTGTCCCTGAGACTGAGACTTTACTCACCAAGTTAGACTCTTTTGCTAATGCAGAGTAGGGCAGAGCTGCAATACCATGTATGTGAAAAGGTGGGAAGAGAGGAAAACTAATCATATTTATAGAAACTGGATTCTCTGAGCTTATCACCACTGGGATCTGTGATTAAAATGTTATGATCAGAATGATCTGTTTAGGGAATGATCAACTCTGAAAAACAGTAAACTTTTGTTTCAGGTGCCAATAGATGGAAATAATCACCAGGAATGAGAATTTCCAAATAAATAATTTATCTAAAAGAGAAAAAAAAAACTTTTCTATACCCCAGGGATAAGGGGCAAGTGGGAAGGGGTAGTAGCATCACATAGGAGCATGAAAAAAGTATAAAGCAGAGAAATCTCTGACTTGGATAATATTTGTGGCTCCCATTATATTGTTATTTTATCTACCTTGAAGTCTGTGGTGGTAGACTGGATATGAAATAGGATGTGCAGATACAATATAGTAACTACATTGCACACAGGTTACCCAGGGCATGATGACTATCTAAAGACACATCATTAACAGATTAGAGCACTTCCCCATGTATGTGAATAGCTTGTGGTTGACTTTTAGGGAAAGTGGAACCAACCCATGTTTTAGCAAGAATGGAAGGGAAAAGGAATGGGTAGCTTTCAGAGATTTGGTATACAGCACTATATTTACTCATATGGGTCAGACCACTCCCAAAAATCAGGACTAGTTGGATGAAAATGATGGGAAAATTTAGAAGCTTCTAAAGGAAAAAAGAAAACTCCACAGCATTTCCCAACAAAATAGTTTATCTATCTCTAAGAAGACACTGTTATCTCCATAAAAGTAAAGAGCAAGTAAAACTCTTGGGGCTCAAGAAAAAGGCAGATGAAATTGACTTTGATGCTGATAGTTGTAATCCAAACACTTCTATGATTGTCTCAAGGCTAGTTAGAGGACAAAGACCTATGGTACATCTCAACTCCACAGTGTTGACAAAAATAAACTGATCAGTGATAAGGACCATATGCTTCAGTTTGAAGTCAATCCTTCTCTAGCCAAAATACCAACCAAATAAGAGGTTTTAGTACCCCTGAGCTTTTCTCATGTGGCAAAGCATCTGGTGCAAATGTTCTTCCTTGAAAGGTTTGCAGGGCAGGGGATCCACTGCTCAAATAAAAAGCTGACTGAAATCTTACCAGTTGTATGGCAAGAGGAGGTTATCCCCTCAAAAGTTGTAGAATGCCTCCATTGTCCATCTCTATAAATGGAAGGGAATTGGGTTATCCTATGACAATGACAGAAGGGTCTCTCTCTTAAACATTGCCAGCAAGATTCTGGCCAGAATCTTGCCACGTGATCCTTCACCAGGAAGATGGTCATCTATCTGAGAGCCAGTGAGACTTAAGAAATGACCAAAGAGGGATCAGCTACTTGGTGTAGAGAACAGAGTGCCAGCCCTGAAGTGAGGAGGACCTGAATTCAGATCTGTCCTAAGACACTTAACTCTTCCTGCCTGGGTGACTCTGGGCAAGGCACTTAACTCGAATTGCCTCAGCAAAAGAAAAAGAAAAGAAAAAGAAATGGTTTACATCTTGTCTGCTGCCTGACAACTTCAGAAGCCATGCCAGAAATGGAATAGAAGATTTTACACATTTATTGATCTGAACAAGAGAGAGAACTTTTGGAGAATCATAGCAAAATTTGGGTGCCACAGAAGTTCATCAGTATTGTATGCCAGTTTCATGACAGTATGCTCCCACAGATTTTGGATGATGGACAATACTCTTGAACTTTTCTAGGTGTCAATAATGTGATGCTTTTTAACATGCCATTTTCAGTGATGATGTCAAATACTTTCAACAAAAGATGATAATGCATGAAAGTCAGTTACCTCACTGAAGATGTGTTAGGATTTTTATAAGGTACTAAGATAGTGGAATTGATAAAGACAATAATTACCTAATTCAGCATGATTCAGTATGATCGATCTGATCCTGCAAGGAGATGTTATGGGCCAGAACTTGAAACAAGGTGTTAAATGGAATTGAGGAGTCAGTGATTTAATCTTACAACAAATAATGGTTTCCTAGTGATGTGATGATTGGTGTGTACTCAGTGTACAGCATATAAGCAAGAAGCTCTCAGGGCCATACTCACAAGCTCACCAGAAGCTCTCAGAGGTGGAGACAGATTCATTCCATCTTCCACCTTTATTGTGGCTGGAGACTAAGCACAGACCCTTGGAAGTCGGGGAGATTCAGAAGCCAGAGCTCAAGTTCTTGGAACCAAGACTACAGAAAGTCTCTAAGAAAGCTAACCAGGCCATAGGAAAGGAGATAAGACTTGGAAAGAAACAATAAAGGATTTGGACTTTAACTCCTGGTTTCATTTGGGGTGATTATACTGAATTGAAATGAAGGCTGTTCCCAGAAGCCCCTCTAGAAACCTGCTCTCAGAGAAAATTATATTTTAGAGAAGAATATTACATAAATAAATTATTTAACTTGAAAAGGCTAAAAGCCAAAACAAAAGTAAAGGAAGAATTGGTACATGACTCTTTGTTCATAAATAATTATGTACTCAATGCAGCTTCTGATGTTCAGATACAAAAGAGTTTGGATCACTTCTTTACCACATGTTAATTTTGTCATGATTATTAATAACAAGAAAACAGAAGTTTTCCACCAGCTAGCACCATGGCTTCCATACATAGAATCATTGGTTACAGCAAATAGAGAAATTGTGAATGCCATTGATAAGCTTACTTACCTTGGCAGTAAAATTTCCAAGGATATATACATACTTATTTAAAAGGACAAAAAGGGAGGAGTAAGAAAATATATGCAATAATGAATCTGCAGAATTGTGAACTGGGCAAACTATTATGGAGAATAATTAGGAGCTCTGTCCAAGGTATTATAAAATTTGACATGCCCTTTGGCCCAACAATACCATAACTAGTTCTATATCCCAAAGAAAATTTAAAAAAACATAAAGAGCATGTATGTGCAAAACATTAATGGAAGCTCTTTTTGTGGTGGTAGAAATTAGAAATTGAGGGGATGCTCATCAATTGTGGAATGATTGAACACATTATGATTGTGACAAAATTCTTTTGTGCTAGGAAATTTTGAAGGGATTGGTTTTGAAAAATTTAGAAAGACCTATACAAAGAAGTCACTGATACAGCATTAAATGAGTACAAGTAGGAGATCATTGTACATAGTAACAGTATTAATTTAGAGATGATCAACTGTGAAATACTTAGCTATTCTAATCAAGACAGCGATTCTTGATTGATGAATCTTCCAGGAAGAGAACCCATGGATTCTATGTACAAATTAAAGTATATATATATTTTCACTTTATTTTGGCAATATATGGCAATATATTTTGCCCAATTCCACACATGTAATTGCTGGTCTTTTCAGGGTTTGAAGGAAATCAAAAATTTGGAATTCAATTTTAAAAACACTTAAAACATATAATACTTTTAAAAAAGAGAGATGGTAGATGAATAAAAATTTTGCATATTTCATTCAAAAACAATAACTTTTATTTTCAAAATATATGCAAAATAGTTTCTAACATTCATCCTTGCAAAACCTTTTGTTCCAATTTTTTCTTCTTCCCTCTCCCCATCTTCTTCCCTAGACACCAAGCAATACAATGTATGTTAAATATGTCCAATTCTTCTATACATATTTCCACATTTATCATGCTACACAGGAAAAATAAGCTAAAAAAGGGGAAAAAATTGGAAAAAAGCAAGTAAGCAGCAACAATGAAAATATTATGTTGTGATCCACATTCAGTTTTTAGATGAACGAAGATATTAAGGTGTGCCTTGAACAGCACTGATGAAAATACTTTGTGTTCATTTAGTAATAATAAACTTCTGAAAGTTTACATATTGCAGTGAAATACTCAAATGAGATTATTAATAATAGTTAATATAATAGCTATAAATAATTCTAATTATGTTACATTTTGATAGTACTTTAACAGGTTCCCAGCCCAGGATATAATTTATATTATATTATATTATATTATATTATATTATATTATATTATATTATATTATATTATATTATATATCATGTCATATCATATCATATCATATCATATCATATCATATCATATCATATCATATTATATTATATTATATTATATTATATTATATTATATTATATTATATTATATTAATTATATTATATTATATATATATATAAACACATTTGATTCTGTCAAAAATCCTTGGGGTAGGAGGCTATTATTATCTCCATTTTCTAGGTGAGGAAACTACCATTCAGAGAAATTAAGGAACTTACTCGATGTCCCTCAGATCACATGTCTAATGCAGAATTCAAACTCAGGTCTTTTTGACACTCATTTCTGTGTTCTGTTTATTTAAAGCGTCATGTGAAGGATCATTTTTATGGCATATTAAGAGTTCCTGTAGTATAAATTCTAGTTTGTATGAAGCTAGTAAAATGGAAAGTGGAATGTTACTTTAGCTATGTCAGCTGGATGTTACCACTCTATCCATGGTGCCATCTACATAGGTACCCAATAGCTTTGGTGTCTTGAGTGCCCACTTATACTGGGAGCTTTATATAAACAGATTCTACCTGTTATAATTTCATGTAGTCTCACAGAATACTGCATACAATATAATAGATCTAATATCCTATTTATAATATAGAATGGGATGGCCAGCCACTAAAACATCAAGAATTTTCCTGGGACCTCCAAGCACAACAGGCACCAATAAAATAATAAGCTTTGTAATGTAAGTTTCCTTGACAAAAAGGATTACTTAAGAGAAGGAAGAGAAGAATAAACAGAAGAAAATAAGATGGATGAAAATACACAATTAATAATCAAACTTATGAATGTGAATAGCATGGTCACCCATAAATAGAAGTGGATAATAGAATGAATTAATAATTAGAATAAAAATTTTTGTTATTTATGAAAAAAACTCACTTGAAACAGAAATATACACAAAGAGTTAAATAAGGATTTGGAACAGGAGCCATTATACTTCAGCTGACTAAAAGAGGAAGGGTTAGCAATTATGATCTCAGACAAAGCAAAAGGAAAAATAGATCTAATTAAAAGAGATAATGAGGGAAATTATATTTTGCCAAATGGTAGCATAAACAGTATTATAATATCAGATTTTTTATAGTACATTTCTCTGAGAAAGGCCTCATTTCTGAAATATATAGGTAAGTGTGTCAAATTTATAAAAATAAGAGCCATTTCCCAATTGATAAATGGTCAAAGAATATGAACAAGAATTTTTTAGAGAAGAAATCAAAGTTTTCTATAATCAAATAAAAAACTCTTCTGAGTTAGTACTGATTTGAGAAAAACAAATTTTAAAAACTTATACACATCATCTCTTGTACATCAAAACTGACAAATGCCAGGAGTCAGGGCATGGGGAAAGAGTTGCACCTCTGAATTATTTATGGAATTGTGAACTGGTTCAGTGACTTTGGAAAAAAATTTGAAATTCTGCCCAATGGGTATAAAACTGGGTATGCCATTTGATTCAATAATGTAGCTTCTAGTTCTGTGTAATGTGCCCACCTGGCAGTTACAATTACTAGTCTGCCCTAGGCCCAACAGAATACCTTTGACCACTGTCCTTTGCAGGGTCAACTCTACCCGGCTCGCCTCCTCTAAGGCCTTCAAAGGTCTCTGGCCATGATCTCTTGAATCTATAGCTTAATAACCGGTAGTACACTCAAGAACAGCCACGTGTAATCTTAAAAGCCTTTATTATACCTACTCACATAATGCCCTGACTTGATGCCCTGACTTGTTGGTTCCCAAGTGAACACCTGGTCAGAAGACCCACGTGTTCACTACCAAAATCCTTACCTCTTTTGGCTACCCACCTTGGCTTGGCCACCCAGGCTAGGGAGCCAGGGTAAAGAGCACCAGGTTAAAGAGAGCGACTGCTGCCTGCACACACACAGCCAATCAGTGAGAGAGTCACTCATTACAAAGCTATCTCAATGTGGCCAAGATCCCACCTACAAGGCAGTCCTAATATCCACAGAAATTACTTCCTGGGGACTCAAATCTCCCGTTGCACTGTGTCTGCCCATTTAAAGGGCCCTTCCAATTCCCTTCTCTTGTTTTGAGGGAACCTCATCCTTACAATTCCCTTCTCTTGTTTTGTGGGAACCGCACATCTCATCAAGCTAAACTTTTAGCACCAGCTATAGTTCACTTGATCCATGAGATGACAGAGTGTTATGCCTAAGGAGGTACAAAGCAGCAGATCAGTAAACAGAAGTATGACAATGAGAACCAGGCTCAACAGTGGCCCAAATGTTCAACTCGAGATAATAAGCCAAAGAGATTGGATACCAATGAGGTAGGATGTCAACACTGAGGTGGGAAGTCAACAAGGTAAAACATCACAATTCTAGTTAACAATTAAATATCAGAGAGGTAGGTTGTCACAATTCTAATTATATTTATCACAATTCTAGTGCAATTCTAGCTTATCACAATTCTCTATTGCAACTTTCACAATCCTAGAGTAATTCTAGTTTCACAGGTGCACATAAGCAAAGTCATGTCCAATAACATTGTCTCAATAACAACGGCAGGTGGGTGCATTGGTTTTTCACCCACTAATTTAAAAGCATAGTCCTTCAATAGAAAGCATAGGGCAAAGCCTCTCCCCAGGCCCCATATGGCAAATAGCCACTGGAGGAGCAAGCAGGCCCACCATCCATTCACAGTCTTTATATTGCATATCACCCAAAACAGTCCATTTCAGCTGCTATACTGGAACTGTCTGATGTCTCTGGTGTCACGGCAGGAGGAACATTGCTGTCATCATCATCTGGAGGACATCTGGCTGGTCCCTCTGGGCTGTTGTCTGGTCCTTCTCTTGGATCCCCAGGTTACAAATGTCTCTGGTGGGGATGAACTCTGCTGCTGGATCTGCACCTAGGAAGGAATGTACCCGGGGCCCAACTTGGGCCTTTCCAAATGCCATCCAGGCCTTTCCACATCCCAGTGGAAATAAAGTTGTTGTCAAAAAGATTAACAAAAGTCAGGCAAAAGTTTGTCAGTCTGTCACTTAGATGCACTTTCAGTGTATGCCTGAAGTGCATTGCTAAGGTAAAAGGCAAAGAATTTAAAAATGTAAAACCAAAATAATTTAAAAGTGTAAAACCGAAATAGATTAAAAATGTAAAACCAAAATAACTTAAAAATATAAAATCAAACTAGTAATGTAAAATCAAAATACTTTAAAGGTGTAAAATCAAAAGTGTTTAAAAATGTAAAATCAAAATTTAAAAATTGAAAGCAATCACATATATGTATTGCCACATCTTGTGCATATTCCAAAATTCCCTTCTCTTGTTTAGAAGAGAAGATCTTGGAGATATAGTCTGTGCAGTAATGACTTTACTAGTAGGATTATAAGAAATGCCAATGGAATGGACAAAGTCAAATTCAATGCAAAAACACCTAAAGGCAAAATATTTGTAAGCCAATCCATAAACTGTTTTAAATGCATGTGAAATTTCTACAATGGAAAAATAGTTGATCACATGTCGAGCTGCTTCTCCAGATTGGAAAGAAGCCATAATGTCCATTGGTCTTAAAACATTAAATTTCAAACCATAATGGTTTTGTCCTATAGGGAGTATAGGAGAGTGAAAGAAAGATAAGCTGTGTAGCTTTTTGCCATGCTCTTAGCTTCCTCTTTAGTTATCACAATTTGCAAATATAAGATTCTAGCAGCCTGATTATAAATGATTTGAAGGTCCACTCTGAAAATGGACATGTAGGGTATATTTATCTGAGCACTTTCTCACACGCTCTCGAAGTTCTTAAAAGAGCTGATACCTTTTCAGTGGTCTGCCACTCATACAGTTAATGAAAAAAAGAATACTCGGCTATATCCTTGAATTCTTTTGCCTAAAATCAAAGTTTGAGTTTCTGATACCAAATTGTATTTCAGGAGTGTGAATCAATAAATCTGATATTACTTTTCCTCCTGGGTCAAAGATCACACACTGTCTATTTATTCTAGTGATTAAAACAGCAATTTTCCAAACCATTCTAAACATAAACACTATTTTATAATTACTTGTAGGGGGTTGGGAAATCCAGCCCACCTGTGGAAGTGAAAAATCCACAAGGTAAGAAAAGAGGAGTTCCAACTCTCCAAAGACGATCCTAGCAGTTTTACAAATATAAAACTCCACTCTCTCTAACTGCAAGGTCTTATCCCTGTAAGGCTTCTTAGAAATTAACTGAACTGTATTTTTAAAATTTTTCTGATTATACTCAATACACCACAATTTATTTTTGCCTTGGCCCATAAAACCTATTCCTGTCTTTTGAAATGAAGACTTGGGAGTTTTGAATGGATTAATGGGCAGTGCTGATGATATTATCGCCCTTCCTTTTCCTCCTCCCCCTTCTCCCTTGGCTCACAAAGGTGAGGCAGAGGGAAGAGGAATTTAAAATTCCCCAAAGTCTGATTTAAAATCCAACCCGAGCTTTGCACATAAAAAGAACTAAGCTTCTCAATGGAAAAGTAATGAATTCCTTAAGACAATAATACACAAGGTAAACTAACAAAATACTAAGAATTTCTCCAACTGAAATCCATGTGGTTCTTTTATTTCCCTCCTTAGCTTCAGCCACTGGTTTGAACTCTTCCTGTTCTATCTGTAATAACCTAGCTTTTTCTTCTTTCTCTGTCTCAATCTGTAGTTTAACCTGCAATTCCAGCAACTCTTGCTGTGGCATTTTATACTCTATGCTGTCATACAAACACATTAGCTCTAGGTTGCTCCCTCTCCTAGGTATATTTAGTGGGTGTGGGGATAGCCTTCTGGGAGCTTGATTACAAGCTTCCTGCTGTTCTTTAGTGGTGATCTTTGTTAAAAGATCTTCCATCTGGCTCTTTAACCTCTTTATAGAAGCATTATGTTCAGCTGTGTCCTTGAGCCTGATCCCAGAGTTCCCTGGGTCCATATTGCCTCTCTGCTTTCCCTCCTAAGTGGCATTTCTACCGGATCTTTCAGAATCTTAATTCCTGATGCGTCCATGTTCAGGTGCCATTTGTAAAACTGCTAGGATCGTCTTTGGAGAGTTGGAACTCCTCTTTTCTTACCTTGTGGATTTTTCACTTCCACAGGTGGGCTGGATTTCCCAACCCCCTACAAGTAATTATAAAATAGTGTTTATGTTTAGAATGGTTTGGAAAATTGCTGTTTTAATCACTAGAATAAATAGACAATGTGTGATCTTTGACCCAGGAGGAAAAGTAATATCAGATTTATTGATTCACACTCCTGAAATACAATTCGGTATCAGAAACTCAAACTTTGATTTTAGGCAAAAGAATTCAAGGATATAGCCGAGTGTTCTTTTTTTCATTAACTGTATGAGTGGCAGACCACTGAAAAGGTATCAGCTCTTTTAAGAACTTCGAGAGCGTGTGAGAAAGTGCTCAGATAAATATACCCTACATGTCCATTTTCAGAGTGGACCTTCAAATCATTTATAATCAGGCTGCTAGAATCTTATATTTGCAAATTGTGATAACTAAAGAGGAAGCTAAGAGCATGGCAAAAAGCTACACAGCTTATCTTTCTTTCACTCTCCTATACTCCCTATAGGACAAAACCATTATGGTTTGAAATTTAATGTTTTAAGACCAATGGACATTATGGCTTCTTTCCAATCTGGAGAAGCAGCTAGACATGTAATCAACTATTTTTCCATTGTAGAAATTTCACATGCATTTAAAACAGTTTATGGATTGGCTTACAAATATTTTGCCTTTAGGTGTTTTTGCATTGAATTTGACTTTGTCCATTCCATTGGCATTTCTTATAATCCTACTAGTAAAGTCATTACTGCACAGACTATATCCCCAAGATCTTCTCTTCTAAACAAGAGAAGGGAATTTTGGAATATGCACAAGATGTGGCAATACATATATGTGATTGCTTTCAATTTTTAAATTTTGATTTTACATTTTTAAACACTTTTGATTTTACATTACTAGTTTGATTTTATATTTTTAAGTTATTTTGGTTTTACATTTTTAATCTATTTCGGTTTTACACTTTTAAAGGGAATGAAAAACAGCCCTACTATGTGTCAAATGTATGTTGCTGCTGCTCTTACTCCAGTAAGAAAAGCATTTCAAAAGTAATGTTATTATATTACATGGATGATATATTGGGATGTGCACCTGAGGAACAAATGTTAGAAGCATGTTTACAAAAAAAACATAGAAACACTAAAGAATTATAAATTGCACATAGCTTCAGAAAAGATTCAAAGACATGCTCCTTTTCAATATTTAGGATATGAAATATATCCTAAGGTGCTTACAGTACAAAAACTCTCCTTAAGAACAGAGAAGCTAACCACCTTAAATGACTTCCAAAAATTGATAGAAGATATCCAATGGATGCGTCCCATGCTAGGCTTGACTACCTGTCAATTGCAACCATTATATGACATTTTAAGGGGAGACAGTGCTTTAAATTCACCACGCCAGCTTACAAAAGAAGCTCAAGAGGCTTTGAGACAAGTCGAACTGGCTTTATCCAATGTGGTTGAAAGAGTCACTCAAAAACCCTTGGAAATATCAGTTTTTGCTACACAAGAGGCATCCACAGCAGTCCTTCATCAAGGAGACAGTGTGATAGAGTGGGTGAACCTCCCAGCACAACCAGAACAAAGCCTTATTCCTTACCCAGTGTTTGTGGCTAGAATTTTATTAAAGGCCATTAAGCGAGCAGTACAATTATCTGGGATAAGACCTGACAAAATATACACCTTTTATACTAATGCACAAGTTAATGTGTGCTGTGAAACCATCCCAGAGTGGCAAATTTTATTAACCATGGCTCCAAATTTTGCACACGGGTCTCCATTAAAGATAACCAGACTGCTACATAATTGGCAATGGATTCTTGAAGAAAAGGTTTCTAAAGTTTCTCTTAAAGGACCAACTATCTTTATAGATGCATCCAAACATAATATTTGCGCTGTATATTCTTGTGACTTAACTATAAAGAGAGTAATCAGAACTTCTTTTCAGTCCACTCAGCAGAATGAATTGTATTCATTCTAGCTCTTGCTTATTATCCGGGAGACATAAATATATCTGATTCGGCCTATTCAGTAGGTGTGGTACAAAGAATTGCCATAGCCCAAATAAAATTTGTAGCCTCCAATATATATCAGCTCTTTAAAGAACTTCAAGAGTGAGTGAGAAAGCATCCAGGTAAGATTTATATTTTGCATGTTCACTCCCATAGTGACTTCCAGGTTCTATTTTTGATGGTAATTCAAAGGCAGATAGCCTTCTAATGATGTTGGCCAGTACTCCTTTATTTCAAGAAGCTCAAGAATCTCATTCTAAATATCATCAGGCTGCCCGAGCTTTATGTTTGCAATTTGGAATAACAAGAGAAGAAGCTAGGAGCATAGTAAAAGTCTGTACAGCTTGCCTTCCTTTCCATGCTCCTACACTCCCTCCAGGGAAGAACCCTCCTGATTTGAGACCTAATAAAATTTGGCAAATGGATGTGACCCATTATAAATCTTTTGGTTGTCTATCTTTTATCCATGTCATGGTAGACACCTTTTCAGGATTCACATTTGCAATGCCAGCAGCAAAAGAGACAGCCCGAGTGGTCACTGAATTCCTTATACAAGCATTTGCAATTATGGGTGTGCCACAAGCAATAAAAACAGACAATGGACCTGCATATACGTCTAAACATTTTACACACTTTTGTGCACAGTATAAGATTTTACATACCACGGGCATACCTTTTAATCCTCAAGGGCAGGCAATAGTAGAGAAAAGAAACAGAGATATTAAGACACTCCTCCAAAAACAAAAGAAAGGGAGCCATGGGTAACCCTAGAGAACTTCTAAATTTAGTTCTCTATACCATTAATTTTTAAATTTTTGACAAAGATGCACTGGCTCCGGCAAACAGGTTTTATAACCCACCAGAAGGGCAGTGTCCAGTGCAAGCAGCTCCACTGTCTTTAGATAATCGCCAGGTGATGTGGAGAGACCCAGAAAGTGGTGAATGGAAGGGACCAGATAGGTTAACTGCTTGGGGGAGAGGGTTTGCTTGTATCTCCACAGATGGTGAAGGAATCAGATGGGTCCCAACGAGCCGTATTCGCCTTGTCCATCAGAGAGAGACAGAGCAGACCCTTGAAATGAAGGAGAATACCCAAGAAACATTGGGTAGTTCTGTTGCTGACTGTGCCCACCACTGAAAGAACTTGGTAGTTATGGCGTTTGACCCATGGACATTAAAAACTGTTGGACTTGAAAATCCTCAGGAATCATTGGATTCTCTGAGACACCATAAGACTATTTTGGACTTGAAAGCCCTCAGGAATCATTGGATTCTCTGAGACATCATAAGACTATTGTAGGACTTGAAAATCCTCAGGAATCATTGGATTCTCTGAGACATCATAAGACTATAGTAGGACTGAAAGTCCTCAGGAATCATTGGATTCTCTGAGGCATCATAAGATTGTTGATGGACTCCAAAACCTGTAGGGATCATTGGATTCCCTAACATATAAAAAGACTGATGTGGGACTTCAAAAACTTGTGGGGATCATTGGGTTCCCTAACACGTGAAGCAATGGACAATAGATTGGTTTTGGACTATCTCTTGGTTGCTGAAGAAGGCGTGTATGTGTGACTGATGATTACATAACCTCCTTCTAGGATTTCTGGAAATCTCTTACAATACCATGTTGATTTATATTGTTTGTTATATCACTACTTATATGTATAATTCCTGTTTGTTACACCACATCGAGTCTGCACTGACTGTGGGGAGAGTCATCACTAATAGCCTCTGCGTTATTGCTATGTGCTTGTGTAATACCTCCCATGCTGATGGGTTTGTGCATACTTGTCTCTAATAAGGCCCTTCAATCCAGAAACCGGCTAGCAAATCCCCACTTCTCTTTGGTGCTTTTCATCTCCCTTCCTGAGATATCAGGGAGGGCGTGATTATCTCCTTTTTGGGGTTCTCACCTCCCTGAAAAGTCAGGCATGGCGCAACCACCTGTGGTCTAAAACAAAAGAAAGTGGGAGATGTAAAGGGCTAGAACTGAGCAATGCACTTGGATAATGAAGCACTTGAGACTAATTGCCAATTGGACGGTTCCCTATTAACTTGTTTGAAAGTTGACCCTCCCCAGCTGTTCTGTGTTGACTTGATTGGTGGGACAAAGAGGGGGAAGTGACTTGTGTGGGAGGAGTAGGAAGAGGAGGAGAAACTTGGGTCTTGGAACTCACACTCTCTTGCACTCATTACCTGGCGTTGGAGGGTGACGGTAAAAGATCTAGAATAAAGACTTTTAGTGATCCTGACTCCGGCTAATTTCTGGGAAGATAGAGTTCCAGCAGTTCTGTATCACAAAGAGATTTAAAAAACAATAAGGACATATATGTACAAAAGTATTTATTGAAAATGGAAGAAATTGGAAGTTGAGGGGATGCCCACCAAGTTGTTATGTTTGATTGTCACTGAATACTATTGTCCTAAGAAATGATAAAGCAAAATTTTCAGAAAAATCCAGAAAATATGGGATGCAGAGTGCGCAAAACCAGATTGTTGTCCAGTGTCAGCATTATCGTGTTGATAACTGTGAAAGACTCAGCTACTCTTATGAAAACAATAATAACTGACAATCCCCAAGGACTCATGATCATTTATCAAGAGAGAGAGAGAGAGAGAGAGAGAAAGAGAGAGAGAGAGAGAGAGAGAAAGAGAGAGAGAGAGAGAGAACTGAGGAAGTTTGAGTACAAATTGAAATTTTTTAATGCTTTTTCTTGCTTTTTTCTGAAACATGATGAATATGGAATTGTCTTTTGCATGATTTCACATGTATAATTGATATATTGTTTGTCTCACCAGGGATTGAGGAAAAAATACAATTTAGAATTCAAAATTTTAAAAAAGAATGTCAAAAACAAATAATTGATAAACTTTTTATAAAGAATGACAAGAAATTAGATGAATTAAAACTTAAGGTGTTCTTTGAATAGCATGGATAAGAATGTAAGTTGCATTCATTTAATAATAGGTAGTTTCTAAAACTTTACATATTGTAATGACATGTTTAAGGGAGGGTATTAATAATGGCTAACATAATCATCATCATAACAGAATGTGATATTTAGTAGCACATTGAGGTTTGCCAAGCCTTTTTCATATGTTGTCATTTAATTCTGAAAAAACCTTGTGAGAGAGCTATAATTATACCCATTTTACCAATGAAAAAGTTGAGATGCAGAGAAATTAAGTGACTTGTCCAGAGTCAAACAGCTTACACATATCTAAAACAGCATTTAAACTCAAGAGCTTTTTGACTCCCCTTCCTCTGCTCTGTTTACTTGGGCTATAATGTGAAGAACAGATTTTAGATTGTATCAAGAGCATAAATTGAAGATTCTGTTGAATAAAAACTGTAATTGTATGAAATTAGTGAAATGGAAAATGTAATGCAACTTCAACTAATTCAGCTGGATATTACCACTCTATCCAATGTAACATCTAAGTACTCAAGGACCATAATATTCTGAATCCCCAACTATCTTAAGACTCCCATGAAAACAGATTCTGCCTCATATAAACTCACATAGTCTAGGAGAGTACTGGATTTAACTTTAGTTGTGTAGACCAGAAGTTCGCAAACTACTGCACACATATTAAAAGATTAAAAATTCTTTTTTTAAAATTTATTTTATTAATTTTATAATTATAACATTTTTTGACAGTACATATGCATATGTAATTTTTTACATTATCCCTTGTTACTCCCTTCTGTTCCAAATTTTTCCCCTCCTTCCCTCCACCCTCTCCCCTAGATGGCAGGCATTCCCATACATATTAAATATGTTATTTTATATCCTAGATATAATACATATGTGCAGACAAATTTTGTTGTTGTTGTTGTTGTTGTTGTTGTTGAAAAGGAAGAATTGGATTCGGAAGGTAAAAATAACCTGGGGAGAAAACCAAAAAATGCTAACAGATTACACTCATTTTCCAGTGTTCCTTCTCTGAGTGTAGCTGATTCTGTCCATCATTGATCAATTGGAATTGGATTAGCTCTTCACTATGTTGAAGATATCCACTTCCATCAGAATACATCCTTATATAGTATTGTTGTTGAAGTGTATAATGATTTCTTAGTTCTGCTCATTTCACTCAGCATCAATTGATGTAAGTCTCTCTAAGCCTCTCTGTATTCATCTTGCTGGTCATTTTTTACAGAACAATAATATTCCATAACCTTCATATACCATAATTTACCCAACCATTCTCCAATTGATGGACATCCATTCAATTTTCAGTTTCTGGCCACGACAAAAAGGGCTGCCACAAACATTCTTGCACATACAGGTCCCTTTCCCTTCTTTAGTATTTCCTTGGGATATAAGCCCAGTAGTAGCACTGCTGGATCATTATACTTACAGCAGCTAAAGAGATCACCAAAAAAGACTGTGGAGTTGAAGAAGAGAAGAGAAACCAGGAGAGAACCTTGGGAAGCCCCATAATAAGCAGCCATTTCCTGGATAAAGAGAGATTGCTGCAAAGGTCGTGCATTTGGAAGAACCAAAAGAAAGAAGTGTCATGAAAAGCTAGATAAGAGAAACATAAAGGAGAAGAAGGTGATCACTTGAGTCAATGGGTGGAGAGTTCAAGAAAGATGAGGATTGAGAAACAACTATTAGATTTGCTAATTTAGAGATCACTGATGACTCTGGATTTGTTTGATAACTTTTTGAGCTTAGTTCCAAATTGCTCTCCAGAATGGTTGGATTCTTTCACAACTCCACCAACAATGCATCAGTGTCCCAGTTTTCCCACATCCCCTCCAATATTCATCATTATTTGTTCCTGTCATCTTAGCCAATCTGACAGGTGGTTAATGATATCTCAGAGTTGTCTTAATTTGCATTTCTCTGATCAATAGTGATTTGAAACACTCTTTCTTATGAGTGGAAATAGTTTTAATTTCATCATCTAAAAATTGTCTGTTCATATCCTTTGACCATTTATCAATTGGAGAATGGCTTGATTAAAAGATTAACCCTTCTTAAGATAATGGGTAATACAACCGCAAATGGCTCACTGGATTTGGTTCATAGATCATTTTCAATAGTGAAGGAATATCATGAAAAGGATATGTCACATTATAGTTCATAAAGCTTTTATCAATCTCACTTACTTTCAGTAAATAAGTATTATATGTACATTTAAGTGCATTTGTATATATATAAATATATTTGCATACAACATATACATATATGGTAGTACAGTACAGTAATTTCATTGGTATAAGAAAATTCTCTTGATGAACTTTCATCCACTGAATATTTGTTAAGGACCATGCCTAAGTGGAGGGGCAGGTCAGTTCTCTGAAAGCTTCCACAGCAGTGAATCACAACACTTGAAGGACTTGCAAAGCAGCCTTCAAAGATGTTCCTTGTGGATTGGGAATGAAATGAATTGGAGGCAAGAGGGGAGAGGAGAGAGGTCAGAGAATGCAACTGCCTCTCATTCTCCTTGTATCATCATCATCCCCTCACAAGAGATCCATTCTACAGGTCTGAGTTGGACTTCCAGCAACCACTGGCAGGTGGCTCCCAAATCACAACATGTGTTGAATGGCGTTTGTTCTATTACTGTATTAAAAAGTAGTTTGGGTCACAAAGGTTAAATGATTTGGCTAAGACTTCTAAAATGGCAGAAAGGTAAAACACAATGTCAAGTATAGTATGTGATCAATGCGTTCTTAGACAACATGGGAACATTTAATATCATGTAAATATATGAGAGAAATAATAAGTGGAGGTGTATGGTTTCATCTGGCTTCAAAGTCCAGAGTCATCAGTGATCTCTAAATTAGCAAATCTAATAGTTGTTTCTCAATCCTCATCTTTCTTGAACTCTCCACCCATTGACTCAAGTGATCACCTTCTTCTCCTTTATGTTTCTCTTATCTAGCTTTTCATGACACTTCTTTCTTTTGGTTCTTCCAAATGCACGACCTTTGCAGCAATCTCTCTTTATCCAGGGAATGGCTGCTTATTATGGGGCTTCCCAAGGTTCTCTCCTGGTTTCTCTTCTCTTCTTCAACTCCACAGTCTTTTTTGGTGATCTCTTTAGCTGCTGTAAGTATAATGATCCAGCAGTGCTACTACTGGGCTTATATCCCAAGGAAATACTAAAGAAGGGAAAGGGACCTATATGTGCCAAAATGTTTGTGGCGGCCCTTTTTGTCGTGGCCAGAAACTGAAAATTGAATGGATGTCCATCAATTGGAGAATGGTTGTGTAAATTATGGTATATGAATGTCTTCAGCCAGCATGAAGGTTGATGTGGGAATGAATCTTTATTCTGAATCTCCCGAGGTTTCCCAAAGTCCTCCTTGGTCCTGAGAGCTTCTTGCTTATATGGTGCACACTAAGTATACACCAATCATTTCATCACTAGGTAACCATTATTTTTTGTAGGATTAAATCAGTGCTAAATTAGATTTAATCATATCCTCAATTCCACTCAGTACCTTGTTTCAAGTACTGGCCCATAACATCTCCTTGTAGGGTCAGATCAATCGTACTGAATTAGATAATTATTGTCTCTATTCATTCCAGTGACTTTGCACCTTGTAAGAATCTTAACAGAAAGGAAGGAAGGAAGGAAAAAAGGGAGGAAGGAAGTGAGCGAGGGGAGGAGGGAAGGAAGAAAGTAAGGAAGGAAGGAAGTGAAGAAGTGAGGAAGGAAGGAAAAATACTGTATTTGGAATGAGGAAAACTAGGTTTAAATCCAACATTTATCATTACCTATGATCTTGAATAAGTCACTTAATTTCTCTAATTCTCAGTTTTTTTCACATGTAAAATAAATGGTTAATCTGAAAGTCCCCCCAAAGTTTTAAAGCAGCTATTGATCTGCATTGATAAAGGGAGTTTTCTCACTGAGTTCTCTGCAACTAATCAAATCACCAGTCTAGTCCAACCATGCTTGTACTTTGAGAACAGAAACATTTTCCTCTATTCATGAGTACCTCTTGTTTCCATCAATACTTATTGTTTTATTCACTACATTTTAGAGATGGTTTTTCATAAGGTAGAGAAGATGTGTATACAGAATGGCGAGCATGTCATAGGAATAACAAGTGAAAGAATTGTAGTTGTGTCATGAGGAAGAAACTACTTTCTGTATTGTTTATGATTACTGTCTTCTAGTATTTGAAGAGCTGTCAAATGTTAGGCTTGTTTTCCTCCAGGGATAAGTACTAGGAGAGTTGAAAGGTTCAGTGATGTTGATTTAATCTTGATGAAAGGGGAGAAAAACTTGGTAAAGATTAAACCTCATATGTATTGAAATGTGTTTTCTTTCAAAATAGGGAGTTCCCCTCACTAGGGTTCTCCAAACAAAAGTTCAAAGGAGAATGATCACTTGTCTGATATGCTGCAGTTGGGATTATTGCTCAAGTATAAATTGAATATGATTGCTCAATGTCCCTTTCAATTCAGAGAATTCTCTTATTCACAAATCAACAACGAATGAATGAAAATGCTGTTATGTTCCAGACTATGTCCTAAGTGATAAGAATAGAAATACAAATGCTTTCCTTCCAGAATCTTGTACTTTAATAACAAGAGAGAATTCACATAGAGAGCAGAGCAAAGTTTGAGGCTCTTTCCTCCCCAGTAAGTTCCAGATGCAAGGATTTGGTTTCTCCCTCTGCATTCACCATGGTTAACTAGAATATAAACCATGGTCATAACATGTCTTCAAGCATTTCTGAGAATAGTGGCACTTTAGAATCCCTTTTTCTTCCCTTAATTGCTCAATACTAGATTGTCTTCCATATCCAATTCAATTCTATGGCACTAAATTTCCAGAATCTTAAAAATTTAGAGTTGAATGGGACCTGAGATGGTAGCTGGCCTAGACCACTCCTCATTTTTTTTTTTTTTTACCTGAGGCTGGGGTTAAGTGACTTGCCCAGGGTCACACAGCTAGGAAGTGTTAAGTGTCTGAGACTAGATTTGAACTCGGGTCCTCCCGAATTCAGGGCTAGTGCTCCAACCACTGCGCCACCTAGCTGCCCCCAGACCACTCCTCATTACAAAACCCACATTTAGTATTATTTAGCCTATGTATGAGAGTTCTAGTGTTGATGAACCCATGGTTTCCCATTCCTTGTTGAAAGAGCTTTAACTATTAGAATATTTTCCTTTGTATTAAATAGAAATATCTTTCTACATCTATTATACTTTGTTCTGAGTTTCACCTAATGGGGTCATCTCAATAAAGTATAATTCTTTTTTACATATAACTATTTAAATACTCATATAGTTATCAATTGTCATATCCAGCAGCGAATTGACATAGAGCATTGCACTTGATATGAGGGTGATCAGAGTTTTAATTTATTAAAGTCATTTATTAGTCACACGATTATTTGCAAAACACTTCACTTTGCTTTATCTCAGTTTTTTCTTCTGTAAAAGGGGAATACTAATAGCATCTACTTCCCTTTGTTGATGTGAGGATCAGTGAGATAAGAGTTGTCAAGTACTCTGAAAAACATTAGTTGTCATCTATTTTTGGAATAAATTCTCCTTTTGTATGATAATACATTAGAGGCAGCTTTACTCTCTAGACTATGTTCATTTTCTCTGCACTCTGTGCAGCCTTCTTAGGTAATTTTTTTCAATGTCCTTCCTAAAATGAACTGATTACAACCTCTCCATTGAGGTCTGATCAGGGAGTAGCTTCCAGAAATCCATGAATCATGTTTCCAGAAACATCTGCTTATGTAACTTAGGTTTTACATTATGTCATCACACACTATGAAAGAAGAATGGGAAGTTGCATGCTCTAATCCTTATATGAAAGACTATCTCTATATAAGAATGCAAATTTATACAGGGAGGGGCCTCTCTTTTTCTTCTCCTATTTTCAATGTTTTGCATAAAGAAGATCTAGAAACTATGCCTAAAGAACTATTAAACTGTATATACCCTTTGATCCAGCAGTGCCTCTACTGGGCCTGTATCTTAAAGAGATCATAAAAAAGGGAAAAGGACGTACAAGTATAAAAATGTTTGCAGTAGCCCTTTTTGTGGTGACAAGAAACTGGAAACTGAGTAGCTGCCCATCAGTTGAAGAATGGCTGAACAAATTATGGCATATGAGTGTAATTGAAAATTATTGTTCTATAAGAAAAGCTCAGCAGAATGATTTCAGAGATGCCTGGAGAGACTTACATGAACTGATGCTAAGTGAAGTGAGTAAACCAGGAGAACACTGTATACAGCAACAGCAAGATTATATGATGATCAATTCTGATGGATGTGGCTTTTTTCAGTAGCAAAGTGATTCAGGCCAATTCCAATTTTTTTTTTGTGATGAAAAGAGCCATCTGCACCCAGAAAGAAAATTGTGGGGACTGAGTGTGAATCAGAATATAGCATTTTCTCCTTTTTTAGTGTTGTTTGCTTGCATTTTTCTTTTTCATTTTTTTCCCTTTTTGATCTAATTTTTCTTATGCACCATGATAGTTATGGAATATATATATGTTCTATATACATAGAAGAATTGCCCATGTTTGACATATTGGATTATTTGCATCTAGGGAAGGAGTTGGGGTAAAGGATAGAAAAAAAATTGCAACACAAGGTTTTGCAAAGGTAAATATTGATAATTATTCATGCATATGTTTTGAAAATAAACAGCTTTAATCAAAACCAAACAAAAAGAAAAATTTATAGCAAATGGTCATAAATTTCATTGATGCAATAAGATTTGAAGTCTTAATTGAATGTCCATAAAATATCATTTCTCTATCATTTCATATGTATTGAATGATTCAAGCCCCTATTACCTCTTGCCTAGACCATTGCATTCTTATTCTAGTGGGCAACAACAAACTTGTAGGAGCAAGTTTGATTCTTGGAGTTTATCAACACCAAATCACTATTGTCATTTCCTACTCTATGCTGTTTGCCTAACCTATTCCACTGATCCACCACATTATTTTTTAATCCATTGCAGATTGTTTTGGTGATTACTCCTTTATAATACAGTTTGAGATTTGGTACTCCTAGGCAAACTTCGTTCAAATTTATTTCATTGATTCCTTTAATATTCTGGACCTGTTTCTCTTTCAGAGGTTTTTTGCTATTTATTTATTTTTTTGTAGCTCTATAAAATAATTTTTGGTAATCTGATTGGTGTGGTATTGTAGACTTTTCATTTTATTATATTGGCTCAGAATAACCAGGAGTAATTAGTATTTCTTTAATTACTTTGATCTGTGATTTTTATTTATTTATTTATTTATGAAAAGTGATTTGTAATTGTGTTCCTATCATTACTGAATTTGTCTGGAAAGGTAGACTCACGAATATTTTATATTATTTGCAGTAATTTTAGATGGAATTTTTCTACTTCTTGCTGTAAGACTTTGTAATGTATAGAAATACCGATTATTTGTATTTGTACAGTATTTGTTGTCAGGATTACAAGGTGATAATCAGGTTGTCTGGGAAATTCTCTAGCTCAGAATTCACACCTTTGGTTGGGGCCTTTAAGGGGAGTTTACACCTTTGGACTTCTGAAGAGGAGTTTACATATTTAGAGGAGTTTACACCTTTAAAAGGGGCAAGTTCATTGGCTGTAGGAGTTCTCACTAGCCCAATCTCTTCAAGGATAAAAGAGGGCAGTATTGGGTCTGGAGAGTAGTCAGGCTGGGAGAGTGAATTGAGACAGCAGTTGGAAGGATAACTTAGAGACAACCGGACCTTTACAATGTAGTGTTCTTGAAATGTTTGGTAGAATTCATGTTTTACTCTATCTGTTCCTAGGGAATTTTTTTCTTGGAAGGTTCCTCGATAGGTTATTAATTTTCTTTTTCTAAGATAGAATTCTTTACTATTCTATTTTCTCTTTTGTTAATCTGGACTATTTATATTTGTATAAGTATTTATCTACTTCATTTTGATTGTCAGGTTTATTGGCCTTATAACTGTTTTAATTTCCTCTCCATCATTAGTGAATTCCCTCTTTCCATTTTTTATATTCATTAACTTTTTGTTTCCCTTTTTCAAAAACATATTTAGCCTGTGATTTATCAACATTATTGCATTTTTAATAAATCAGGTCCTAAATTTATTTGTTAGTTTAATTTTTTTCATTTTATTTTCAGTTTTAATGTTCTCAATTTTAATATTTTCAGTTTTAATATTGTATTTCCAATTTGGTGTTTAATTGGGGATTTTTAATTTGCTCTTTTTCTTATTTTTAAAATTACATGCTTAATCTGTTATTTCTCACTTTTATTTACATAAACATTTAGAGATACAACATTTTCCCTAAGTACTACTTTGGCTATGTACCATACATTTTGGTATATTGTTCTATTGCTATAATTTTCTTTAGTGAAATATGATGTTTGTTATGATTTATTTTCTAATTAATTTTAACCTAATGTTTCCATTTATTGAATGTAATTTTTATTTTGTTAAAGTCTAAAAAGGATATACTTAATATTTCTGCATTTCTGTATAAAATTTTAAATGCCCTCATACATGGTCACTTTTTGTGAAGGGGTCATGTACAGTGTGAAAAAAAAAATAAAACACTTCTATTTCCATTCAATTTTTTTTCCAGATATCTATTATATCTAAGTTTTCTAAAATTCTATTTATCTCCTTAACTTTTTTCTTGTATATTTTGTGATTGGTTTCATCTACTTTGAAATCCCCCACTAGTGTTAGTATACTGTCTACTCTTATTGTATCTCATTTAACTTTTCTTTTTTTTTTTTTAAAGTCCCAGAAATTGTTACTTGTATATTTTGTCGTTAATTATTGCATTTTAAGTCTACATCATTAATTGTATTCTATTAAAAATCCTAACATCACTTGATGTGGGTCTGGCCTCAATAGCCTTTCAACTTGTTTGGATTATTTGCAAGATTATGAAAAATGTTTACTTTTCCAAAAGCATTTGTAAATTCTGTCTCTGCTTCAGTGCTGGAAATTGAGGATATAACTTTTTCTGATGATAGGTTTTCATTTTTCTGGACATTTGGAAATTTCAAAATCTCCTGGATATTTTCAAGTGCCAGTCTGGTTGTCTTGAGTTTTTGTATTGTCATAGAATGGTGAGTATGTAGAAGATCAAATTTCTGAGTAAAAGTTTCTAGAAGCCAACTCTCTTTTGGCTATCCATCTTGGCTTGGCCACCCAGGCTAGAAAGCCTGGGTGAAGAATGACAGGTTAAAGAGAGCTCATTTAACTTTTCTTTTTGGATGATTGATTTGTTTGTTTTGTTTTGTTTTTTTTTTTTGTTTTGTTTTGTTTTGTTTTTCTTCCCAGATTATTTTTACCTTCCAAAGCAACAACAACAACAAAATTTGGTTCTGCACATATATATTGTACCTAGGATATACTATAACATATTTAATATATATGGGAATGCCTTCCATCTAGGGGAGGGGGTGGAGGGAAGGAGGGGAAAATTTTGGAACAGAAGGGAGTACAAGGGATAATGTTGTAAAAAAAAATTTACCTATGCATATGTACTGTCAAAGAAAATGTTATAATTATAAAAATTAATTTAAAAAATTTGTGACTCTCAAAAAAAAAAGAATTTGGATGCTATGCCATATGGTGCATATATTTTTGATATTGATATTATATTTCTATGGAATCTTTTACTAAAATAAATTTTTCCTGTTTATGTCTTTTAAGTCTGTTTCTGCTTTTGCTTTTTCTGAAATCATGACTGTTAACACTAACTTTTTTATCCCTTCTCATCCAGGACCTTATATTTACTGTGCATGCTTCTCTATTTCAAGTGTCTTGTTGTTGTTTTTTTATTTGTTTTTGTAAACAGCATATTACTGTATTCTTGTTTCTAATTCATTCAACTACCTGTGTTATATAAATGATTTCATCCTATTTACATTCAGTTATAATTATTAACTATATATTTCCCTCCATTCTTTGTTTTCCTTTTATCTTCTTTTTTCTCCTTTCTTCCTTTTCTTTCTCTCCCTCCCTCACTTCCTCTCCTTTTTTTCCATCTCTGTCTGACTGTCTTTGTTTCTTTCTCTCTTTCAGTTTCTGTCTTTTTGTCTATCCTTGTCTCTATCCCTGTCTCTTTCTGTCTCTCTTTGTGTCCCTGTTATTTGTATCTCTTTCTCTGTCTCTGTGTCTGCCTGTCTCTCTGCCTTTCTCTGAGGGAAAAGGATCCACATAAGCAAAAATGTTTGTAGCAGTTCTTTTTGTGGTAGCAAAGAATTGGAAAAGGATTGGATGGCCATCAGGGAGGGAATGGCTGAACAAGTTGTGGTTCAGGAAGATAATGGAATATTAGTGTCCTATAAAAATGATGAAGAAACTCATTTTAGAAATGTCTGGAAAAATATTCATGAGCTGATGGTGAGTGTAACAAGCAGAAACAGGAATACATTGTACACAATAACAACAAGAATGTGTGATGATCAATTATGTAAGGTTTGGTTCTCAGTGTTTCGATAACCCAAAGCAATTCCAATAGACTTTTGGAAAGAACATGCCAATTACATCCAAAAAAAAGATATATAATACAGACATCATGTGCTATGTTCACTTCCTTTTTCTGTTTTTTCTCTCTTCATATTTTTTCCTTTTGCTCTGGTGTTTCTCTCCCACATGATTCATCATAAAGCTATGTGTGTTAAAAAAAAAAAAAAAACAAAAAAAACAAAAACAAATAAATGAAAACACAAGAAAGATAGAAAATTAATATTTTAAGGGAGAAAATGATTCCTTGAAAACTAGAATTAGCCAAGAGGAAGCTAATGATGCTATAAGATACTAAGAAATAATTTTAAAAATCAAAGAATGAAATAGTAGAAGAGAGTATGAAACATTCATCAGAAAAAACAACTGATCTGAAAAAGAGATTGAAGAGAAATAATATAAAAATAGTTACACTACCTGAAATTTATGATTAAAAAGTAACTTTTATAAATCTTAAAAGAAATTATCAAGGAAAATTGTCCTGAAGTTATAGAACACAAAGACAAAGCTGAAATAGAAAAAAATCCACTGATTATCACCTGAAAAAGATCCCAGGAGCAAAACTTACAGGAATATCACATCCAAGTTTCAAAGTTTCTAAGACATGGAGGACATATTGAAATAATAAGAACAATTTATATATCATAGAGCTACTATAACAATTACACAAGATTTAGTAGCTATTAGGCTAAAGGAATATAGTCCTGGAATACTATGTTTCATAGAGCAAAAGAACTGGGATTACAATCAAGGGTAAGTTCCCCAACAAAGTTAATTATAAGGCCACATTTTAAAAATCTGAACATTTAATGAATTGAAAGAGTTTCAGGTTATTTGTGACAAAACAACAGAATTTCATGATAATTTTACATATAAGACCCAGGAGAAATAAAAGGCAAACATTAAAGACAATTATAAAGAATTCAAGAAGATTAAACTGCTTACTTCTTATATGTGAAAAAGTTACTGTGAGTTTATCATCATTATTTGGGTAATTTGAAAGAAAGGTGTGGGGGCTGAACAATACATGATGGGGTTATTCTAAAAATAAAATTGTATAAAGATAAAAAGAAATGATTAGCTCACATAAATAAGGCATGCCAAAAAGAATTGATAAAGAAGAAACAAATGACTGAGAGAAAGAAAGTAGTCCTGAGACCATACTTTCATCGGGAACATATACACATATGGATACATACATATATATGTAAATGTGTATATATATGTATGTATAAAAGTCTGCTAAATTCAGAAAGACATAGGAGGGAAAGGAAGTAAGATCAAGAAAAATAGAGGAGTGAGGAAGATTAGGGCAAATAAGGTAAGAAGGATAGTGAGGAAAAATAGGATGGAAGAAATAGAGAAGTAATTATAGTTTAAAATGCAAATGGGAAGAATTTACCCATAAAATAGTAGTGGACAGAAAATTAAAAATTTGAATTCAACAATATGTTGCTTTCAGAAAACAACAAAAATGAGAGATATATACAAAGATAAAACAAAGGAGCAGAATTTATTATGGAAAAAGCAGGGGTAGTAATTATGATCTCAGACAAATCGAAAGCTGAAACATTTAGTCAAAAGAGAAAAACAGGGAAACTATTAAATGTTAGTCATATTAGTCAATTTTAGACTACATAAAATAAAATATAAACTATATGGTATAAAACATATATCATATGATATATTTCACTATATGATATAAAATATATTATAATATAACTATAAAATATCTGAGAGTATAACTGTCAAAGCAGACTATTTGAATATAAACATAAAACATTTTTTGTGTAAATCAAGTCAGAATTAAATAATTGAAGTCATAAGGTCAATTAAATAGTTGTTAATACGTCGACAGAACCAATAAAATCTATTTATTCATATCCTTCCCAATTAAATTACTAAAAATTATCTTGCTAAGTAAGAAAAAACTAATAACAGAGTTCATTTGGAAGAACAACAGGTCAGGAATTTCAAAGAAATCAGGAGAAAAAGATGTAAAAGGAGGTTTAATAGTATCAGATTTTAAATAATATCATGAGTCAAGAAGATTGTTGAAATGTGAAATGGATAATTTTGATTATTTTAAATTAAAATTTGCCTGTATAAATAAAACCAATGTAGTCAAAAATGAAAGGAATGTAGAAAAATCGGGGGGGTGAACTTTCATAAACAATATTTTAGGTAGCATGTTAATGTTTGGAATACTGCTTTGGTGTAGAAAATGATGAGCTAATAGATTTAGAAAAATATGGAAAGATTTGCACCTATGAAGGAATGTAATGTTCAGGCTTGCTTTCTGGAGGATAGTCACCACAGAATTGATGAAAAAAGAGTCCAAAGTTTTTATTATCTCCTTCACAGTCTGTGTCTGTCATAGTCTGACCCAGTCTCAGTTTGACCCAGTTTCCTCCAGCCATCTGCCAATCTCAACCAGTCTCAGTCTGAGTCTGACTTTGTCCCCAGTTCTCTCAGCCCTTAAATACCCTGTTACAATTACATCATTACAGTATACTGAGTATAAGCCAATCTAGAGTGATTATGTCATTATGTAAAACTAGAGGGATTATATCATTATGTCATACTAGAAATATATGAATTAGAGAACCATTATCTCATGAATTCTACTGAGTTAACACCTTATTTCAAGAATACTTCTCCAGGGTTCTGGCCCTCAACAAAGGAAGATGTTATCTATTCCCCAAAAAAAGAGATGACAAGTGAAGATATGCATAATATGTCATCACAGATATGTCTATAAGTGTATATGTGTGTATTTTATAGAGTGTATCTATACAAATATATAGAGAGAAGTAAAAATAAAGCAAAAAGTCCACAGCACAGAACAAAAGAAAACCTACAAGAAAGCAAAGGAAATATGGGTAGCTTTCAAAACACTGTGTAGTATTCATTATATAATTTTCTTGAAATGAAAATTCATTGTTTTAATTAAATCCTCTCATGTTTTGTGGTGTGAAATGAAAATTTCTTTTTTATTTCTTTTCTCATTGTGTATTTAAGTTTAAAATTAATTTAAAAAATTACCCTCCCCCAAATATCCAAACAGATGAGAAGATTGGCATAGAGAAATGAAGTGACTTGGCCATACACATAGTAAGTGGCAGGTCTGAAACTTGAAATTATAGTCTAAAAATGTTTTCAATACACTCTCCTGTCCTCTCATTTATTTTGTGCAACCCTTGACCAATGATCAATATTTTTGCAAAAACTAGACTCAATATGATGAAGCCTTTTTTTCCAGATCTCTTTAAATTTTTTTTAATTCATTTAACTTAAGGAGTAAATAAATAATTCTTTCCATTCTTAAAAAAGATGATTGCACATGAAACTGCAAATATATTATGTACAATTATCTGTTCCTTTTAAATATACAAAAAAATCATCGTGTAACTTTCAAAAAATAATTCAGCTAAAATATTTTTTTGGAGTTTGTTTCTGATACCTTTTCAAGAAGTGATTAGTGAATGTTTTTCAAATTTCTAATTTATGCTGTGATTCTGAGATATTGTCAGTTTTTCTTGATAATTTCTTGAAATATAATGTCCACATTCTTTATAAATCATGGCTGTTAATAGAACAATTTTTTAAATTAACTCTCCACAATATATTTCTCAATTCAGTTATTTTTTCAATGAGTCATTTCATATTTTCTTCTACTTCTTTTTATTTCTTGGACTTTGTTTTACTGTGTCTTGATGTTTTATGGAGTCGTTAACTTCCACTTGCCCAAATCTAATATTTAAGGAATTGTCCAAAATAATTCCTTATAATGATAAATGATAAATGCTTCTTTTTTGTTTGGTCAATTTTTAAGGTATTATTCTCTTCAGTATTTTTGTAGTTCTTTTATGAACTGTTGATTTCCTTTTCATTACTTTCTTGTATCACTCTCCTTACTTTTCTGAACTTTTCTTCTACCTCCCTTATTTGATTTTTAAATTACATTTTGAGATCTTAAAAGAGTTCTTGATGGGTTTGTGTCCAATTAACAATTTATCTTTGAGGTTTTGCTTCTAGGTGTTTGACATCATTGTCTTCTTTGCATCTTGATCTTCTCTATCACTACAGTAGCTTTTTATGATCAGGTTCTTTTATTATAATTGTTTGCTTATATTTCCAGCCTATTTATTTATTGTTAACTTTAAAGTAGGGCTCTGCTCCTGGGGTGGGGAGAGAACTGTCCCAAGCTTTGAGTTTTTGTGCTGCTATTTTCAGAACTAAATCAATGTCTTTAAGCTTTCAATAATTCCAAAGTGGTATGAACCAAGGAAAAATTTATTCTTTGTTCTCCTGGCTTGTACTTCGGTCTTTATCTAGGAAAGAACCTCTTATAACTTCTGGAACTGGCACTCCTCTTGTCATTGGAATTTTGACCAAGTCTTCTGCTCTCCTGTAATCACAAGTGCTAATGCTTCTTTCTTCCTTGGAACTGAGATTGGGACCCCTATTCTCTTGTGAGTGACCATAAGTATTCTTCTCCAGCCCAGAATTGAGACTAGAGATCTTTTTGGCTAAAAACACACAGGGGTGTGGTCAAAAGTATGAGTGTTCATTTTCATCCAAAAATTGCAACCCATTACTGAACATAGGCAGTGTAATAGGGTCTTTGCACCTTAGGTCAAAAAAGTGTTTACTGTTATCTCCTTCTGACTATTTTTCTGAACTCCTTATAATCTGTGGAGTGAGAGGGATCCCAAAGCTTATGAGACTGTAGTTCTGTCTAAGCCTTGCTGCCTGACACTGTAGCATATGTTCTGTGCTCTGGGCAGACCATCACCAGTGTCATAGATCTCTCCTGATCACTTCCTAAGGTATTTTTGGATGAAAAACAATTCATTTAAATTTTTTTTGTCTCTGTGATTCCATAATTCAATATGAAGCATTATTTTAAATGTGTTTGGAGGGGAATGTTGGGAAAGTTTTGCTGAATTGATGCTTTTACTCTGCCATCTTGGGTCCTATCTTATGAAATAATAACAAGCTACAAAAGGATAATGTGCAGAGGAGTTACATGGTCAGAAATGTGCTTTAGAAATTCACTTTGACAGCTGGATGGTACATAGTTTTGAATGAGTAGAGATATTTTTCTTTGCCAAGAAACAAAAGGATTTCCTAGATCCCCAGGGAATCAATATAAAGGCACTAAGTGTTGGGAAGCATAGAGACAGAATGGTAGTCATAGGCAACAACCAGAAGCGTTGTTGAGAAAAAAAGTAGACACAAAGTGTACAAATGGAAATGAATAAGTAAAAGAAGACAAAGGCACTCACCAGCAGCAAGATGGTTTGCGTAGCTCTAACCTCAGGGAAGGTCCTGGCTGAGACACTGCTGCCATGAATGGTCTTCACTTGGTGATGATGTCTATATAGCAAGTATACAATGTAGCAACTAGCCAAGACTATAAGCATTACACAGACTACATTTCTAACAGAAATTATACCACAGTAAACATCATTATATTTTTCAATATAACAATTCCCAAAATTAAACTCATCATCAGTATTGTTTTTGTGTTTAGGGCCTGTTATAGAGAGTATTACAGGAATTTCTAAAAGAGGATTGATTATCCAGAAGAAAAGACAAAAGTAGATGATGTGATCTAGAAACCAAGCTTTGTATTTTCCAAGCCTGGACACACTAGAACTGATGATGACAGCCTGAAAGACACAGAGGTAGCAGGTGAAGCACATTGAGAGTGCTGTGGATAGTTTAGAAAGATAAAAGATCAGTTTACACCCAATATCATTCAAGAAATTCTCCATTCCCAAATTTATCAGTATGTCTGAGAATCCTTTGGAAAAGAATATCATGATGTTGATAAAGTTCACTTGGATGAAAATCAGATTGACAGGTTTTTTCCTATGGCCACTAAAGAAATTGAAAGACAAAAGCCAAAGAAGAAAGAAGTTTGTTGGAACACCAACTCCAGTCTGGAGGAGCATTATAATCCCTAAGAACATGTTACTAGGAAACATGTTCTTTTTGTCTTGAAAAGAAGCTTTGGGAGACAAGCAACCTAGAGAAAAAAGAAAATATATGTGATTGTCACATTTGAGGTTCAACACAGATTTATACTGGTTGTGCTTTTCCTTTCCATGCCTAAGACATAAATAATGAAGAGAATTTTGAAGGATTCCCCTTGACCCTTGATCTGTCCTTAACACTTGACTGATTTTAGGTAGTAGAAGACTGAGTTCTGAGATGTCTCTTGAGTTAGAACAGAGAAAAAGATATAGATAAGGCTAGAGCTACTATATACATAACTTCTCAGGAAAGTAGGTCTTAAATTAAGGTAAAATTGATCCTCTAGTTTTTATTCTTTCTACAGCCCCATGAATTATAGTGATCTAGTTGGACAAGGAATTAAATTAGCTCACTTCTTGCACTACTGTTCATCTTCAAACCTTCAGGTACTGAAAGTTAGCAATCATATAGCCCACTTCGAAAGAAAAGGCCATGTAAAATGAGTAGTACCAGAATGAGACATGATGGAATCTATTGTTTTGAGGAAATATACTAGGTATAATATTCTATTAAAGAGATTGTTCATATAAAAGTGGGGCCAACAGCAGAGTGACTCTGGCAAAATTAGTTAACCACGACCTGCCTTAGTTTCTTCAAATGTAAAATGGAAATAAAACATGGATAGGGTACTGGACCTGGAGTCAAGAAGAATTATATTTCAGAGTCTGAATCTGGCCTCAGACACTTAAAATGTATGTGATCCTGAGCAAGTCACTTAAATCTCTTTGCCTCAGTTTCCTCATCTGAAAAACAAGCTGGAGAAGAAAAGGAAAAACATTCTAGCACCTTTGCCAAGAAAACCCTATCTGACTTAATGAAGAATCAGACAGAAATGAAACAACTAAATAACAACAAATATGTACATATCAATGTCTGTGCATATATTCTAAATATACATGTGTGTAATATAATTATTAACGTGCATATAAATATAGATATTTGTGCATCCATGTATTTACATGTGTATAAATCACATGTGTTTATAATTTTGTTATGTGTACATATGTATTTATCCACTCAAGCATTTTTAGATAAATAATACATATATAAGTAGCAATTGAATCATATTTATTTATATTTTTCCTTTATCCTTGAGCTTCTGGAGGGAAGGGGTATAAAGTGTTAGCAGTAGTAAAACTGCACAATTTAGCAATGTTGGGCAATGTTACTACATGCATATTAATATGAAAAAAAAACCTGATTTCCATAATACTACATCAAATCTGTCTATCCACAGCACACGTTTTGTGTATTCCTTTGCCATTTCCCTAAAATCTATCAGTTTATCCTTCAACTTTGCCTATCTGACAGGTCTGACATGGATTACTAGACTGACTTTTCATATTTCTCTTGTAAGTAACAATTGAGGGATTTTTTAATATTGAAATTTTAGACTTCTTCCTTTGAAAACTTCTTTGTGTTCATAATCTTTATTCATTTATGGAATAGGAAATAACTTTTATTCTCAAAAATTTGATTCAATACCTTATACATCTTAGTAATGAGACATTTAACAGATAAATGATGTTAAGATTTTTTTTCAGGGCCTTTGAAGACAGCAGAGTATGTCAAACATTTTCAAGCTTTTCTTCTTCTTCTACTTCTTCTTGAAGTACCAAAGGATAAAAACTTACTAAGGGAATAGAGAAGATTGGGGTTCATTTTCAAGGGGAACAGTGAAGTCAAAAAAAGAATCTCCCCCCCAAAGTATCATTTAATAGCTACCTGCCCAGAAAGAATTTATTTAAAAATCAAACTCAAAAAAGACTTCAAAATAAAATGAGAGAGATTAGGCTGTGCATGGATGTGAGGAAGACTCATTCAAGAAAAACAAAAAGATTATGAAAAAACAGTTGACCAACTTGAAAAGGAGATACAGCATCTTAAAGAAGAAAATAACTTTTTGAAAATTAGAATTAGGCAAGGAGAAGTCCATGAAGCTATGAGACAAAGAAATAACAAAACAAAATATAAAAAAATGAAAAAAAAGAACAAAATGTAAAACATCTTATTTAAAAAAATTAAAGATCTGGAAAACAGATCAAGAAAAGAAAATATAAGAATAATTAGACTACTTGAAAGCTATAACCAAAAAAAGAACCTTGACAAAACAATGCAAGAAATAATAAAAAAAATTGTCCTGAATTATTAGAACATTAGGGAAAAGAATAAATAAAATCCACCAATCAGCACCTCAAAGAGATCCTATATGGAAAGCAAATTGAAAAATTTTGAAATTCTCAGATCAAAAACATAATCCTGCAAGAAACAAAAGAATAAATAAAAACAATTCAAATATGCTGGAGGTATAATTGTGTAGGATTTATCAGCAGCTACAATAAAAGACTGAATGTCTTGGAATAACATATCAACAATATAAAGAACTAGGTTTCTGGCCAAAAAATGATATCCAGCAAAACTAACCATAATATCAAAGGAAAAAGGGATATTCAATGAACTTGTAGTTGTTCAGGACTTTGTCTCAACCAAACCTGTACTCAGTAGAAAAAAAAAATTTTTTTTCCCTGAGGCTGGGGTTAAGTGACTTGCCCAGGGTCGCACAGAGTAGAAAATTTAACATTATAAGAGTGTATCTATACACATTCATTCATATGCAATGAAGGATATAGCACCCTCCAAAATTTGTAGAGAAATAAGGAGGGAGAGAATAGGCTAAACTTGGTTATAGAACATGTGTAGAATTATAGTAGTGAGACAAGATGTATTAATTAATAGAAAACGAATTAAGAGGGAGAGAAGAGTAGAGAGAGAAGATGAGGGAGGGATTTATGGGTGGGGGAGATTAATAATTGCAAAGGAAATTAAGGAGTAGAATTAAAGTTGGAGAGATAGTGGGGATAGGAAATAAGAGAAATACACAAACACCATAATATGGATTAGGAATAGAATTAATTAGGAAAAAAAAGTAGGGATAGTAATCATTGATATCAAAGTCAAACGTAAGGAATTAATCAAGACAGAAATCTACATCATATGTCAAGCAGATACTACTTAAAAAATCCATTTATTCCTATGCTGTTAACAAAAATGCATTTGATATTTAGTCAAAAGATTTTCCTACTTCTATTGAAAAAGAAAACATTACTTTAATGGTTCTTACTGACATGGTCCATTATGTTGATGGCTTTAAAATATTGATGGAATCTTGAATCAATAGTTAATCTAGTCATAGTCTGATACTTTTTATATCCTGTTGTAGCCTCCTTGCTTGCGTTGTATTTAATTTAAATTTTTTTCTCTCAATAGGGTTATTCCAAAGTTTAAAAAAATTTTTTTCATATTGTTTCTATAGTTTTAACAGAAATGAGTGCTATATTTACTCAAAAGTTTTTTCTGTTTCTATTAAAAGTCTTATTGTTCTTATTATTGACATGATCTATTGATCTGTATGATATTTCCTCTAATATTTAAATATTTCTGCATCCCTGATATAAATCAAATATGATCCTAATGAATAATCTTTTTGATATGTTGTGGTCAACTCGCAAAATATTGCAGTTACTTTTGGCTTATGGTGGTCATGTAAATGGATGCAAGGATGAGAACTTTGCATTATGCCATCTTGAACAAAGAACATGAGTAGTTTTCTCATACGTTCCTTGAAAAATCCAAAAACTCATTTCTCATCTCATATAATCAAGTTTATATCCAAAGAATCATCAATTATCCTTTAATTTTCTTCCAGTTAGCTTTGCCTACATTTCTGATTGAACTTTTTAATTTTCTTTACTACTTTTTCTGCCCCCCCTCTAACTTTACTTATCAATTCAATTTTTCTATATATCTACAAAAACAGTTTTTCTCATTCCATTGACATTTGAACTTTGCAAATGAACACATCTAATTTGAAATTATCAATTAATTACAAAAGTGTACATTTCCCTGATAACTTTAATAATTATAAATACTTTCTCATTTTATTAAGTAAAACATTTATTCAATTAGAAGGAATATATACATATAGGGAGAATATAAATATGAAATGACTTTAATGGTATATCATCAAAAAAAAAATGAGGAGTGAGAAATAAGATTGAACTGAGAGAAGATGGAAAGGTGTGACAGAATGAGGGGAAATATCTCACATAAAAGAGGAATGAAAGAACTATTTCAGTGAAAGGGAATATAGGGTTGATGAGCAATGCTTGAAACATATTTTCATCATAATTGGCTCAAAAAGTTAATTACAGACAGACTGAATTGGATATAGAAATCTGTCTTACGATATAGGAAAGTAAAAAGGTATGGGAATAAGAGAAGTGGGGCAGTCCTGCTAGAAAGGAGGTCAGATTAGGGGAGTGAGTGATTACAACTTGAACATCTGTATAGAAAGATTGAGTGGTGTGTGTGTGTGTGTGTGTGTGTGTGTGTGTGTGTGTGTGTGTATGTGTGTGTGTGTGTGTGTATGTGTGTGTGTGTGTGTGTGTGTGTGTGTGTGTGTGTGTGAAAGAGAGAGAGACAGAGAGAGACAGAGAGACAGAGAAAGAGAAAGAGAGAGAGAGCCAGAAAGAGAAATATAGAGAGAGACAGAGAGAGGGAGGAAGGTAAAGGGAGAAGGAGAGGGAGAGAAGAAAAACAAGGAAGAAGTAGGATGGAAGGAAATACATAAATAGTTGTAATGTAAATGTAAATAGGATAAATTTACCCATAAAACAAAAGTAGATAGCAGAATGTGTTAAAAGCCAGAATTCTACAACATGCTATTTACAAGAAATACTTTTGTAGCACAGAGATAAACACAGAGTAAAGAAAAGAGGCTACAGCAAAATCTTTCCTGTGTTAGCTAATGTTAAAAAAAAAAAAAGGCTATCAATTATGACCTCAGAATAAACAAAATCAAAAATTTAAATACATGAACTGATACAAAACAAAGTAATATGAATCAGAAGGTTGTAGAGTAATAGAAATGTTTTATGATTAACACCAATGATTGACTTGGCTGTTCTCAGCAATACAATTCAATACAATCCAATGCAATCCTTTGGATTTGATGAAAAATCCTATCTGCCTTTGGAAAAAGAAGTGATATTGTCTCAATATAGACTGAAATAAGCTATTTTTCTCCTTCCTATTGTCTTTTTGTTGTTGTTGTGAGTCTTCTTGCCAAAATGACCAAGATGGAAATATTTACATGATTGGACATGAATAAACTATATCAGACTGGTTGCCATGTCAGAGAGGAAAAAGGGAAGGGACAGAGGGATAGAATTTACAATTCAAAAAATTTTTTTTAAAACAACAAATGCCAAAAAGTGTTTTTATATGAAATTGAAAAAAACCTTTTTTTTTTTTTTTTTCTCAAAAGAAATACATTTAGGCTGACTTTTCTGCACCAGTGGGAATGAAATGTAATGTATTTATTTGTGTCCGTATGTTTATTTACTTTACCATTTGCAATGTTCTTTTATACATATGATCATAGTTTATCTACACAATAATACTGGGAATTAAATACTGCTGTGAACTCTTTTTAAAGATAAGCAAAATGAGATTGAAAGATTAAATGTTGTGCACAAGATCTTCAATTGTCAAAATGTTTAAGGTCATATTTAAACTCAGAAATTTCTGATTATCCATACTACCACCTCACTGCCTACTTGATGCTGTGCTTACTAGGAAGGGATACAGTATTTCACAATTTTAGAATCTAAACTCAAACAGTTTCAAAATATCTCAAATACAGAAAAACATCCCAAACAATAATCCAGTTCTGTCTGCCATTCCCAAATGAAATGTTGTTATGCCATAATCTCCAACAAGTCTCTGGAAGGAATTCTTTCTCTCATCTGCAACAATAAACTCAGATGTTCCCTGAGAAAGATCAGTGTTCCAAAATTACTCCTGTATTATTATGTAATTGGCTACTGTATAAAAGTAAGAAATTAACCAGGATCATATATAAATATATATAATTAAAGTTCCTGGAGTAGTTTACATAAATATAAGCTAAGATTTTAAAGTTTTTCTGTGAACTAAAATTCCCTTATGTGATTAATATATAGTTTATTTCTCTATACTAAAAAAAATCTACATTACTATTTTCAGTGCCTAGAGGCATTAATGTCACACTTGAAATAACTGAAAGATCCTTAAAAACGGTATAAAAGCAATTAGAGTCCATGACTCTCACTATCAACCTCTCAAATATTTGATGGTACCTACCAATTTATCTTTCTTCTATTTCAAATCATCCTTTCTGTCAGCTAAACATTTGCAGTTCATTTGGGTTCTATTTAAGTTTATTGTCTTGCTCTCTCTGCTGCCTCTGGATATACTCCAAATATCAATGATTACTTAAAACTGTGCCTCGAGAAGTGACTTTTGTCTGGCCAGGGTTAAATACAGTGAAACTTTTCTCATTATTTGCACTCTTTTTCTAATATTTCCATCAATATCATTCTACCAACTGTTATCCTGGGTCCCTTCACTAATTTTTGCATGGCATTACACAGACCTTGTTTTTTATTTCTGCCTCCTCCTCTCTGTCCTAAAAGGCATATCTCCTTCTAGTACTTGTCCCTGAGACTGAGATTTTACTCACCAAATTAGATTCTTGCTAATGCAGAGTAAGACAGAGCTGCAATACCATGTATGTGAAAGGGTGGGAAGAGAGGAAAGCTAATCATATTTATAGAAACTGGATTCTCTGAATTCATCACCACTGGGATCTGTGATTAAAATGTTATGATCAGAATGATCTGTTTAGGGAATGATCAACTCTGAAAAACAGTAAACTTTTGTTTCAGCTGCCAATAGATGAAAACAATCACCAGTAATGAGAATTTCCAAATAAATAATTTAGCTAAGAGAGAAAAAACTTTTCTATGCCCCAGGGAGTGGGTGGGGGTAGTAGCATCATATAGGATCTTGAAAGAAGTATGAAGCAGAGAAATCTGTGACTTGGATAATATTTGTGGCTCCCATTATATTGTTATTTTATTGTTTTATCTACCTTGAAGTCCTGTGGAGATAGACTGGCTATGAAATAGAATATGCAGATACAGTATACCTTGCACACAGGTTACCCAGGGCATGATGACTATCTAAAGACACACCATTAACAGATTAGAGCACTTCCCCATATATGTGAATAGCTTGTGGTTGACTTTTAGGGAAAGTAGAACCAACCCATGTTTTAGCAAGAATGGAAGGGAAAAGGAACGGGTAGCTTTCAGAGATTTGGTATACAGCACTATATTTACTCATATGGGTCAGACCACTCCCCAAAATCAGGACTAGTTGGATGAAAATGATGGGAAAATTTAGAAGCTTCTAAAGGAAAAAAGAAAACTCCACAGCATTTCCCAACAAAATAGTTTATCTCTCTAAGAAGACACTGTTATCTCCATAAAAGTAAAGAGCAAGTAAAACTCTTGGGGCTCAAGAAAAAGGCAGATGAAATTGACTTTGATGCTGATAGTTGTAATCCAAACACTTCTATGATTGTCTCAAGGCTAGTTAGAGGACAAAGACCTATGGTACATCTCAACTCCACAGTGTTGATAAAGATAAACTGATCAGTGATAAGGACCATATGCTTCAGTTTGAAGTCAATCCTTCTCTAGCCAAAATACCAACCAAATAAGAGGTTTTGAGTACCCCTGAGCTTTTCTCATGTGGCAAAGCATCTGGTGCAAATGTTCTTCCTTGAAAGGTTTGCAGGGCAGGGGATCCACTGCTCAAATAAAAAGCTGACTGAAATCTTACCAGTTGTATGGCAAGAGGAGGTTATCCCCTCAAAAGTTGTAGAATGCCTCCATTGTCCATCTCTATAAATGGAAGGGAATTGGGTTATCTTATGACAATGACAGAAGGGTCTCTCTCTTAAACATTGCCAGCAAGATTCTGGCCAGAATCTTGCCACGTGATCCTTCACCAGGAAGATGGTCATCTATCTGAGAGCCAGTGAGTCTTAAGAAATGACCAAAGAGGGATCAGCTACTTGGTGTAGAAAATAGAGTGCCAGCCCTGAAGTGAGGAGGACCTGAATTCAGATCTGTCCTAAGACACTTAACTCTTCCTGCCTGTGTGATTCTGGGCAAGGCACTTAACTCGAATTGCCTCAGCAAAAGAAAAAGAAAAAAGAAAAGAAAAAGAAATGGTTTACATCTTGTCTGCTGCCTGACAACTTCAGAAGCCATACCAGAAATGCAACAGAAGATTTTATACATTTATTGATCTGAACAAGAGAGAGAACTTTTGGAAAATCACAGCAAAATTTGGGTGCCACAGAAGTTCATCAGTATTGTATGCCAGTTTCATGACAGTATGCTCCCACAGATTTTGGATGATGGACAATACTCTTGAACTTTCCTAGGTGTCAATAATGTGATGCTTTTTAACATGCCATTTTCAGTGATGTTGTCAAATACAGTCAACAAAAGATGATAATGCATGAAAGTCAGTTACCTCACTGAAGATGTGTTAGGATTCTTACAAGGAACTAACATAGTGGAATTGATAGAGACAATAATTACCTAATTCAGCATGGTTCAGTATGATCGATCTGATCCTGCAAGGAGATGTTATGGGCCAGAACTTGAAACAAGGTACTAAATGGAACTGAGGAGACAGTGATTTAATCTTACAAATAATGGTTTCCTAGTGATGTGATGATTGGTGTGTACTCAGTGTACAGCATATAAGCAAGAAGCTCTCAGGGCCAGACACATAAGCCCACCAGAAGCTCTCAGAGGTGGAGACAGATTCATTCCATCTTCCACCTTTGTTGTGGCTGGAGACTAAGCACAAACCCTTGGAAGTCTGGGAGATTCAGAAGCCAGAGCTCAAGTTCTTGGAACCAAGACTACAGAAAGTCTCTAAGAAAGCTAACCAGGTCATAGGAAAGGAGATAAGACTTGGAAAGAAACAATAAAAGATTGGACTTTAACTCCTGGTTTCATTGGGATGATTATACTGAATTGAAATGAAGGCTGTTCCCAGAAGCCCCTCTAGAAATCTGCTCTCAGAAAAAATTATATTTTAGAGAAGAATATTACATAGATAAATTATTTAACTTGAAAAGGCTAAAAGCCAAAACAAAAGTAAAGGAAGAATTGGTACATGACTCTTTGTTCATAAATAATTATGTACTCAATGCAGCTTCTGATGTTCAGATACAAAAAAGTTTGGATCACTTCTCTGCCACATGTTAATTTTGTCATGATTATTAATAACAAGAAAACAGAGGTTTTCCACCAGCCAGCATCATGACTTCCATACATAGAATCATTGGTTACAGCAAATAGAGAAATTGTGAATGCTGTTGATAAGCTTACTTACCTTGGCAGTAAAATTTCCAAGGATATATACATACTTATTTAAAAGGACAAAAGGGGAGGAGTAATGTAGCGAGCTGTCGTCTCTAGAAGCTGCCGGATCACTCTCTGGGAAGAGATCTGCTGTGTCTTCTACTCAAATCTCTCCGACAGATTCTTCTTCCTGTAACGAACCATTGTCTCCAGGCAGTTGCTGTTAACTCTTGTCCAGAGAAGTGACTTCCCTTCCTGCAGAGAGCCCCGCCAAGCCTGATGCAATGCAGAGTCTTCTTGTATCTCTGGGTGTCCTCTCTTTTATCCTCCCAGAGAATGGGCGTGGGATAATGCAAGGGCTTCTGGGAAGAACCACTTCAGCCAATGAGCTTGCTCCTTCTATCAAGTCAACCTGAGTTCTCACCTTGTAATTGTCCAACCTGAATTCTCACCTTGTCACTATCCAGACAACCTGAGTTCTCACCTAGTAATCCTAACATCTCCCCCTTTCTTTTGATTTAGAACATAGGACAGTCATGATCTTGAAACATAAATCCATCAATATGGGAAGTATTACACATAATTACATAAATTACATAAGCACATAGTAACATAGTAACATAATACATGCTAGAAGTATATGACAAATAACATAATCAAATAATCATAAATTGAAAATTTATAAATGTCCATAAGTCCATTGTCCATTAGTCTCATCTTGTGTGAGGAAGTCCAATGATTCCTGCTGGTTTTTAAAGTTCTTTAACAGTCTTCTTATTATCCATGCTCTTTCAGTGTCAGATGTTTCTTAGATCTTCTCCTTTATTTTGAGGTCTTTCTCTTTTTCTGTCTCTTTCTGATGGACAAGGCGAATATGACTCGTTGGCACCCATCTGATTCCTTCTCCTGCTGAAGAAATACAAGCAAACCCTCTCCCCCAGGCAGTTAACCTATCTGGTCCCTTCCATTCACCACTTTCTGGATCTCTCCACATCACCTGGCGATTATCTAAGGACAGTGGAGATGCTCGCACTGGACACTGCCCTTCTGGTGGGTTATAAAACCTGTCTGCCGGAGCCAGTGCATCTTTGTCAAAAATTAGAAAATTAATGGTATAGAGAACTAAATTTAGAAGTTCCCTAGGGCTACCTGTGGCTCCCCCTTTCTTTTGTTTTTGGAGGAGTGTCTTAATATCTCTGTTTCTTCTCTCTACTATTGCCTGCCCTTGAGGATTAAAGGGTATGCCCGTGGTATGTAAAATCTTATACTGTGCACAAAAGTGTGTAAAATGTTTGGACGTATATGCACGTCCATTGTCTGTTTTTATTGCTTGTGGCACACCCATAATTGCAAAAGCTTGTATAAGGAATTCAGTGACCACTCGGGCTGTCTCTTTTGCTGCTGGCATTGCAAATGTGAATCCTGAAAAGGTGTCTACCATGACATGAATAAAAGATAGACGACCAAAAGATTTATAATGGGTCACATCCATTTGCCAGATTTCATTGGGTCTCAAACCACGAGGATTCTTCCCTGGAGGGAGTGTAGGAGCATGGAAAGGAAGACAAGCTGTACAGCTTTTTACTATGCTCCTAGCTTCCTCTCTTGTGATTCCAAATTGTAAACGTAAAGCTCGAGCAGCCTGATGATATTTAGAATGAGATTCTTGTGCTTCCTGAAATAAAGGACTACTGGCTAACATGGTTAGAAGGCTATCTGCCTTTGAATTTCCATCAAAAATGGGACCTGGAAGTCCACTATGTGAGTGGACATGCAAGATATAAATCTTGCCTGGATGTTTTCTCACTTGCTCTTGAAGTTCCTTAAAGAGCTGATAAATATTAGAGGCTGCAAATTTTATTTGGGCTGTGGCAATTCTTTGTACTACACCTACTGAATAGGCTGAATCAGTAATTATATTTACGTCTCCTGGGTAATAATTAAGAGCTAGCATGATAGCAAATAATTCATTCTGTTGAGTGGATTGAAAAGGAGTCCTGATTACTCTCTTTATGGTTAAATCATGAGAGTATATAGCACAAATATTTTCTTTGGAGGTGTCTGTAAAGATTGTTGGTCCTTTAAGAGGAACCTTAGAAACCTTTTCTTCAAAAATCCATCGCCAATTATGTAGTAGCCGGGTAATCTTTAATGGAGATCCATGTGCAAAATTTGGAGCGGTGGCCAATAAAATTTGCCATTCTGGGATGGTCTCACAGCATACATTAATTTGTGCGTTAGTATAGAATGTGTATATTTTTTCAGGACTTATTCCAGATAATTGTGTTACTCTCTTAATAGCCTTTAATAAAATCCTAGCCACAAGCACTGGGTAAGGTGTAAGGCTTTGTTTTGGTTGTGCTGGGAGGTTCACCCACTCAATCACTCTGTCTCCTTGATGAAGGACTGCTGTGGGTGCCTCTTTTGTAGCAAAAACTGATATTTCCAAGGGTTTTTGAGTGACTCTTTCAACCACATTGGATAAAGCCAGTTCAACTTCTCTCAAAGCCTCTTGTGCTTCTTTTGTAAGCTTGCGTGGTGAATTTAAAGCACTGTCTCCCCTTAAAATGTCATATAGAGGTTGTAGTTGATTGGTAGTTAAGCCTAACACTGGACGCATCCATTGGATATCTCCTATTAATTTTTGAAAGTCATTTAAGGTGTTCAACTTCTCTGTTCTTAAAGAAAGCTTTTTTACTGTGAGTGTCTTAGGATATACTTCATATCCTAAATATTGAAAAGGAGCATGTCTTTGAATTTTTTCTGTAGCTATATGCAGTTTGTAGTACTTTAATGTTTCCATGGTCTTTTGTAGACATGCTTCTAACATTTGTTCCTCAGGTGCACATCCCAAAATATCATCCATATAATGTAACAATATTACTTTTGGAAAGGCTTTTCTTACTGGAGCAAGAGCAGCAGCAACATACATTTGGCACATAGTAGGGCTGTTTTTCATTCCCTGTGGCAAAACTGTCCATTCATATCTTTTATAAGGCTCGGCCAAATTAACACTAGGCACTGAAAAAGCAAATCTTTTCATATCCTCCTTATCTAGAGGGATAGAATAGAAACAATCCTTAATGTCTATAACCCATAGAGGCCATTCTCTTGGCAACTGAGTAGGAGATGGAAGTCCAGGCTGAAGAGTTCCCATAGTTTCCATCTGTTCATTTACTCTTCTTAGATCAGTTAACATCCTCCATTTTCCAGATTTCTTTTTCACCACAAATACTGGGGAATTCCAAGGACTTAGAGAAGGCCGCAAGTGTCCTTGGTCAAGTTGTTCTTGCACTATGTCTAATAAGGCCTGAATTTAACACGTCTTAAGGGCCACTGTTCTACCCACACTGGTGAATCAGTCTTCCACTGAATAGGAACTGGTGAAAGTGCAGGTAGGCCTTCAACAGCAGCCCTGCCTAAAAAGCCGAAGTGCTTATTTGTAATCCTATCTGCTGTAAAATGTCTCTTCCCCACAGATTGATAGGGATTTTTTCAACCACAAAAGGAGTAAAAGCTCCTGTTTCTCCTTCAAATACCCATCTCAAAGGCCTAGCACTAACTTCTGCTGCTATTGATCCTCCCACCCCAGACATATAGGTGTCTGCTTTAATCTTTGGCCAGTGACCGGGCCAATTGGCACCTCTAATAACTGTACGATCTGCACCCGTGTCTACCAATCCTTCAAATGGTATTCCGTTTATATAAATAGTAAGCATAGGTCGGTCAGCTGTCACAGCTGCTGTCCAATATATTCCTGGATTTTGTTCATTGGAGTCAAAATCTAGGCGACTCCCTGTTCGGCGCCAAATTGCGAAGGTCTGGTCTAGCTCCTCTTGTCAGGATAAGCAAAAGTCCTTGCCCCACGTTGGGCGCCAATTGTAGCGAGCTGTCGTCTCTAGAAGCTGCCGGATCACTCTCTGGGAAGAGATCTGCTGTGTCTTCTACTCAAATCTCTCCGACAGATTCTTCTTCCTGTAACGAACCGTTGTCTCCAGGCAGTTGCTGTTAACTCTTGTCCAGAGAAGTGACTTCCCTTCCTGCAGAGAGCCCCATCAAGCCTGATGCAATGCAGAGTCTTCTTCTATCTCTGGGTGTCCTCTCTTTTATCCTCCAAGAGAATGGGAGTGGGATAATGCAAGGGCTTCTGGGAAGAACCACTTCAGCCAATGAGCTTGCTCCTTCTATCAAGTCAACCTGAGTTCTCACCTTGTAATTATCCAACCTGAATTCTCACCTTGTCACTATCCAGATAACCTGAGTTCTCACCTAGTAATCCTAACAGAGTAAGAAAATATATGCAATTATGAATCTGCAGAATTGTGAACTGGGCAAACTATTATGGAGAATAATTAGGAGCTCTGTCCAAGGTATTATAAAATTTGACATGCCCTTTGGCCCAACAATACCATAACTAGTTCTATATCCCAAAGAAAATTTAAGAAAACATAAAGAGTATGTATGTGCAAAACATTAATGGAAGCTCTTTTTGTGATGGTAGAAATTAGAAATTGAGGGCATGCTCATCAATTGTGGAATGATTGAACACATTATGATTGTGACAAAATTCTTTTATGCTAGGAAATTTTGAAGGGATTGGTTTTGAAAAATTTAGAAAGACCTATACAAAGAAGTCACTGATACAGCATTAAATGAGTACAAGTAGAAGATCATTGTACATAGTCACAGTATTAATTTAGAGATGATCAACTGTGAAATACTTAGCTACTTTAATCAAGACAGCGATTCTTGATTGATGAATCTTCCAGGAAGAGAACCCATGGATTCTATGTACAAATTAAAGTATATATATTTTTCACTTTATTTTGGCAATATATGGCAATATATTTTGCCCAGTTCCACATTTGTAATTGCTTGTCTTGAGAGAGCTATAATTATACCCATTTTAACCAATGAGAAAGTTGAGATGCAGAGAAATTAAGTGACTTGTCCAGAGTCAAACAGCTTACACGTATCTAAAGCAGCATTCAAACTCAAGAGCTTTTTGACTCCTTGTCCTCTGGTCTGTTTACTTGGGCTATAATGTGAAGAACAGATTTTAGATTGTATAAAGAGCATAAATTGAAGATTCTGTTGAATAAAAACTGTAATTGTATGAAATTAGTGAAATGGAAAATGTAATGCAACTTCAACTAATTCAGCTGGATATTACCACTCTATATCCAATATAACATCTAAGAACTCAAGGACCATAATATTCTGAATCCCCAATTATCTTAAGACTCCCATGAAAACAGATTCTGCCTCATATAAATAAGCTCACATAGTCTAGGAGAGTACTGGATTTAACTTTACTTGCGTAGACCAGAGGTTCGCAAATTATTGCACACATATTAAAAGATTAACCCTTCTTAAGATAATGGGTAATACAACCGCAAATGGCTCACTGGATTTGGTTCATAGACCAATTTGAATAGTGAAGGAATATCATGAAAAAGTCACATTATAGTTCATAAAGCTTTTATCAATCTCTCTTACTTTCAGTAAATAAGTACTATATGTACATTTAAGTACATTTATATATATATATATAAATATATTTGCATACAACATACACATATATGGTAGTACAGTACAGTAATTTCATTGGTATAAGAAAATTCTCTTGATGAACTTTCATCCACTGAATATTTGTTAAGGACCATGCCTAAGTGGAGAGGAAGGTCAGTTCTCTGAAAGCTTCCACAGCAGTGAATCATAACACTTGAAGGAGTTGCAAAGCAGCCTTCAAAGATGTTCCTTGTGGATTGGGAATGAAATGAATTGGAGGCAAGAGGGGAGAGGAGAGAGGTCAGAGAATGCAACTGCCTCTCATTCTCCTTGTATCATCATCATCCCCTCACAAGAGATCCATTCTACAGGTCTGAGTTGGACTTCCAGCAACCACTGGCAGGTGGCTCCCAAATCACAACATGTTTTGAACGGCATTTGTTCTATTACTGTATTAAAAAGTAGTTTGGGTCACAAAGGTTAAATGATTTGGCTAAGACTTCTAAAATGGCAGAAAGGTAAAACACAATATCAAGTATAGTATGTGATCAATGCGTTCTTAGACAATATGGGAACATTTAATATCATGTAAATATATGAGAGAAATAATGAGTGGAGGTGTATGGTTTCATCTGGCTTCAAAGTCCAGAGTCATCAGTGATCTCTAAATTAGCAAATCTAATAGTTGTTTCTCAATCCTCATCTTTCTTGAACTCTCCACCCATTGACTCAAGTGATCACCTTCTTCTCCTTTATGTTTCTCTTATCTAGCTTTTCATGACACTTCTTTCTTTTGGTTCTTCCAAATGCATGACCTTTGCAGCAATCTCTCTTTATCCAGGAAATGGCTGCTTATTATGGGGCTTCCCAAGGTTCTCTCCTGGTTTCTCTTCTCTTCTTCAACTCCACAGTCTTTTTTGGTGATCTCTTTAGCTGCTGTAAGTATAATGGTCATCACATATTTATCCCTATTCATATTCACATTCAGCCCTAACTTCTCTCCTTTGTTCTAATCTCATTCATTTGGATGTCTGAAAATGAATAATGAACTGGCACCTCAAACACATTATATACCAAACAGAATTCATTATCTTTCCTTTTAAACGTGCCTCTTTTCTGAATTTCTATGGGGATTGAATGTGGATCAAAGTATAGTATTTTTACTTTTTTGTTTGTTTGCTTATATTCACCCCTTTTGATTTGATTTTTCTTAGTTAGCATGAATAGGTGGCTATATTTAGAATAATAGCAGATGTTTAACCCATATTGGATTGCTTGCTGTTTAGGGGAGGGGAAAGAAGGGTAGGGAGGAAGAAAAATTTATACCACATTGTGAGGGATAGAAAATCCTATCCAAAAATGACTACTCAGAGATCACTCATAGAAAAGCAGACTTATTTATTAGCATCTCGAGAAGCAGACCCCATCCTGGTCTGTGAGACAAATTCACAGCAGGAGAGAGCCACTCCCTTGAAAATGTTCACAACTTTTATACATTTCAGACAAAGAACCTCCAAAATCCCACCCTCTATAGGTTGTGATTGGTCATACAAATCTGCACCCCCTCCCCCAATTTGGTCAGTGGAATGCAACTGTCAAGGTGATTTACAGCCTCTTCTTTGCACAATGGAATGTAGACTAGGCCTTCACGTGACTTACACATTGCTCAAAATCAGTTAACAAGCTTAAACATTGTTTATCAAATTCACTATCAGAATTATCCCCTTCCAACACTCTCCAGCCTCTTTTCTGGAGAATCATCATTTTAACAGCATCCTCTGGATACAATAAATTTGAAAGTGATCATTGGACTATTTTGGTTATTAGTGTAATCATATAGGGTAAACATAATGGTAACAAAATAATACCATTGATAGCAATTAGTCCATACCATAAAAGTTGTTTCCATCAGCTACCATCAAACTAAGACCATCAGCTATTTGTGAAGGGAGATTTCCAAACTTGTACAGGCACATGAACTATCCTGAGAATGCCTTTTTAAATTTCTTTTACCACTTGTCCATTGTCATCAATTTGCATGCAACAAGTGGACAATTTTAATTTTCCACAGACCCCTCCTTCCTCTGCTAACAGATAATCTAAAATTAATCTATGCTATAAAACAGCTTCCCTTGTCTAGGTGGCCTGATGGACTAATAGATCAAGGGCCTGAGCAGTTTTGTTAATTATTACCTCAAGGACTGCCTGTAGCCTAATCAACTGATTTAACACACATATATCAGTGTTCGATACCCCCCAACTACCATCCTGGGCCCATGTTGCCAGTCCATATTCTTTTATAATTCTCTCTGGAGGCTAGGCATCTCCCCACCCATTGACATCATTTATTTGGGTCAAAGAATTAATATAGGTTGGGGAGCGGTCCACACTTTGTGGTTCCCTTTCCAAATCTTTGTATAACTGTATCCCCAATTACCTGCCAAGGATTGATGAGAGAAAGAAAAATTTAGGTCTAATTATACCTATACAACAAACCCCAGTTCTATTTTTGGGTAAATGGGTATAAGCTGTCTGACCACAAATCCAATAATGTCCCTTCAGGGCAGGATTATTTTCTTTTTTCTTTTTTTAAAATTTTATAATTATAACATTTTTTTTTGACAGTACATATGCATAAGTAATTTTTTTTTTACAACATTATCCCTTGTACTCCCTTCTGTTCCGAGTTTTTCCCCTCCTTCCCTCCACCCCCTCCCCTAGATGGCAGGCATTCCCATACATATTAATTATCTTATAGTATATCCTAGATACAATATATATGTGCAGAACCAAATTTTGTTGTTGTTGTTGCAAAGGAAGAATTGTATTCAGAAGGCAAAAATAATCTGGGAAGAAAAACAAAAACAAACAAACAAAAATGCTCACATTTTACACTCATTTCACAATGTTCCTTTTCTGGGTGTAGCTGATTCTGTACATCATTGATCAATTGGAATTGGATTAGCTCTTCTCTATGTTGAAGATATCCACTTTCATCAGAATACATCCTCATACAGTATCATTATTGAAGTGTATAATGGTCTACTAGTTCTTCTCATTTCACTCAACATCAGTTAATGTAAGTCTCTCCAAGCCTCTCTGTATTTCTCCTGTTGGTCATTTCTTACAGAACAATAATATTCCATAACATTCATATACCACAATTTACTCAAGCATTCTCCAATTGATGGACATCCATTCATTTTCCAGTTTCTAGCCACTACAAAAAGGGTTGCCACAAACATTTTGGCACATACAGGTCCCTTTCCCTTCTTTAGTATTTCCTTGGGATATAAGCCCAGTAGTAGCACTGCTGGGTCAAAGGGTATGCACATTTTGATAACTTTTTGGGCATAGTTCCAAATTGCTTTCCAGAATGGCTAGATTCTTTCACAACTCCACCAATAATGCATCAGTGTCCCAGTTTTCCCACAGCCCCTCCAACATTCATCATTATTTGTTCCTATCATCTTAGCCAATCTGACAGGTGTGTAGTGGTATCTCAGAGTTGTCTTAATTTGCATTTCTCTGATCAATAGTGATTTGGAACACTCTTTCATATAAGTAGAAATAGTTTTAATTTCATCATCTGAAAATTGTCTGTTCATATCCTTTGACCATTTATCAATTGGAGAATGGCTTGATTTCTTATAAATTAAAGTCAATTCTCTGTATATTTTGGAGATGAGGCCTTTATCAGAACCTGTAACTATAAAAATATTTTCCCAATTTGTTACTTCCCTTCTAATCTTGTTTGCATTCGTTTTGTTTGTGCAAAAACTTTTTAATTTGATGTAATCAAAATTTTCTATTTTGTGATCAATAATGATCTCTAGTTCTCTTTTGGACACAAATTCCTTCAGGGCAGGATTATTTTCATACTAAAATATGAAGGGTCCACTTGAAGGTGGAAAATACCTCACATCTCAGGGACCTAAGGGTCCCCCCCTTATTAGAATTACATCTCCAAAGATGACATTCAACTACCCATTGGCAGATGCAACCATTTTCCGCAGTTGGATCCTGATGGCTCCAGAAACTATTAAACATTTTCCTAACAGTGCCTTCTCTATTCTCCCACTTCCATTCCATTGAAGTGTAAGTTGAACCTGGTGCTATGCTATTCAAGGTTATACATGTTCATATCTGAGGTCCCTCTTGATCCAGGATTAAACAGGCAGGTGGCATTTTCCTCGCACACCCCTCACTACTATTAGAACATTGGATACAGTGAATTACTGATCCATCATAACAAGTTATACTGGTTTGATTCCATCTACTCACATACCTACTGTAGTCTATGATAGCTCCCTTCTCTGACCTGCAAGTAAATTTCCATGTACATTCACTTTCTCCCATCCATGGCCCTGTACCAATCTGATGTAGTCAATAATCTCTCTAAAACTGTACTGGTCAGGATCCAGTGATGCTTTTCTTCTGCTGACTAGAAACCTGGTCCATTGTGTATTACTGATCTGTTGCTCAAGCTCCAGGCCAGAGACAGGAGAACAGGAACCCAGGGCCACTCTATAAGTTGATCAGGTCCCCCACATATCCAACAGTCAATCAACTTAAAACTAGTGGCTATTGTTTGGATCAGGGTTTGAAAGGTATTTTTATACCCCACTGCTCTCGAGGTACCAGTACAAAGGGTGTACCCACATAAAATCATACATGCATATACAAATCACAGTCTCCAACCCTTTGGGTTTGGTTCACACCTCATTCTCCTTACTAGTATGTAATACCCCTAAATTCTAACAATACAGTTCAACAAATTATAATATCTAGTACAAACAAGAATAGTTCCTAGAGAGTTCCCCAAATGAGGCAAGTCAAAAAGATTTTAATGCACAATTCATCAGTCTTTGCTAAGTTTCCTGTAATTTCAGCCGCACTTTCAATGTTTCTGGATCAGTTTCTACTGCCCACTTCTTTGGCACATCCATGGGACCTTTGACTCGAGTGTGATGTGTCCAACCTTTCTTTTTGGTGCATATTGCTGTATCTATAGTCAACAGGATCTGGAACTGTCCTTTCCAGCTCAGGGTCAGCTTGTCCTCCTTCCATGTCCGAACCAGGACTCAGTCTCCTGGGTTCTAGAATAAGCTAGAATTTAGGCACTGTGAATCCTAAGGGAGGAATCTGAGCAATAAGCCCTTTTAAGTGTAAAGTTTTCAGATGTTTCAGTAAAGACATGACATATTTTCCTAAAAACAAATCCTTGGTCTCAAACATTGGATCCAAGGAAGAATTTTGAATCCCTTTTAGATAAGGGTGACCATACAATAATTCATAAGGTGATAATCCCACATCCCTTCAGGGTTTTGTTCTAATTTTTAATAAGGCAAGGGGAAGGCACTTGGTCCAAGGCAACTGTGTCTCTAACTCCAATTTAGTCAGTTGCTGTTTAATTTCCTTATCCATCCTTTCCACTTTACCTGATGAGGGTAGATGCCATGGGGTATATAAATTCCATGATATTTTTAGAGCTTGGGCCACAGATTGGAGGATTTTAGCCATGAAACGGATGCCTTGGTCCGAATCTATCTGCTCCACCATCCCATACCCCGGAATGATATGCTCAAGGAGTACTTTTACAACTGCTGAGGCAGTTGCCCAGGCAAGGAGAAAGGCCTTCACTCATAAGGTCAGATGGTCTACTACGACCAGCAGATATTTGAGACACCTCACTGATGGCAGCTCGGTAAAATCCACCTGTATGCTTTTGGAAAGGCCTTCTTCCTTTTTGGACTTGTCATTGGATCACCCTATTCATCCTCTGACAAACAGGACACCCGCTGACCAGTTGCTTGCTATTGTGTACAAGCCAGTGCCACAAACTTAGCACCACATCACACAGGCCTTGGACACCCCAATGACTGCCCTGATGTATATGTCTCATATCTGCTGTGGTCAGTACCTCTCTGCCATCAGGGAGGAGCCAGTGCCCTCTTTATCCTCCTGAGCGCCAAGGCTTTGGGTTTCCTGCTTCTCTTCTGGGGTAAGGGAAGGTGGAGGCATTGGAGGAAGAAATGCCAGAATTAGCACCATCATCTCCTCTGTACTTACAGATTCCTCTTCTCTAGCCTGTTTTGCCTCCTCATCTGCAAAGCAAATTATCTCCTTATCTCAAATGAATCTCCTCTTTGGTTCCCCAGCATATGAATCACTGCAACATTCTTAGGTAACATAAGGTTAGTTAAAATTTCAGTAACCAATGCCCTGTGTGCCAATCCCTTTCCTTTGCTATTTACCATTCCCCTTTCCTCTCATATTTTCCTAAATATATGAACAATTCCCCAAGCATATTTTGAATCTGTATATACGGTTCCATTCTTTCCTTCAAGCAATTTTAGGGCTTGATTTAATGCATATAATTCACAAATTTTGAGCTGACCACTCTTTTGGCAAGGATCCAGCTTGAACCAGAGTCAAGTCTCCCCATTAACAATAGCATATGCATTTTTCCTTTTCCCATTAACTATTTGTGAGGAACCATCTATGAATCATTCAGTGCCTTTCAACTAAGGGACCTCCTACAAATCTTCCCTATTCTTAGTTTGGTAATCAATCACATTTGGACAATCATGTTCAAGCGACACATGTTCCCCAGGGGAAGCTGATAAGAACAGGGCTGGATTAAAGTTATGCTCTGGTGAGAGTACCAAATTATCTCTTTCCAATAATATTGCTTGATATTTTAAAATCCTTGAATCAGTTAGCCACCTCCGGGCCCCTTTGATTCAGAATTGATCAAATCTAGTGCAGGACACTCACTATTAAACTACCCCCAAAGGTTAATTTCTGACTTTCTTCTACCAAAAGTGCTATGGCTGCCCTCCCCTTAATTGTGCTAATACTCCTAAAGCCACCCTGTTTACTGTATTTATATATAAATGAAAAGCCTTTTCTAACTATGGCAAAAGTAATACAGGGGCTGACATTTCAAAACTTTGTTCCCCTTTTGCACTATGTCAGGCTTCTCTTCCAACAAATGAGTATATAGAGGCTTAGTTAATAATGCATATTCATCAATCTAGGTTCTACAATACCCCACCAATCCTGGAAATCTCTGGAGACTCTTTTTCATCCTAGGCGTAGTAATTTGAAGAATCCCCTCCACCTGTACAGGGTCTAATTTCTTTTTCCCTAAGCTAATAAAATGGCCTAAATATTTTTCTTCACATTTCACAAATTGCCATTTGTCTTGGGAAACTCTTAATCCCTGTGCCCCTAGATAACTTAACAGACTGATAGTAATTTGGGCAAGATCACTCTTTTTCCTCCCTGCCACAAGAGGATCATCTACATATTGTAAGACTTTTACAGTAAGAAATTTATCTCAGAATGTTTACACAATTCTTATATACTCAAGTAGATGTTTCATAAGTTGAACATTATACCAATCATTTTGTTTTACCCAAAACACAGAAAAATCCCAAACTACATATTGCCATAACAAAAACATTTTCAAAAGGACAAAGGACATTATACTTGAAGTCCCTTTAAATAATTGGCATCAATACAGTTAATTAAAACTTCCTATTTTTACATAAAAGAACCTGAAAAGTTCTTAAAAACATCATTTAAACTTTTTGAAATAACCCTTTCAAACTAGAGATCACATTTCTGATCATATTCTTTTAAACAAAAAAACCATTATGTTTCAAAGAAACAAATATTCAGTCAATTAACATCTTGTGAGAGCAGCCTGTCCCTTTAAATGATTAGCCTGCCGCCCACCCCCAACTCAACTTCAGCAGTTTGGTGGGAACAGGAACAAAGGCCCCTTTCCACTGCTGCCCTTCCCCCCACTCAATTTCCTACAAAGGAATTCTCAAGATTTTGGCAATCAATTAATTTCCTTTCTTTTTCCAACTGATTCCTTCTTGATATCAATCAAGTTTTTAATTTACTCTTATAAATCAATCCTTCATAAATCTCCTGCATTCTCCTTTCCAGTTCCCTTCAGAACTTTTAAGATTCACAATACATGGGGGCAGCTAGGTGGTGCAGTGAATAGAGCACCAGCCTTGAAGTCAGGAGGAACTGAGTTCAAATCTTAACACTTCCTAGCTGTGTGACCCTGGGCAAGTCACTTAACCCCAGCCTCAGAAAAAGAAAAAAAAAGAAAAAACAAAAAAAATAATAATATCATGAGGCAAGAAAATTGTTAAAATGTAAAATGGATAATTTTGATTATTTTAAATTAAATTTTGCTTATATAAAGAAAACCAATGTAACCCCCAATCAAAAATTAAACTTGAAATACAAAAATTAAAAGGAGAAATCAATAATATTGAAAGTAAAAAAACTATTGAATTAATAAATAAAACCAAGAGTTGGTTTTATGAAAAAGCCAATAAAATAGATAAACCTTTGGTAAATCTGATCAGAAAAAAGAAAGAGGAAAATCAAATTGTTAGTCTTACAAATGAAAAGGGGGATCTTTCCACCAATGAAGAGGAAATTAGAGAAATAATAAGGAGTTACTTTGCCCAACTTTATGCCAATAAATTTGATAACTTAAGTGAAATGGATGACTTCCTCCAATAATATAGGCTTCCTAGATTAACAGAGGAGGAAATAAATTGCTTAAATAGTCCCATTTCAGAAAAAGAAATAGAACAAGCTATTAATCAACTCCCCAGGAAAAAATCCCCTGGGATTTACATGTGAATTCTACCAAATATTTAAAGAACAATTAGCCCCAATGCTATATAAACTATTTGAAAAAATAGGGAATGAAGGAGTCCTACCAAACTCCTTTTATGACACAGACATGGTACTGATACCTAAACCAGGTCGATCGAAAACTGAGAAAGAAAATTATAGACCAATTTCCTTAATGAATATTGATGCTAAAATCTTAAATAAGATATTAGCAAAAAGACTTCAGAAAATCATCCCCAGGATAATACACTATGATCAAGTAGGATTCATACCAGGAATACAGGGCTGGTTTAATATTAGGAAAACTAATAGTATAATTGACCATATTAATAATCAAATTAATAAAAACCATATGATCATCTCAATAGATGCAGAAAAAGCATTTGACAAAATCCAACATCCATTCCTACTAAAAACTCTTGAGAGTATAGGAATAAATGGATTATTCCTTAGAATAATCAGGAGCATATATTTAAGACCTTCAGTAAGCATAATATGCAATAGAAATAAACTGCAACCTTTCCCAGTAAGATCAGGAGTGAAACAAGGTTGCTCACTATCACCATTACTATTCAATATAGTACTAGAAACGCTAGCCTCGGCAATAAGAGCCGAGAAAGAGATTCAAGGAATTAGAGTAGGAGATGAGGAAATCAAACTATCACTCTTTGCAGATGACATGATGGTATACTTAGAGAACCCCAACGACTCTGCTAAAAAGCTATTAGAAATAATTCAGAATTTTAGCAAAGTGGCAGGATACAAAATAAATCCACATAAATCCTCAGCATTCTTATATATCACCAACAAAATGCAACAGCAAGAGATACAAAGAGAAATTCCATTCCAAACAAATGTTGAGAGTATAAAGTATTTGGGAATCCATCTACCAAAGAATAGTCAGGAATTATATGAGAAAAATTACAAAACACTTGCCACAAAAATAAAGTCAGATTTAAATAATTGGAAAGACATTCAGTGTTCTTGGATAGGCCGAGCGAATATAATAAAGATGACAATACTCCCCAAACTAATCTATTTATTTAGTGCTATACCAATTAGACTCCCAAGAAACTATTTTAATGACCTAGAAAAAATAACAACAAAATTCATATGGAAGAATAAAAGGTTGAGAATTGAAAGGGAACTAATGAAAAAAAAGTCAGAGGAAGGTGGTCTAAGTGTACCTGATCTAAAGCTATATTACATAGCAGCAGTCACCAAAACCATTTGATACTGGCTAAGAAATAGAACGGTAGATCAGTGGAACAGATTAGATACAAAGGACAAAAAAGGGTACAACTATAGCAATCTAATCTTTGACAAACCCAAAGATACCAACATTAGGGACAAAAATTCATTATTCAGAATAAACTGTTGGGAAAACTGGAAATTAGTATGACAGAAATTAGATATGGATCCACACTTAACACCATATACCAAGATAAGATCAAAATGGGTCCATGATTTAGGCATAAAGAATGAGATCATAAATAGATTAGAGGAACAGAGAATAGTCTACCTCTCAGACCTGTGGAGGAGGAAGGAATTTATGACCAGAGGAGAACTAGAGATCATTATTGATCACAAAATAGAAGAGTTTGATTACATCAAACTAAATAGTTTCTGTACAAACAATACTAATGCAAACAAGATTAGAAGGGAAGTAACAAATTGGGAAAATATTTTTAAAAGTAAAGGTTCTGACAAAGGTCTCATTTCCAAAATATATAGGGAACTGACCCTGACTTATAGGAAACCAAACCATTTTCCAATTGATAAATGGTCAAGGGATATGAACAGACAATTCTCAGATGATGAAATTGAAACTATTTCCATTCATATGAAAAAGTGTTCCAAATCACTACTGATCAGAGAAATGCAAATTAAGACAACTCTGAGATACCACTACACACCTGTCAGATTGGCTAGAATGACAGGAACAAATAATGATGAGTGTTGGAGGGGATGTGAGAAAACTGGGACACTGATACATTGTTGGTGGAGTTGTGAAAGAGTCCAGCCATTCTGGAGAGCAATTTGGAACTATGCCCAAAAAGTTATCAAACTGTGCATACCCTTTGACCCAGCATTGCTGTTATTGGGATTATATCCCAAAGAAATACTAAAGAGTGGAAAGGGACCTGTATGTGCCAAAATGTTTGTGGCAGCTCTTTTTGTTGTAGCTAGAAACTGGAAGTTGAATGGATGTCCATCAATTGGAAAATGGTTGGGTAAATTGTGGTATATGAAGGTTATGGAATATTATTGCTCTGTAAGAAATGACCAGCAGGAGGAATACAGAGAGGCTTGGAGAGACTTAAATCAACTGTTGCTGAGTGAAATGAGCAGAACCAGAAGATCACTATACACTTCAACAACAGTACTGTATGAGGATGTATTCTGATGGAAGTGGAAATCTTCAACATAAAGAAGATCCAACTCACTTCCAGTTGATCAATGATGGACAGAAATAACTATACCCAGAGAAGGAACACTGGGAAGCGAATGTAAATTGTTAGCACTACTGTCTATCTACCCAGGTTATTATACCTTCGGAAGCTAATAATTAATGTGCAAGAAGAAAAAGGTATTTACACACATATATTGTATCTAGGTTATATTGTAACACATGTAAAATGTATGGGATTACCTGTCATGGGGGGAGGGAGTGGAGGGAGGGAGGGGATAATTTGGAAAAATGAATAAAAAAAAATATTAAAAAAAAAAAAAAGAAAACCAATGTAGTCAAAAATGAAAGGAATGTAGAAAAATGGGGGGCAGAATTTTCATAGACAATACTTTAGGTACCATGTTAATGTTTGGAATACTGCTTTGGTGTAGAAAATAATGAGCTAATAGATTTAGAAAAAATATGGAAAGATTTGCACCTATGAAGGAATGTAATGTTTGGTCTAGCTTTCTGGAGGACCTCCAGGAGAGCCTTGGTCTCAGCAGGATAGTCACCACAGAATGGATTAGAAGAGAGTCCAGGGTTTTTATTGTCTCCTTCACAGTTTGTGTCTGTCATAGTCTGATCCAGTCACAGTCTGACCCAGGCTTCTCCAGCCCTCTGCCAGTCTCAAAGAGTCTCAGTCTGAGTCTGACTTTGTCCCCAGTTCTCTCAACCCTTAAATACCCTATTACAATTACACCATTACAATATACTGAGTATAAGCCAATCTAGAATGATTATATCATTATATCAAACTAGAGTGATTATATCATTATGTCATACTAGATATATGTGAATTAGCAAACCATTATCTCATTAATTCCTCCTTCTTTCAAGTATACTTCTGCAGGGTTCTGGCCCTCTAAAAAGGAAGATGCTATCTATTTTCAAAAAAGAGGTGACAAGTAAAGATATGGAAAATATGTTGTCACAGATATGTCTATAAGTATATATATGTGTATTTTATAAAGTGTATCTATACAAATATATAGAGAGAAGCAAAAATAAAGCAAAAAGTGCACAGCACAGAACAAAAAAAAAAAACCCTACAAGAAAGCAAAGGAAATATGGGTAGCTTTCAAAACACTGTGTAGTATTCATTATATAATTTTCTTGAAATGAAAATTCATTGTTTTTATTAAATCCTCTCATGTTCTGTGGTGTGAAATGAAAATTTGTTTTTTTCTTTTCTCATTGTGTATTTAAGTTTAAAATTAATTTTAAAAATTGCCCTCCCCAAAATGCCCAAACAGATGAGAAAATTGGCCTAGAGAAATGAAGTGACTTGGCCATACACATAGTAAGTGTCAGGGCTGGAACTTGAACTTATATTCTAGAAATGTTTTCAATACACTCTCCTGTCCTCTCATTTATTTTGTGCAACCCTTGACCAATGACCAATATTTTTGCAAAAACTATGCTCAATATGATGAAGTCGTTTTTCCAGGTCTCTTTAAAAAAATTTGTTTTTATTAATTTAACTTAAGGAGTTATTGTACTAAATAATTCTTTAATTTAACTTAAGGAGTTAATTTACTTGAGTAAATAAATAATTCTTTCCATAAGAGTAAAATTCTTAAAGAAGATGATTGCACATGACACTGCAAATCTATTATGTACAATTATGTGTTCCTTTTAAATATACAAAAAAATCATCGTGTAACTTTCAAAAAATAATTCAGCTAAAATATTTTTGGGAGTTTGTTTTTGATATCTTTTCAAGAAGTGATTAGTGAATGTTTTTTCAAATTTCTAATTTATGCTGTGGTTCCGAGATATTGTCAGTTTTCCTTGGTAATTTCTTGAAATATAATGTCCACATTCTTTATAAATCATGGCTGTCAATAGTACAATTTTTATGTTACCTCTCCACAATCTATTTCCCAATTAAGTTATTTTTCCAATGAGTCATTTCATATTTTCTTCTACTTCTTTTCATTTCTTTGACTTTGTTTTATTGTGTTTGATGTTTTATGGAGTCATTAACTTCTACTTGCCCAAATGTAATATTTAAAGAATTATCCAAAATAATTCCTTATAATAATCAATGATAAATGCTTCTTTTATCATTTGGAAATTTTTTAAGGTGTTATTCTGTTCAGTATTTTTGTAGTTCTTTTACAAATTGTTGAGTTCCTTTCCATTACTTTCTTGTATCACTCTCCTTACTTTTCTGAACTTTTCTTCTATCTCCCTTATTTGATTTTTAAAATACAGTTTGAGGTCTTAAAAGAGTTCTTGCTGGGCTTGTGTCCAATTAACAATTTATCTTTGAGGCTTTGCTTCTAGGTGTTTGACATCACTGTCTTCTTTGCATCTTGATCTTCTCAATCACCATAGTAGCTTTTTATGATCAGGTACTTTTATTATAATTGTTTGCTTATATTTCCAGCCTATTTATTTATTGTTAACTTTAAAGTAGGGCTCTGCTCCTGGCGTGGGGAGAGAACTGTCCTAAGCTTTAAGTTTTTGTGCTGCTATTTTCAGAACTAAATCAATGTCTTTAAGCTTTCAATGATTCCAAAGTGGTATGAACCAAGAAGAAATTTGTTCTTTGTTCTCCTGGCCTGTGCTCTGGTCTTTACCTAGGAAAGAACCTCTTCTTGCTCCTGGAACTGGCACTCCTCTTGTCATTAGATTTTTGACCAGGTCTTCTGCTCTCCTATAATCATAAGTGCTAATGCTTCTTTCTGCCTTGGAACTGAGATTGGGACCCCTGTTCTCTTGTGAGTGACCATAAGTATTCTTCTCCAGCCTAGAACTGAGACTAGAGATCTTTTTTGGGAAAAACACACAGAGGTGTGGTCAAAAGTATGAGTGTTCCTTTTCATCCAAGAATTGCAACCCATTACTGAGCACAGGCAGTGTAACAGGGTCTTTGCACTTCAGATCAAAAAAGTTTTTTCTGTTATCTCCTTCTGACTATTTTTCTGAACTCCTTCAGTCTGTGGAGTGAGAGGGATCCCAAAGCTGATGAGATTGCAGTTCTGTTTAAGCCCTGCTGCCTGACGCTGTAGCACATGTGCTGTGCTCTGGGCTGACCATCACCACAAAGCCATAGACCTCTCCTAAGTTCACCTCCTAAGTTATTTTTGGATGGAAAAAATGTCATTTAAAATTTTTATTGGCTCTGTGATTCCAAAATTCAATCTGAATTATTATTTTAAATATGTTTGGAGGGGAATGTTGGGAAAGTTTTGCTCAATTGATGCTTTTACTCTGTCATCTGGGGTCCTATCTTATGAAGTAATAGCAAGCTACAAAAGGATAATGTGCAGAGGAGTTACATGGTCAGAGATATGCTTTAGAAAATCACTTTGACAGCTGGATGGTACATGGTTTTGAATGAGTAGAGATGTTTTTCTTTGCCAAGAAACAAAAGGATTTCCTGGATCCCCAGGGAATCAATATAAAGGCACTAAGTGTTGGGAAGCATAGAGACAGAATGGTAGCCATAGGCAATAACCAGAAGCGTTGTTGAGAAAAAAAGTAGAAACAAAATGTACAAATGGAAATGAATAAGTAAAAGAAGACAAAGGCACTCACCAGCAGCAAGATGGTTTGAGTGGCTCTGACCTCAGGGAAGGTCCTGGCTGAGACACTGCTGCCATGAATGGTCTTCACTTGGTGATGATGTCTATATAGCAAGTATACAATGTAGCAACTAGCCAAGACTATAAGCACTACACAGACTACATTTCTAACAGAAATTATACCACAGTAAACATCATCATATTTTTCAATATAACAATTCCCAAAATTAAACTCATCATCAGTATTGTTTTTGTGTTTAGGGCCTGTTATAGAGAGTATTACAGGAATTTCTAAAAGAGTATTGATTATCCAGAAGAAAAGACAAAAGTAGGTGATATGATCTAGGAACCAAGCTTTGTATTTTCCAAGCCTGGAGACACTAGAACTGATGATGACAGCCTGAAAGACACAAAGGTAGCAGGTGAAGCAAATTGACAGTGCCATGCACAGTCTATGAATATAAATGACAAGTTTACACCCAACATTATTGAAGAAATTCTCCATTCCCAAATTTATCAGTATGTCTGAGAATCCTTTGGAAAAGAATATCATGATGTTCACCAAGTTAATTTGGATGAAAATCAGATTGACAGGTTTTTTCCTATGGCCACTAAAGAAATTGAAAGAAAAGAGCCAAAGAAGAAAGAAGTTTGTTGGAACTCCAAGTCCAGTCTGAAGGAGCATTATAATCCCTAAGAAGATGTTACTAGGAAACATGTTCTTTATGTCTTGAAGAGAAGCTTTGGGAGAAAGCAACCTAGAGAAAAAAGAAAATATATGTGATTGTCACACTTGAGGATTCCAGTCCAAGACAGATTTATACTTCCTGTGCTTTTCCTTCCCATGCCTAGAACATAAATAAAGACAATTGTAAAGGATTCTCTTTGATCAATTTCTCCTTCTATCTGTCCTTAACACTTGACTGATTCTAGGTAGTAGAAGACTGAGTTCTGAGATGTCTCGAGTTAGAACAGAAAAAAAGATATTGATAAGGCTATAGCTATTATATATATATATATATATATATATGTATATATATATTTATATGTATGTATGTATGTAACTTCTCAGGAAAGCAGGTCTTAAATTAAGGTAAAATTAATCCTCTAGTTTTTAGTCTTTCTACTGCCCCATGAATTATAGTGATCTAGTTGGACAAGGAATTAAATTAGCTCATTTCCTGCAGTACTGTTCATCATCAAACCTTAAGGTACTGAAAGGTAACTATCATGTAGCCCACTTCTGAAGAAAAGGCCATGTAAAGTGAGGAGTACCAGAATGAGACATATTGGAGTCTATTGTTTTAAAGAAATATACAAGACATAATATTCTATTAAAGAGATTGTTTATTTATAACAGCAGCTAAGTGGGGCTAGAGGGGAATGAACAGTAGCCTCAGATACTTAACAGCAGATGATTCTTGGAAACTTAGTTAACCACTTCCTGCCTTAGTTTCTTCAAATGTAAAATGGAAATAAAACATGGATAGAGTACTGGATCTGGTGTCAAGAAGAATTGTATTTCAGAATTTGAATCTGGCCTCAGACACTTACTAGGTATGTGATCCTGAGCAAGTCACTTAACCCTCTTTGCCTCAGTTTCCTCATCTGTAAAATAAGCTGGAGAAGAAAATAAGAAACCACTCCAGTATCTTTGCCAAGAAAACCTTATCTGGCTTAATGAAGAATCAGACACAAATGAAATAACTAAGCAATAACAACAAATATATATATATATACACATGTGCATATATTATAAACACACATGTATGTAATATAATTATTACTGTGCATATACATTATAGGTATTTGTCCATCTATGTATTTATGTGTGTTTTATATTTTTGGTATGTATACATATGTATTTGTACATTTAAGTATTTATACAAAATAATACACATATAAGTAACAATTGAATCATATTTATTTATCTTTTTCCTTTATCATTGAGCTTCTGGGGGGAGGGGTATATAGTGGTAGCAGTATTAAAACTGCAGAATTTAGCAAACTTTGGACAATGTTACTTGCTATGGTACTTGCAATTTTACTACAAAAAAAAACAAACAAACAAAAAAACCTGATTTCCAGAATACTATACCAATTCATAGGTCTATCAACAGGAAATGGTTTTGTGTGTTTCTTTATCATTTCCCTAATATCTGTCAGTTTATACTTCAACTTTGCTTATCTGACAGGAGTGACATGGATTATTAGATTGACTTTTCATATTTCTCTTGCAAGTAACAATTGAGAGACTTTTTTAATATCGAAATTTTAGACATCTTCCTTTGAAAACTTCTTGTTCATATTCTTTGTTCATTTATGAAATAGGAAATAGCTTTTATTCTTATAAATTTGATTCAATACCTTATACATCTTAGTAATGACACATTTAACAGTTAAATGATGTTAAGATTTTTTTCAGGGGGCTTCTTTGAAGACAGTAGTGTAGGTCAAATATTTTCAAGCTTTTCTTCTTCTACTACTTCTTCTAGAAATACCAAAAGATAGAAACTTACTATGGGAATAGAGAAGATTAGAGTTCATTTTTCAAAGAGGAACAGTGAAGTCAAAAAAAGAATCTTCCCCCAAAAGAATCATTTAATAGCTACCTGTCCAGAAATAATTTATTTAAAAAATAAACTCAAAAAAGACTTCAAAATAAAATGAGAGATATTGGGGTGTGAATGGGTATGAGGAAGATTCATTCAAGAAAAACAAGGAAATTATGAAAAAACAGTTGATCAACTTGAAAAAGAGGTACAGAGTCTTAAAGAAGAAAATAACTTTTTGAATATTAGAATTAGGCAAGAAGTCCATGAAGCTATGAGACCAAGAAATAACAAAACAAAATATAAAAAATGAAAAAAATAGAACAGAATGTGAAACATGTTGTCAAAAAAAAATTTGAAGATCTGGAAAACAGATCATAAAAGAAAATATAAGAATAATTGGACTACCTGAAAACTATGATAAAAAAAAAAAAGAACCTTGACACAACAATGCAAGAAATAATCAAAGAAAATTGTCCTGAATTATTAGAACATTAGGGAAAAGATTAAATAAAATCCACCAGTCAGCACCTCAAAGAGATCCTATATGGGAAACAAACTGAAAAATTTTGAAATTCTCAGATCAAAAACATAATCCTACAAGAAACAAAAGAATAAATAAAAACAATTCAAATATGCTGGAGGTATAATTGTGTAGGATTTATCAGCAGCTACAATAAAAGACTGAATGTCTTGGAATAACATATCAACAATATAAAGAACTAGGTTTCTGGCCAAAAAATGATATCCAGCAAAACTAACCATAATATCAAAGGAAAAAGGGATATTCAATGAACTTGTAGTTGTTCAGGATTTTGTCTCAACCAAACCTGTACTCAGTAGAAAAAAAAAAATTTTTTTTCCCTGAGGCTGGGGTTAAGTGACTTGCCCAGGGTCACACAGAGTAGAAAATTTAACATTATAAGAGTGTATCTATACACATTCATTCATATGCAATGAAGGATATAGCACCCTCCAAAATTTGTAGAGAAATAGGGAGGGAGAGAATAGGCTAAACTTGGTTATAGAACATGTGTAGAATTATAGTAGTGAGACAAGATGTATTAATTAATAGAAAACGAATTAAGAGGGAGAGAAGAGTAGAGAGAGAAGATGAGGGAGGGATTTATGGGTGGGGGAGATTAATAATTGCAAAGGAAATTAAGGAGTAGAATTAAAGTTGAAGAGATAGTGGGGATAGGAAATAAGAGAAATACACAAACACCATAATATGGATTAGGAATAGAATTAATTAGGAAAAAAAAGTAGGGATGCTAATCATTGATATTAAAGTCAAACTTAAAGAATTAATCAAGACAGAAATCTACATCATATGTCAAGCAGATACTACTTAAAAAACCCATTTATTCCTATGCTGTTAACAAAAATGCATTTGATATTTAGTCAACTGTCAAAATGTTTACAGTCATATTTAAACTCAGAAATTTCTGATTATCCACTCTACCACCTTGCTGCCTGCTTGATGCTATGCTTACTATGAAGGGATACAGTATTTCACAATTTTGGAACCAGATTTTACTCTAAACTCAAACAGTTTCAAACTAACTCAAATACAGAAAAAATTCCCAAACAATAATCCAGTTTAGTCTGCAATTCCTAAATGAAATGTTGTTATACCATAATTTCCATCAGGTCTCTGGAAGGACTTCTTTCTCTCATCTGCAACAATAAACTCAGATGTTCCCTGAGAAAGATCAGTGTTCCAAAATTATTCTTGTTTTGTTATCTAACTGGCTAATGTATAAAAGTAAGAAATTAACCAGAATTAGGCACACTGAATGTGAAAGAAGAGCTATAGTATTGGAACTCGATATCCTAGAAAACATAGCACAATGGACATATTCTACAGTTTAAAATATACACATAACTTGAAGAGAAGAGGCAGATTTTTCTTTCTCGTTTTTTTCTTATTTCCAGTTTTTGAAAAGAGAGATAATTAGATTTTTTTTTCTCTTCCTAGTCTCTGACATATGGAGACTTCAGTAGAAATCTCTCTCCAAATTCCCTGAGTCTCTCAGCAACCTTTCCTAAGCACTGTCTTACTTTTTCTTAAGAAAGAGAAACTCCCTTGATATTTTTTTACCTGAAACCAAACTTAAAAAAAAAAAAAAAATTGGTGAAAATAATTAAGTTCCGGGAGTTGTTTTCATAAAGATAAGCTGAGATTTTAAAGTTTTTCTGTGAATTAAAATTCCCTTATTTGATTAATATATAGTTTATTTCTCTATGCTAAAAAATATCTACATTACTATTTTCAGTGCCCAAAGGCATTAATGTCATGCTTGAAATATCTGAAAGACCCTTAAAACCTTATAAAAGCAACTAGAATCCAAGACACTTACTATCAACCTCTCAAATATTTGATGGTACCTATCAATTTTTCTTTCTTCTATCTCAAATCATCCTTTTTGTTAGCTAAACATTTGCAGTTCATTTGAATTCTACTTAAGTTTATTGTCTTGCTCTCTGTGCTGCTTCTGGATATTCTCCAAATATCAATGATTTCTTAAAATTGTGCATCTAGAAGTAACTTTTGTCTGACTAGGGTTAAATACAGTGAGACTTTTCTCATTATTTGCACTCTTTTTCTAATATTTCCATCAATATCATTCTACCAACTGTTATCCTGAATCCCTTCCCTAATTTTTGCATGGCATTACAAAGACCTTGTTTTTTTCTGCCTCCTCCTCTATGTCCTAAAAGGCATATCTCCTTCTAGTACTTGTCCCTGAGACTGAGACTTTACTCACCAAGTTAGACTCTTTTGCTAATGCAGAGTAGGACAGAGCTGCAATACCATGTATGTGAAAGGGTGGGAAGAGAGGAAAGCTAATCATACTTATAGGAACTGGATTGTCTGAGCTTATCACCACTGGGATCTGTGATTAAAATGTTATGATCAGAATGATCTGTTTAGGGAATGATCAACTCTGAAAAACAGTAAATTTTTGTTTCAGGTGCCAATAGATGGAAATAATCACCAGTAATGAGAATTCCCAAATAAATAATTTAGCTAAGAGAGAAAAAAAACTTTTCTATGCCCCAGGGAGTGGGTGGGGGTAGTAGCATCATATAGGATCTTGAAAGAAGTATGAAGCAGAGAAATCTGTGACTTGGATAATATTGGTGGCTCCCATTATATTGTTATTTTTCTATTTTATCTACCTTGAAGTCCTGTGGAGATAGACTGGATATGAAATAGAATATGCAGATACAGTATAGTCACAACCTTGCACACAGGTTACCCAGGGCATGATGACTATCTAAAGACACATCATTAACAGATTAGAGCACTTCCCCATATATGTGAATAGCTTGTGGTTGACTTTTAGGGAAAGTAGAACCAACCCATGTTTTAGCAAGAATGGAAGGGAAAAGGAATGGGTAGCTTTCAGAGATTTGGTATACAGCACTATATTTACTCATCTGGGCCAGACCACTCACAAAAATTAGGACTAGTTGGATGAAAATGATGGGAAAATTTAGAAGCTACTAAAGGAAAAAAGAAAAATCCACAGCATTTCCCAACAAAATAGTTTATCTATCTCTAAGAAGACACTGTTATCTCCATAAAAGTAAAGAGCAAGTAAAATTCAGAGAGGATCAGGATTTGGGGCTCAAGAAACAGGCAGATGAAATTGACTTTGATGCTGATAGTGACAATCCAAACACTTCTATGATTGTCTCAAGGCTAATTAGGGGACAAAGACCTATGGTACATCTCAACTCCACAGTGCTGACAAAGATAAACTGATCAGTGATAAGGACCATATGCTTCAGTTTGAAGTCAATCCTTCTCTAGCCAAAATTCCAACCAAATAAGAGGTTTTGAGTACCCCTGAGCTTTTCTCATGTGGCAAAGCATCTGGTGCAAATGTTCTTCCTTGAAAGGTTTGCAGGGCAGGGGATCCACTGCTCAAATAAAAAGCTGACTGAAATCTTACCAGTTGTATGGCAAGAGGAGGTTATCCCCTCAAAAGTTGTAGAATTGCCTCCATTGTCCATCTCTATAAATGGAAGGGAATTAGGTTATCCTATGACAATGACAGAAGGGTCTCTCTCTTAAACATTGCCAGCAAGATTCTGGCCAGAATCTTGCCACGTGATCCTTCACCAGGAAGATGGTCATCTATCTGAGAGCCAGTGAGTCTTAAGAAATGACCAAGGAGGGATTAGCTACTTGGTGTAGAGAACAGAGTGCCAGCTCTGAAGTGAGGAGGACCTGAGTTCAAATCTGTCTTCAGGCACTTAACTCTTCCTGCCTGTGTGACTCTGGGCAAGGCACGTAACTCGAATTGCCTCAGCAAAAGAAAAAGAAAAAAGAAAAGGAAAAAAAAATGGTTTACATCTTGTCTGCTGCCTGACAACTTCAGAAGCCATTCTAGAAATGTAACAGAAATTTATACACATTTATTTGTCTGAAGAAAGTCTATAATAATCTTGGTCATGAGAATTTGTGGAGAATCATAGCAAAATTTGGGTGCCACAGAAGTTCATCAGTATTGTATGCCAGTTTCATGACAGTATGCTCCCACAGATTTTGGATGATGGACAATGCTCTTGAACTTTACTAGGTGTCAATAATGTGATGCTTTTTAGCATGACATTTTCAGTGATGTTGTCACATATTTTCAACAAAAGATGATAATGCTTGAAAGTCAGCTATCTCACTGAATATAAATTATTTAACTTGAAAAGGTTAAAAGCTAAAACAAAAGTAAAGGAAGAATTGGCACATGACTCTTTGTTCATAAATGATTATGTACTCAATGCAGCCTCTGATGTTCAGATGCAAGAGAGTTTGGATCACTTCTCTACCACATGTTAATTTTGTCATGATTATTAATAACAAGAAAACAGAAGTTTTCCACCAGCCAGCATCATGGCTTTCATACATAGAATCATTGGTTACAAAAAATAGAGAAATTGTGAATGCTGTTGATTACCTTACTTACCTTGGCAGTATAATTTCCAAGGATATATACCTAGTTATCTAAAAGGACAAAAGGGGAGGAGTAAGAAAATATATTCAATAATGAATCTGCATAATTGTGAACTGGACAAACTATTATGGAGAATAATTAGGAGCTCTGTCCAAGGTATTATAATAAGCTTTGTAATGTAAGTTTCCTTGGCAAAAAAGGATTACTTAAGAGAAGAAAGAGTAGAATAAACAGAAGAAAATAAGATGGATGAAAATACGCAATTAATAATCAAAACTATGAATGTGAATAGCATGAAGTCACTCATAAATAGAAGTGGATAATAGAATGAATTAGCAATTAGAATAAAAATTTTTGCTATTTATGAAAAAAAAACCCTCACTTGAAACAGAAAGACACACAAAGTGTTAAATAAGGATTTGGAACAGGAGCCATCATACTTCAGATGACTAAAAGAGGCAGGGCTAGCAATTATGATCTTAGACAAAGCAAAAGGAAAAGTAGATCTAATTAAAAGAGATGATGAGGGAACTTATATTTTGCCAGATGGTACCATAAACAATGTTACAGTATCAAATTTTTTATAACACATTTCTCTGAGAAAGACCTCATTTCTGAAATGTATAGGTGAGTCAAATTTATAAAAATAAGAGCCATTTCCCAATTGATAAATGGACAAAGAATATGAACGGGCATTTTTTCAGAGAAGAAATTAAAGCTTTCTATTATCAAATGAAAAGCTCTTCTAAGTTAGTACTGATTCGAGAAAAACAAATTTTAAAAACTCTCATACACATCATCTCCTATACATCAAAAATGACAAATGCTAGGAGTCAGGCCATGGGGAAAGAGTTGCACTTCTGAATTATTTGTGGAATTGTGAACTGGTTCAGTGATTTTGGAAAACATTTTGAAGTTCTACCCAAAGGGTATAAAACTTGGTATGCCCTTTGATTTCTCCATCTCTGTCTATCTTTGTTCCTTTCTCTCACTCAGTTTCTGTTTCTTTGTCTCTGTCTCTTTGTCTATCCTTGTATCTATCTCTTTCTCTTTCTATCTTGTGTCCCTGTTATCTGTATCTCTGTTTCTGTCTCTGTTTCTCTGTGTCTCTCTGTCTTATTCTGTCTGTCTGTGTTTCTCTGTCTCTCTTCATCTCTGTCTGTCTTTTTTTTTCTTTCTCTGTCTCTCTTCCTTTCTCTGTTTCTGTCTGTCTCTGTCTCTCTCTATTTTCTGTCCTTATTCAAAACTCTATTCTGCTCCTGACTGCTGTCTTCTTCAATTCACCTTCCCTTCTATCAGAATGTCCCTCTTCTTCCTACTTCCCTGTTGGGTAAGATAAATTTTTATATGTAATTATGCATATTATTATTTTGTAGCTGAGTATGCATGTTATTCCATGTTTGAGCCAGTTCCTGTGAGAGTAAAGTACAGGCACTGTGTGCCATCTTCCCATCTTCCTTTCAATGTTAAACTTCTTTCTCTACCCCTCTTCTATATGAGATAAATTTTCCCAATTCTTCCTTTCTCTTCTCCCTTCACCTAAAGGATCCATATTTCTCATCCCTTTTTTCTTGAAATCCCATTATAGTCAACTCATACCATGATATCTATATGTCATATTCCCTCTAAATGTCTTAATAATGATAAAATTCTTAGAAATTAAAAGTGTCATTTTCTTATATAGGAATGTTAACATTTAAGTCTTACTGAGTCTCTTATGATTTCTCTTTCATGTTTCCCTTTTTATGCTTCTCTTGGGTCTCATATTTCAAAATCGAATTTTCTATTTACTTCTGGTCTTTTCATCAGGAATACTTGACAATTCTTTATTTCATTGAATATCTTTTTCATTTCAAATGTCATACTGAGTTTTGCTGGATATGTTATTCCTGATTGTAGTTTCACCTCCTTTGTCTAAAGAACATCCCAAGCCCTCCAATCCTTTAATGTAGATCCTGTGTGATTTTGACAGCAAACTTCAGGATATTTGAATTTTTATCTAGCTGCTTGCACTTTTTTCTTCTTGACCTTGGAACTCTGAAATTTGGCTAAAATAGGAAGAGTAGGTAAGCAAAGTAGGTCTGAAAACTTGTAGCTCTCCAAAATTCCTCCACACACAAAGATAGAATCTTGCCTCAGGGGGAGCAGAATAAATAAACAAAAATTGGGGTAAAGCTGTTATCCTCCTATGACAACGTGAAAACACCCCAAGAAAGACCCAACCTCTGGGGAGGATGTTGGTCCTGAGAGTCAAGTACAAATACATCTTGACAGACTTTACAGAATCAGCAAACAATAAGCTCTGAGGGCAGCAGGGTTGGGAAATGGCCTCAGGAACTTTCTCCTCACAGACAGAGTAAGGGTCAGAAAATTAAAAGGGAGAAGATAGAAGGACTTTCCTCTATCAAGGATCACCAAACATACCTGTACAGACCATGTGTATCCTGGGCAATGGATGCAAAGAAAAAAGAGCTTGTATAGATCTAGTAGTTTGGTAGCATAGGAGCTGAGATTCTGCCCTCTGTGGGCACTAACAGGAGAACAGATTCTCTGAATTTAGTTCCATGGCAGAGAGGACATCTGTAGTATGTGGCCGCTGAAAGGACTTCAGGGGAAAAAAAGAGTATTTGCAGGACAGTGTGTCTAAGGTCTCTCTATCTGTGCCTTGGAGTTGAGAGGAAAGCCCAAGATTGGGCCCTGAAGCAGGTTCAGAAGATAATAAACAAGTACCTGAGGCTTATGATATTATTCTCTACATCTTAGAACCAGAACTTTTTATATTAATAGCTGTGAAAAACAAAATAAGCAGTAAGCTCTAGAGTAAGCAAAAGAGAAAGAATCCAACAATGGATAGTTACTATGAGGATAGAAAAGATGTGGGTTTATATTCAGAGAAAGATAATGGATATAAAAATGCCAATTCTTTTTCGAGGAGAAACATCAAATGGCCTGAATCACAAAGATTTCTTGGAAGAATTTAACAGAACTTTAAAAACCAAATAAGAGATATTGAAGAAAAATTAGGATATACAATAAGAGCAATCCAAGAAAATAGAGAAAACTATGAAAATAAAGTCAACCAACTTAAGATGGAAAATCAGTAGAGAAATGAAAATTAAAATAATAAAAAAAATTGGAATGAAAGGATTTAGCACTTCCAGATCTAAAACTAAAGTATAACAAAACAGTTATCAAAACTACCCTGTATTAGTTAAACAAAATAGGAAGTAAATTAATTGAAGAATAGATAAGGAGGAATCAAAAGTAATTTAATTGAATAAGAAAACTTTTGATAAACCCTAAAATATAAATTATCTGGGAAAAAAAACTTTCTATTTTCTAAAAATTGTTGGAAAAACTGATCTGAAAAACAGGTTGAAGAGAAATAATTTAAAATAGTCATACTACCTGAAATTTACGATTAAAAAGTAACCTTTATACAGTCTTAAAAGAAATTATCAAAGAAAAATGTCCTAAAGTTGTAGAACAAAAAGGCAAAACTGAAACAGAAAAAATTCACTGGTCATCACCTGAAAGAGATCCCATGAGGAAAACTTACAAGAATACCATAGCCAAGTTTCAAAGTTCCAGGTTATGGAAAAAATATTGGAAAAACAAGAAAAACAATTTAAATATCATAGAGCTACTATAACAATTACACAGGACTTAGTAGCTATTATGCTAAAGGACTATAGTCCTGGAATACTATGTTTCATAGAGCACAAGAGCTGGGATTACAACCAAGGATAAGTTCCCCAGCAAAGTTATGTATAATACTAAAAATTTAAAAATAGAACATTTAATGAATTTAAAGTTTCAGATTACTTGTGACAAAACAACATAACTTCATGAAAATTTGACATGTAAGATCCAGGAGAAATATAAGGAAAACGTGAAAGACAATTATAAAGAATTCAATAAGGTCAAACTGCTTACTTCTTCTATGTGAAAAAATTATTCTTTCTACTATGATTATCATAATTAAAAGAAAAGCTTGGGCTGAACAATACCTGATGGTATGATCTAAAAATAAAGTTGTATAGTTAGAGATAAAATAATTGTCTCACAAAAATAAGGCATGCAAGGAAGAACTGATAAAGAAGAAAGGGAAGGAAGGCAGTGCTGGGAACACACATACATATGCATATATACATATATATGTATGTTTAAAATTTTTCTAAGTTCAGAAAGACATAGGAGGGCAAGGACCTAAGATTAAGGAAGAGGATAAGTGAAGGATTCAGAGAAGTAGGTAGATTAAGGAATAGCAGGGCAAAGGCAGTAGATGAAAGTAAAATAGAGGAGTAAGGGAGGTTAGGGAAAATAAGATGGGAAGGATAGTTAGGAAAAATAGGGTGGAAGGAAACAAACAAACAGAGTTCATTTGGAAGAACAAAAGGTCAGGGATTTTATAGAAATCAGGAGAAAAAGATGTAAAAGAAGGAGATTTGGCAGTATTAGATCTTAAACTATATCATGACGCAAGGAGATTATTGAAATGTAAAATGGATAATTTTGATTATTTTAAATTAAAATTTGCTTGTATAAATAAAACCAATGTAGTCAAAAATGAAAGGAAGATAGAAAAATGGGGGGAAATTTTCATAGACAATATCTGAGGTAGTATGTTAACATTTGGAATACTGCTTCAGGGTAGGAAATGATGAGCTAACGGAATTAGAAAAAAATGAAAAGATTTGCACTGATGAAGCAACATGCTATCTATTTCCAAAGAAAGAGATGACAAATATGGTCTCACAGATAAATTAATAAGTGTATATATCTGTATTTTATAGAGTTCATTGTCTAAATATAGAGCGGCAAAAATAAAGCAAAAAGTGCACAGCACAGAACAAAAGAAAACCTACAAGAAAGCAAAGGAAACCTGGGTAGCTTTCAAAACACTGTTTGGTATTCACTATATAGTTTTCTTGAAATGAAAATTCATTGTTTTTAATTAAATCCTCTCACGTTCTGTGGTGTGAAATGAAAATCTTTTTTTCTTTTCTTTTTTCATTTTGTATTAAGTTTAAAATTAATTTTTAAAATGACCAAGAAAATACCCAAACAGACAACAAAATTGGCAGAGAGAAATGAAGTGACTTGGCCATACAGGTAGTAAGTGACAAGGCTGGGAAATGAACTAATATGCTCTAACTGGAAGTCTAGAATTGTTTTCAATACACTCTCCTGTCCTCTCACTTATTTTGTGCAATCCTTGACCAATGACCAATATCTTTTCAAAAAGTCTACTCAATATGATGAAGCCTTTTTTTTTTCAGATCTCTTAAAAATTTTTTTAAAATTAATTTTTAACTTAAGGAGTGCCACAACTCTTTCCATAACAAAGTAAAATTCTTAAAAAAGATAATTCCACATGAAACTGCAAATCTATTACATACAAATTTCTATTCCTTTTAAATATACAATGAAATCATCATGCCTCTTTCAAAAAATAATTCAAATAAAATATTTTGGGGAGTTTATTTATGATTTCTTTTGAAGAAGAGATAAGTGGATTTTGTTCAACTTCTATTTTATGCTGTGGTTCTGAGATATTAAGGCAATTTTCCTTGGTAATTTTTGAAATATGATGTCTAATTTTTTTAAAATTATGGCTGTCTGGTAGTTCAATTTTTACATTATCTCTCCACAATCTATTTCCCAAGTCAGTTATTTTTTTTCCAATGAGATTTTTCATATTTTCTTCTACTTCTTTTCATTTTTTGGACTTTGCTTTATTGTGACTTGATATTTTTATGGAGTCATTAACTTCCACTTGCCCAAATCTAATATTTAAGAAATTATTTTTTTCAATGAGCTTTTGTGCTTCTTTTTTCATTTGGTCATTTTTAAGGTGTTATTCTCTTCGGTATCTTTGTAGTTCTTTTACAAACCTGTTGATTTCTTTTTTACTACTTTCTTGTATCATTCTCTTTACTTTTCTGAACTTTTTCTTCTACCTCCCTTATTGGATTTTAAAAATACATTTTGAGGTCTTATAGGAATTTTTGGAGGGTTTGTGTCCAATTCATAATTGTCTTTGAGGTTTTGCATATACTTGTTTGATATTATTGTCTTCTTTGTGTCTTGATCTTCTCTATCACCATAGTAGTCTTTTATGGTCAGGTTCTTTTGTAATTGCTTATATTTCCAGCCTATTTATTTATTTATATCTTTAGAGTAGGGCTTTGTTCCTGGGGTGGGGAGAGCACTATCCCAAGTTTTAGGTTTTTGTACTGCTATTTTCAGAATTAATTCAACGTCTTTAAGTTTTCAGTGCTTCCAAAGTAGTGTGTTACAAGGAGAAATTTGTCCTTTGTTCTCCTGGCCTGTGCTCTGGTCTTTCTCTAGGAAAGAATCTCTTCTTGCTCCTGGAATTGGCACTCCTCTTACCATCGGAATTTTGACCAGATCTTCTGCTCTCCTGTAATCACAAGTGCTAATGCTTCTTTCTGCCTTGAAACTAAAATTGGAACCCCTGTTCTCTTGTGAGTAATCATAAGCATTTTACTCTAGCCCAGAACTATGACAGAGATCTTATTCCCCTGTGGTCACAAGTATGAGTGTTCCTTTTCATCCTAGAATTGCAAGCCAAAACTGAACATAGGCAATGTAACAGGGTACTGCACTTAAGGTCAAGAATGGGTTTTCTCTCTTTCTATCTCTCTATGAATAATAATATATGTAGTCTCTTTTGACTATTTTTCTGACCACCTTACAATCTGTGGAGTGAGAGGGATCCCAAAGCTGATGAGATTGCAGTTCTGTCTAAGCACTGCTGCCTGATGCTGTAGCATATGTGCTGTGCTCTGGGCTGACCATCACCACAGTGTCATAGACCTTTCCTGCTCGCCTCCTAAGTTATTTTTGGATGAAAAAAAATGTCATTTAAAATTTTTATTGGCTCTGTGATTCCATAATTCAATCTGAATTATTATTTTAGATATGTTTGGAGGGGAATGTTGGGAGAGTTCATCTAAGTTGATGTCTTTACTCTGCCATCTTGGGTACTGTTTTCTGAAGTAATAGTAAGCTACAAAAGTATAACGTGCAGAAGAGTTACATGGTCAGAGATGTGCTTCAGCACATCACTTTGGCAGCTGAATGGTATATGGTTTTGAATGAGTTGAGACATTTTTCTCTGCCAAAAAATGAAAGGATTTCCTGGATTTCCAGGGGATCAATATAAAGGCACTAAGTGTTGGGAAACATAGAGACAGAAAGGCAGTCATAGGCAACAACCAGAAGCTTGGTTGAGGAAAAAAAAAAAGAATAAAAAGTATGCAAATGGAAATGAATAAATAAAAGAAGACAAAGGCACTCACCAGCAGCAAGACTATTTGAGTGGCTCTGACCTCAGGGAAAGTCCTTGCTAAGACACTGCTGCTATGAATTGTCTGTACTTTCTGATGATGTTTGTATAACAAGTATATAATGTAGGAACTGTACAAAACTATGACCACCACATAGAATACATTTCTAACAGTAATTAGAACACACTATATAATATCATAACTTTCAACATAACAATTAACAAAATTAAACTCCTCATCAGTATTGTTGGTATGTCTTGAGCCTGTTATAGAAAGTGTTATAGGAATTTCTTTTGCTTAAAACACCGTTTCATGGACACGGACACAAGGCACATGCTTCTATGGTGGTGCAAAGACAATTTCAAGGTCTCTCTGAAAACTTTGGTATTGATAGTGAGACATGGGAGAGGGTCTATAGGACCATCCACCATAGTGTACCTACACTAAAAAATGCATTGTGCTCTATGCACAAAGCAGAATTTCAGTATCTCAAAAGAAATGTGAGATGTGTAGATTTAGAGACATCGCCATCCCAAATGTTCATGTAAACTTTTTGTGCTCAATCTGTAGTAAATGAGTTCATATTGATTTGATCAATCACAGTCAGGCACACTTTATATGGACCCTAACATTGTGATATCCATTTGACCTTCTTTAATTTTGAAGGAAACAATTGCTGATTCCCTAAATCTTTTATCCTAGGAAATGCAGGGGAAAAGTATTATCTTCTGTCTTGAATGATACCATCACTTGAATATGCAACTAGCCAAACAATGGTTTATGCTAAGATTAAAAAAATCTTCTTCTTATTTCTTTCTTAACTTTTTATTATTATCTAGCTTGGTACTATCCTTCTCCAATCCCTATGCTCTCTTCTTTTTAATGCCATAAACTAGTCTCATGATATCTTCATGCTGCAAGATGCAAGACCCTCAGTTTTAACATTTTCATTGAGCTACTTTCTTCAGTTTCTTTACTGTTTTCTGGTGATTTATAAGTTCTGGGTACTCTTTTCATCAATGAGAACAGTGTCAGCCATAAACAGCCTTTCTCAACTCTTCTTTTGAGTCCAGAAACACAGTTATATTCAGACAGTCAGAAGATTCCCTCTGGTTTAATTTTCTGCCTTTTTTTAATCCTTTGTTTCTGTTTCAACTGCAACAATTTGATCCTAGTTTACTATTTGACTTTTGTTGTGAAAATCCTTCCCAGATACTTTCATCTCCTACAATTCATATGTTGTTCCTTGCAAACCACCATGGATATTGACTTACTTTCTTCCCAAGGTCTTTCTTTCCTATAGAAAGCCTAGAAAAATCTCCAGGACCAAATGGAGTTACACATGAATTCTACCAAACATTTAAAGAACAATTAATACCAATACTATATAAACTATTTGAAAAAATATGGAAAGAAGGATTCCTCCAAATTCCTTTTATGATGCAGATATGGTGCTGATACCTAAACCAGATAGAGTAAAAACAAAGAAAGAAAATTATTAATCAATTTCCTTAAGGAATATTGGTGCAAAAATCTTAAATAAAACATTAGCAAAGAGATTACAGAATGTCATCCCCAGGATAATACACTGTGACCAAGTAGAATTTATACCAGGAATGCAGGGCTTGTTCAACACGAGGAAAACTATAGTATAATTGACTATATCAATAACCAAACTAACAAAGATCATATGATTATCTCAATAGATGCAGAAAAAACATTTGATAAAATCCAACACTCATTTCTACTGAAACACTAGAGAGCATAGGAATAAATGGAACTTTCCTTACAATGATCAGTAGCATCTACTTAAACCATCAGCAAACATCATATGTAATGGGCCCAAACTAGAACCATTCCCATTAAGATCAGGAGTAAAACAAGGATGCCCATTATCATCATTACTATTCAATATTGTATTAGAAATGTTAACTTTGACACTAAGAGAAGAAAAAGAGATTAAAGGAATTAGAGTAGGTAATGTGGAAAGCAAATTGTCACTCTTTGCAGATGATATGATGGTATTTATAAGGGTCCTAGAAAGGTCAGGCAAGTGCAATTGAGATGTAAGTGGACCAATGATCTTTAGGATCCCCGGATGTACTTAAGAGTTCACTACTTAGTGACTTCCTTTATGGGTGGGACCTCCACCATGTCAGGAACCTAGATCTCGCTCTGAAGTCTCGGTCAAGTTCTGGATGTAACCTTCATCGTTGATTGGCTTGTGTCTGTGACCTCACTGACCCTATTTAAGATCTGGACAGGAAAAGCTCTTCCCTTTTTTTCCCTTTTTCTCTTCTCTCCCTTTACCACCTGGAGACTGGACAGGGAGGTTGCTACCAAGGTAGGTGCAGGAAGTCATAGAGTAGATGTGATTTATGGGAATAAGCTTATTCATTTAAACTCTCGAGTGCTCTGTTATGCTTAAAACTATTTCCATATGAGATAGTAGCTGGAGGATTCTGAGGACTTCAAAACAGAGGTGAGAATGATATTTGCCAGTTTTTCCCTGATAGGCCTAGGAATAAGAACAGATTAGCATTAGTTAGGGGAGTAAAAACCCTAACAGATATTCTTAGAGAACTCTAGAGAACTAACTAAAAATCTTCTAGAAACAATTTACAATTTTAGCAAAGTTGCAGGAAACAAAATAAATTCACAGAAATCATCAGCATTTTTATACATTACCAACAAAGTCTAGCTGAAAAAGACACAAAGGGAAATTCCATTCCATATTAACTGTCAATAGTATAAAATACTTGGGAATATATCTTCCAAGAGAAAGTTAGGAACTACACGAATACAACTGTAATGTTCTTTGTTTGGTTTTCCTGGAGGTCTTGGGGTTCTTGGAAACAGCCTTCGTTTCAATTCAATAATCACCACGAGGACAGTCAGGTGTTACAGTCCAAAAAGTCTTTATTGTCTCCTTGCTTGATGCTGAGCAGCTTTCTGGAGAACCTTTCAGTCTAGTGTTGGTCTTAGTTGGAGAAGTGCAGGAGACCAGGCCAGCCACCAGGAACCTGAATGAAGGTGAAATGAATTTCTGTCTCCTTGTCCCCAAGAGCTTTTAGTGTGCTTGTCTTCTGTGGCTCTCAGTCCCTGCTTATACGCTCCACACTAAATATAAACCAAAAACACTAGGAAACCATTATTTGTTGTAAGATTAAATCTTACAGTATAAATCATATTGAACTATGCTAAACTAGATAACCATTGTCTCAACAATTCCACTTAGTACCTTTAAGCATCCTTGTTTCAGGTTCAGAGTTCTGGTCCATAACATCTCCCACTTTCTTTTGTTTTAGAACATAGGTGGTCATGCTCTCCCTGACTACTCAAGGAGGTGAGAACCCCAAAAAAGGAGGTTATCACATCTTTCCTGATTCCTCAAAAAAGGGGGAAAACACCATAAAAGGAGGTGATCACATCCTCCTTGATGTCTCAGGAAGAGAAATGAAAACACCAAAGGAAAATGTGAAATCAAACCAGATTAGCGGGTTTCTGAAGAAACAGGTATATATAATATCAACATGGGAGGTGTTACACATAATTACATAAATTACATAAGCACATAGTAACACAGGCTAGTAGTAATGTGACAAATAACATGAATCAACATGAAGAATTATACATGTCCATAAGTCCTAGAAATAGTCTAAAAGTAATCTATTGTTCATTACTTCATGTGTATAGGGTATCCAATGGTTCCTGCAAGTTTTGAAATCCTGCAATAGTCTTATCATGCATCAGGGAATCCAATGATTTCTGCAGATTTTGAAATCCTGTATCAGTCTTATCAATAATTTTTTATCTAAGGAAATCCAATGATTCCTGCTGGCTTTGAAGTTCTATGTCAGTCTTATGTCTTAGGGAATTCAATGATTCTTGAGGATTCTGAAGTTCTTCAACAGTCTTATCAACAATTTTTTATCTCAAGAAATCTAATGATTCCTGATGGTTCTGATGTTCTATAACATTATCATTATCAGCCATGCTCTTTCAGTGTCAGATGTTTCTTAGGTCTTCTCCTTTGTTTTGAGGTTTTTCTCTTTTTTCTGCCCCTCTCCAATGGACAAGGCAAATACAGCTCATTGGCACCCATTTGATTCCTTCTCCATGTGTAGAGATACAAGCAAACGCTTTCTCCCAAGCAGTTAACCTATCTAGTGCCTTCTATTTACCACTTTCTAAATCTCTCCTCATCACCTGGTAATTACATCGGAGCTACTTGCACTGGGCACTGCCCTTCTGTTGGGTTAAAAAGCAGTATTCTCCCCAATTGTAATCCCTTTCTGCCATCTGATTGCTTTTTGACTGATTGATCATGTAATCCCTTTATTCTATCAAAGTGCTACTCTGCTGATTGATCATATCAGAATCCTGAACTTCTAAAGACTCTATGGATGTAACCTCGGCTGCCATCATGCCCCACCTGTTTTCTGTCTGAGATCTTGGAGTTGGGCCCTACCTCTCATTTCCCTGGGTCAATCTACATTCTGAAGCCCAGTAAAAACTTTGGTTGGATTTTGGACATAGGGTTTTAGGTCTCTCCCACCCTGTTTTTTAACTCTATCTCTATACCTATTTTGGGTTTTAAAATGCCCTATTTTTCCACACTGAAAGTATTGATGAGTTTCTCAGGAAGTCCCTTGCCAAGAGGGACACTGTTTTCCCAAATTTTGCATCATAGCCTGGATATAATAAGTATTCATGGCCACTGTGGCACAGTGTCTTATGATCTCCTCTAAAGGAGCATCTTTGTGTAGTCCCCTATGATTCTACAAACCTCATTAGCATTTTCCTTAGCCAGTTGTTTTATCATAATTCCTGTAGCTGCATTTTCTCCAATGGTTCTTGTGACAGCTGTCTGCAGACATCCAACAGAATCAGCAAAGGGTTCATTGGGATCTTGCTCTATTTTTGTGAAGGCTTCACCTTCATCTTTTCCTGGCAGAGAGCCCCATGCTTTTATAGCAGCAGCAGCAATTTTCTCATATGCTGCTATGGGGTAATTAATCTGTGCTACAGGGTCTGCATACTGACCTTTACTTTCTAGTTGGTCAAAGGTGATTTGTATATTGACTTCAGTTTGCCTATTTCATTGGGCTTGTATCCTGCATAATTCACTATACTCTGAAAGCCACAACAAGTTTTGTCCAGGTTCTAAATCTGTCCTTGCTATAGATTTCCAATCACTAGGGGTTAAAACTTCATAAGCCAAATGTTCTAATACCAGCTTAACATAAGAAAATGTAGCCCCATAAGAAGTGCAACTCTTTTTCAAATCCTTAATTTTTTCAAGATCAAAAGGAGTGTATCTTTTCCATTGCTAACCTGAAGAGTCAAGCTCTTCAATCACAGGGTATGCATTTATTTTTAAATCAGATATATCCTGTCCTTCTTTCTTAGCCTTAACCAGTGCCTTTTGTAATTGTTTTATAGGCTGCTTCATAGGTGGTGCTGATTGTGTTACTGCCTCTCCCCCTCCTCCTTCTCCCTCCTCCCATGAAGGGTTAATTGAGGGGAGTAGGTCAGGGGTTGGGGAAGGCTCTAATGCTTTCTGCTGTGAAGCACTATACTCAGAATTGTATTTAATTCCATTCTTATCTGATTCTTCATAATTTTCACCTAGTTTATTAGTTTTCTCGCCTTCCTGCACTTTCTTCTTTTTCCTTATTCTAATATTTATATAATTTCTTAAAGCCAGTTGTATTAAGTTATATGTATAAAGTGTTTCCTTAGAAATTGAATCAGGTCTATTATCATTGTAGTATTCACATAGTTGCTCTCCTATTAATTTCCACTCATCTGGATCTAATTCTTTTTCCTTTGAGAACCAAGGAGATGTGTACTGTAGTGTTTCTAAAAGTTGAATGGTCTGCTCCTAAGTTACAATCAAATCTTGGGTTGTTTTTTTTTATAAGTTTAACCAATCTTTCAACACATTTTCCTTGAATTGGAAAAGAAGGCTCCTTTCTAAACATCTGTCCCATTTTAGCTGAAGCACTAGTTTAGCCCTTAACAAAGTTTCCTTCTTGTACTAACCCTAATTTCTGGGTCACAGAGACTTTTCCACTGAAATCAGGATTGGAGACAGTTTCCACTGAACTTAGGATTGTGTCAGCCCCAAATTTGGATGCCAAAGTGTAATGTTCTCTGGTTCAGTTTTCCGGTGGTCTCTGGGATAGCCTTTGTTTCAGTTCAATAATCACCACAAGAACAGCCAGTTGTTAAAGTCCAAATCCTTTATTAGCTCCTTCCTGGGGCTGGGCAGCTTTCTGGAAAGCCTTTCAGACTGGCCTTGGTCTCAGTAGGTCAAGTACAGGTGGCCAGGCCACCTACCAGAAAGAAGCTTGACTGTAAGTGAAATGAATTTCTGTCTCCTTGTCTCCAAGAGCTTCTAGTGCACTTGTCTTCTGCCTCTTAGTCCCTGCTTATATGTTCCACACTGAGTATAAACCAATCATTATGTCACTAGGAAACCATTATTTGTTGTAAGATTAAATCAATCATACTGAACCATGCTAAACTCAATTCCACTTAGTACCTTGTAGCATCCTTGTTTCAAGTTCAGAGTTCTGGCCCATAACATACAATTACAAACACTTTCCACAGAAATAAAGTCAGATATAATAAGATGGAAAAATCTCAAGTGTTTGTGGGTAGGCTAATATAATAAAAAATAACAATACTACTTAAATTAATCTAATTATTTAGTGCAATACCAATTAAACTCCCCAAAATAATTTTGTAAAATTATTATAGATTTTAAAAACCATTATTGTTGATATAGAAAAAATAATAGCAAATAGCCAAGTTCATCTGGAAGAACAAAAGATCAAGATTGTCAAGGGAATTAATGAGAAAAAAAATGCCAATGAAGGTAGCCTTGCTGTGCCAGATCTAAAACTATATTGTAAAGCAGCAGTCATCAAAACCATTTGGTAGTGGCTAAGAAACAGAGTAGTCATCAGTTGAATAAGTTAGGTTCAAAGGTTAAAATAGTCAATAACTATAGCAGTCTAGTGTTTGACAAAGCCAAAGACCTCCCACTTTTGGGATAAAAACTCACTATTTGACAAAACCTACTGGGAAAATTAGAAACTAATGTGGCAGAAATTAGGTGTTGACCCACACCTGACACCATATAACAAGATAAGGTCAAAATGATTCAAGATTTAAATATAAAGAGTGATATTATTAGCAAGTTAGAAGAACATAGGATAGTTTATCTCTCAGATCTGTGGAGAGGGAAGGAATTTGTGACAAAATGAGAACTGGAACTAATAATTGAATCCCAAATATATAATTTTGATTTTAAATCAAAAAGATTTTGTACAAACAGAACTAAGACAAGTGTTATGGGCCAGAACTCTGAAAGGATTCTTACAGTGTAATTGATAAAGGTTGTTTAGCATGGTTATCTAGTTAATAAGTTATCTAGTTAAGTACATGTACTTAGTACTTAATATAGTTCTACAAGATTGACACCTATGATAAGAGAGCATATAAGCTCAGACAAATTCAGCTAGAGGCAGAAGCTCAGAAGACTATGGACTGGTGTCAGGGGCTTAAGCTCTCAGAACCAAGGGGAGAAATTCACTTCGGATCTTCGATCTTGCTGGTGGCTAGCCTGGACTCCTGCACTTCCCCCACTAAGACCAAGGCCAGACTGAAAGGCTCTCCAGAAACCTGCCCAGCCCCAGGAAGGATATAATAAAGGATATAGACTATAAAAGAAAGCTAACTGGGCTCCAGGAAAGAAGACAAAACTTTGAAAGAGATAGTAAAGGATTTGGACTTTAACTCCTGGCTGCCCTTGTGGTGATTACTGAACTGAAGGAAGGCTGCTCCCAGAGACCTCCAAGGAAAACAAAACAAGAGAACATTACAGACAAGATTAGAAGGGAAACAGTAAGTTGGTAAAACATTTTAATGTTTAAGGGTTCTGATAAAGCCCTCATTTCTAAAATATATAGAGAATTGACTCACACTTATAAGAATTCAAGCCATTCTCTGATAAATGATCAAAGGATAAGAACAGACAATTTTCAAATGAAGACATTGAAACTATTTGTAGTCACATGAAAAGGTGCTACAAATCACTATTGATCAGAGAAATAAAAATTAAGACAACTCTGAGATACCATTACACACTTTTCAGATTGCCTAAGATTACAGGAAAAAATAATGACAAATGTTTTTTTTTTAAATTTTTTTATTAATAATTTTTTATTATATATATATATATATATATTTATAATATTATCCCTTGTATTCATTTTTCCAAATTATCCCCTCCCTCCTTTCTTCCCTCCCCCCGATGACAGGCAATACCATACATTTTACATGTGTTACAATATAGCCTAGATACAATACATGTGTGTGAATATCATTTTCTTGTTGCACAATAAGCAAATAATGACAAATGTTGTAGGGGATATTGGAAAATTGGGACATGGATACATTGTAGTTGAAACTGTGAATTGGTCCAGCCATTCTGGAAAGCAATTTGGAACTATGCTCAAAAAGCTATCAAACTGTGCATATCCTTTGACCCAGCATTGTTATTACTGGGCCTATATCCCAAAGAGACTTTAAAGGAGGGAAAGGGACCCACATGTGCAAAAATATTTGTGGTAGCCTTTTTTATAATGTCAAGAAATTGGAAACTGAATGGATGTCCGTCAATTGGAGAATGACTGAATAAGTTATGGTTTGTTATGAAATGAATATTATGGAATATTATTGTTTTGTAAGAAATAACCAGCAGGATGATTTCAGAGAGGCCTGTAGGGTCTTACATGAACTAATGCTAAGTGAAATGAACAGAACCAGGAGATTATTATACACTGTAACAACAAGACTATACAATGATCAATTCTGATGGACATGACTCTCTTTAATAATGAGATGATTCAAACCAATTCCAATTCTTCAGTGATAAAGAAAGCCATCTAAAGCCAAAGAGAGGACTGTGGGAGCTGAGTGTGGACCACAACATAGTATTCTCACTCTTTCTGTTGTTGTTTGCTTGCATTTTGTTTTCTTTCTCAGTTTTTTTTTTCATTCTTGATCTGATTTTTCTTGTACAGCAAGATAACTGTATAAATATGTATATATATTAGATTTGACACATATTTTAACATATTTAACATGAAAGGAAAGTAGGATTTGTGAATTGGAAAAAAAAATAATTCATTTAAAAAAATTAGTGAAATGGAAAATATTCCATAGAGCAAAACAACTCATTTAAAAACTCAATTGGACATATACAAAAAGAAGTAAAAAAGTTAATGAAGAAAATAATTCATTAAAAATGAGAACTGAACAAATAGAAATGAATGATTCATTGAGACATCAAGAATCAGTCAAGCAAAACCAAAAAAATGAAAAAAATAGAAAAGATGTTAAATATCTACTTGGAAAAACAACAGACTTGGAAAACAGATCTAGGAGAGATAATCAGAGGATTATTGGACTTCCTGAAAATTATGATGAAAAAAAGAGCCTAGACACTATTTTTTCCAGGAAATCATCAAAGAGAACTGCCCATATGTAATAGAAACAGGAGCTAAAATAGGCATTGAAAGAATTCATCAAACACCTTCTGAAAAAGACCCAAATAAAAACCCTAAAGAATATTGTGGCTAAATTTCAGAACTATCAGATTAAGAAAAAAATATTATAAGAAAAAAAAAAAAACAACAATTCAAATACTGAGGAGCAACAATAAGGATCACTCAGGATCTCTCAGCTTCCACCTTAAAGGATCGAAGGGCCTGTAATCTGATATTCCAAAAGTCAAAAGAACTTGCATTGCAGTCAAGAATAACCTACTCAGCTGAACTGAGCATTTTCTTCCAGAGAAGATGGATATTTAATGAAACAGGTGAATTCCATTTATTCCTAATGAAAAAAACAGAGCTAAACAAAAAATTTGACCTCCAAATATAGAACTCAAGAGAAGCATAAAAGATAAAGAGAACTATTGAGAACTGTATTTCTGTTACAGGCATACATAAAGAGCACATGTATAATTTTACTTTACTGTTATAATACCAAAAAAAGGAATTAGAAGTGGAAAGAGGATTGTATCAGAAAAAGGGAAAAGGGAAGATAAAAAGAGGGAAATTACATCTCAAGAAAAGGCAAAGAAAACTTATCATATCTGAGGGAATTAAGGGAGGGGGAAGAACATTGCGTGAATCTTACTCTTATCAGATTTGGCTCAAAGAGAAAATATTAAACATATTTGGTTTATGAAAATTCATTGCAAAACCTGACTGAAGAAAATAATTATTTAACAATTACAATTGAATAAATAGATGCTGATGAATCCATGAAACATCAAAGTACAGTAAAGCAAAGTATAAAGACTGAAAAAAGAAATTAGAAGAAAATGTAAAGTAACTCATTAGAAAAACAACTAATCTTTTAAAAAAAATGGTTCAAGAAAAAATAATTTAAGCATGGTCTACTTGAAAGCCATGATTAGAAAAAATAAAAAAACCTGGACATCAAGAAATTATCTATAAAAATAGCCCTTTTCCATTAGAGTCAGATTGAAAAAATATACAGATCACCTCCTATGTGATAGACTAAACTGAAAATTCCCTTCAATATTATTGCCAAATTCCAGAGCTCCCAGGTTAAGGAGAAAATACTGCAAGCACTGAGAAAAAAAAATTCAAATATCATGAGTCATAGTCAATATTATATTAGACTTAGTAACTTACAAGTTAAAGAAGCAGAGGGCTTGGAATATATATTTCATATATCAAAGAAGCTAGGATCACAACCAGGAATAACTAAGTCAGCAGAACTGAGTATAATTCTTCAGGGGGAAAATCATCATAAAAAAAAAAAAAAAAAAAAGAATTTTCATGTATTTCCAAAGAAAAAAACAGAATTGAATCTAAAATGTGACATTCAAACAGAAAATCCAGGAGAAACACAAAAAGGCAAACATGAAAGAGAAATCATAAGAGATTCAATAAAATTAATTTTTTACATGTCTGTATAGGAAGATGATAGGAAGATGATACAGATTATGCCTAAAAAGTTATCATTATTAAAGCACTTAGAAGTCTATGTAGACAGAGTACAGGGGGATGACTTGATGATGTTCTATTGATCAAAAAAAAAGGAAGAGCTGAAAAGAGGGATGCATTGGGAGAAGGAGAAATAATGAGGAAGAATAGGGAAATTTTATCACATAAAAGAGGTGCACTAAAAGAGTATTTTCAGTGGAGAGGAAAATGTGAAGAGATGATGGTGAGTAAAACTTGAACTTCCCTCCAAACTAATTATAGTTAATAATAATAATTATGAATGTGAATAGTATGAACTCATTCATAAAGTGGAAGTGGATAACAATGAATTAGAAATAACCCTATGTTATTTATGAAAAATACATTTGAAACAGGATAAGCACACAGAGAGTTAAATTAAGGAGCTGGAGCAAAAGCTATCATGCTTCAACAGACTAAAAGAGGCAGGAGTAGCAATTATGATCTTGGACAAAGCAAGGGCAAAATAAATCTAGTTAGAAGAGATAATCAGGAAAATTGAATTTCACTAAAAATTTCACTAAAAAATACCATAGTCAATGATGTAATTTTAACAGCATATTTTTCTGAAAATGTCCCCTTTTCTAAAACATATCAGAAACAAAGTCAAATCAGTATTTCACTGATATTGAACGGCATTTCTTCTAGTATTATATTTAAAAAGTAGGTTACAAAGATTAAATCATTTGGCTAAGGTCGATTTCTAAAATGGCAGAGAGATAAAACACATTGACAAGTATAGTACGTGACCAATTCATTCTTAGAAAATATAGGGACATTTAAATCATGTGATATATGAGAGACATAGTAAATGGAGATGTTTGGATTCATCTGACTTCAAACTCCAGTCACCAGTGACCTCTAAATTGGCAAATATGGTTGTTTTTCAAGCCTTATCCTTCTTGAATTCACTAGCCTTTGACTCTAGTTATCACCTTCTTCTCCTTTATGTTTGCCTTATCTAGGTTTTCGTGACACCTTTCTTTTGGTATTTCAAATGCATGACCTTTGCAACAATCTCTCTTTGTCCAGGAAATGGGGGTTAATTGTGGGACTTCCCAAGATTCTCTCCTGTCCTCTCTTCTCTTCTTCACCATTTTTTTTTTTTTTTTTTTTTTTTTTTTTTTTTTTTTTGGTGATCTCTGTAGCTGCTGTGGGTGCACTTATCATCAGAAGATTCCAAGATCTACATATTTAGCCCTAACTTCTCTCCTTTGTTCTAATCTCACACCATCAATTTAGATTTGGACATCTGAACCTGGATGCTCTACAGGCATCTCAAACTCATCATATCCAAAACAGAATTCATTATTTTTCTTCTTAAACTCACTTCTTTCCTGAATTTCTTTATTCCTATTGAGGGTACTACCATCCTCCCAATAAGCAAGCCTAATGACTTAGGAGTCAATTGTGGCATTTTCCTTGAACTCATTCCACATCTGTTGCTGAATCTTAGCATTTCTACTTTTTGAGCATCTCTTGTACATATTGTGAAACACTCTTATTACCTGAACTATTACAATAACTTGGGTAGTCTTCATTCCTCAAGTTTCTTCCTGCTACAATCTCTCTTTCCTTCAGTTGTCAAATTTTTTTTTTCCAAAGCGATGAAGCTGACCATGTTAACCTCCTATTCAGGAAGCTCCAGTGGTTCCTGTTACTTCAAAGATCAAATCATTTTCTTTTGAATATTAAAATCCTTTATCGGCTTGCCCTTCCCTACCTTTCTAATCTTCTTACAAAGTTTTTTTTAAGGTCCACAGATAAGCTCTCTTCTTACTGTTGCTGATACATTATACTCCACCTCTCTATTTCTTGCTTTTTAATTACATGTCTTTGTTTTTGGATTCTTCTCCCTTTTCATCTCCTCCTCCTATTCTCTTCACTCAACTCCAATTTCCCTTTTTTACAAGAAGTATTTTCTGACTCACTCTTTCCCTAATGGCTTTCTTCTGAGATGGTCTACCACTTACTCTATACAATCCTTGTTTCTACATAGTTATTTGCATGGATATCTGATCCATTCTAATATGAATTCTTTGAAGTTAGACGTCCTATTTTTTTCCTTTCTTTGTCTGACTCATGGCAAGCAGTTAATAGTTGCACATTTACTCAATACCAACTTCTGGTGATATTCTGGAAGGAAGAAGGAAGGAGAGGAGGGAAGGAAAGAAGGAAGGAAGGAAGGAAGGAGAGAAGGGAAGGAAGGAAGGAAGGAAGGAAGGAAGGAAGGAAGGAAGGAAGGAAGGAAGGAAGGAAGGAAGGAAGGAAGGAAGGAAGGAAGGAAGGAAGGAAGGAAGGAAGGAAAACAGGAAGGAAGGAAGGAAGGAAGGAAGGAAGGAAGGAAGGAAGGAAGGAAGGGAGGAAGGAAGGAAGGAAGGAAGGAAGGAAGGAAGGAAGGAAGGAAGGAAGGAAGGAAGGAAAACAGGAAGGAAGGAAGGAAGGAAGGAAGGAAGGAAGGAAGGAAGGAAGGAAGGAAGGAAGGAAGGAAGGAAAGAAGGAAGGAAGGAAAGAAGATAGGAAAGAAGATAGGAAGGAAGATAGGAAGGAAGGTAGGAAAGAAGATAGGAAGGAAGATAGGAAGGAAGGAAGGAAGGAAGGAAGCAAAGAAGGAAGGAAGGAAGGAAGATACTGTATTTTAAATGAATAAACCTGGGCTTAAATCTAACATCTATCACTCCCTTTGACTTTGAATAAGTCATGTAACTCCTCTAGTCCTCAGTTTCTTCACATATAATATAAATGGGTTAGTCTGAAGCCCCCCCCAAAAAAAAGTTTTAGAGCAGTTGTTGACCTGCATTGATAAAGGGAGTTTTCTCTCTGAATTCCCTGGAACCAATCAAATCACCAGTCTAGAACAACCATTCCTGTACCTGAAAACAGATATATTTTTCTCTACTCATAGGTACCTCTTATTTTCACCAATACTTATTGTTTTATTCACCACATTTTAGAGATGATTTTTCATAAGGTAAAAAAGATATGTGTACAGAATGATGAGCATACCATAGAAATATCAAGTGAAAGAATTGTAGTTGTTTCACTTGGAGAAGAAAATACTTTCTGTATTGTCTATGATTACTGTCTTCTAGTATTTGAAGAGCTGTCAAGTGTTAGGCTTGTTTTCCTCCAGGGGTAAGTACTAGGAGAGTTGAAAAGTACAGTGATGTTGATTTAGCCTTAAGGAAATGGGAGAAAAATTTTGTAAAAATTAAACCTCATGTGAAATGGATTGTACTCTCATTCAAAGTAGGGAGTTCCCCTCACTTGGGGTCTCCAAACAAAAGTTTCAAACAAGAATGATCACTTGTCTGATATGCTGCAGATGGAATTATTGCTCAAGTATAAATTGAATATGATTGCTGAATGTCCCTTCCAATTCAGAGAATTCTCTTATTCACAAATTAATAATGAATGAATGAAAATGCTCTTATGTTCCAGACCATTTCCTAAGTGATAAGAGTAGAAATATAATTGCTTGCCTTCCAGTATTTTGTATTTTAATAACAAGAGTATTCACATAGGGAGTAGAGCAAAGTTTGAAGCTCTTACCTCCCCAGTAAGTCCAAGATACTGAGGCCTGATTTCTCCCTCTGACTTCACCATAGTTAACTAGAATATAGACCATGGTTATAAAGTATCTTCAAGGATTTCCAAAAATGGTTCAGAATTCCTCTTTTCCTTCCCCAGGTTATGCAATACTAGATTGTCTTCCATACACAATTCTATGGCACTGAATTCCCAGGATCTTAGAAATTTGAATCGTACCTAAGATGGTAGCTGCTGACACCATCCTTCAGCACAAAACCCAGATTTTGTATTATTTAGCCTATGTATGAGTGTTCTAGTGTTGATGAACCCATGATTTCCCATTCCTCTTCGAATGAGCTTTAAGTTTTAGAATATTTTCCTTTCAATTAAATACAGATATCTTTCTATATCTATTTTAATTTGTTCTTAGTTTCATCTAATGTGGTCATCTCAATAAAGTATAATTCTTTTTCAACATATAGCTATTCAAATACTCATATAGCTATCAATTGTCATATCCAGCAGTACTTGGTATGAGGATGATTACGATGGTCCAGTCTAGCTCCTCTGAAGGGCTCAGAATAAGTCCTTGTCAGGATAAGCAAAAAGTCCTTGCCCCATGTTGTGGACGCCAATACGTACTGTGCTGTCATCTCCAGAGACTGCCAATCATTCTCTGGTCTAGAGGAGAGACTTCTTCCTCCAGAGAGCCGCCTCAACTCTGACCTAGAGCAGAGACTCCCTATCTCTAGAGTGCTGCTCTCTTTTATCCTCCCAGAGAATGGGTGTGGGATAACACAAGGGCTTCTGGGAAAAATTACTTCAACCAATGAACTTGCTCCTCCTAAGCATGCAAGCTCCTCCCCAGGAGTTCACAGATGTAAAACTCCCAGTAAAGGCCAGAACTAGAGAATTGTTAAGTACCAACTTAGCACTTAGTAAGAACCTAATATCTCATTATTTCACTAGCATTTAGTAAGAACCTAACAGATGATCAGAGTTTTATTCTTACATTAATCATTTATTAGTTGCATGATTATTGACAAAGCACTAGACTTTGCTTTACCTCAGTTTTTTCATCTATAAAATGGGGGTGTTAATAGAATCTACTTCCCTTTGTTGATGTGAGGATCAATGAGATAATAGTTGTCAAGTACTTTGAAAATCTTAAATTTTACTGAAACATTATTTTTTTTTTTATCATTCTTATCATGTCATTTATTCCTGGACTAAAATTCCCCTTTTGTATGATAATACATGAGATGCAGGTTTATTATCTAGACCATGCTCATTTGCTCCCTGTTGTGTGCAACCTTCTTAGGTAGATTTTTTTCAATGTCCTTACTAAAATGAACTGATTACAACCTGTCCATTGAGCTCTGATTAGGGAGTAGTTTTCAGGAATCCATGGATCATGTTTCTAGGAACGTCTGCTTGTGTAACTTAGGCTTTACATTATGGGATCACACATTATGAGAGATGAAAGGGAAGTCACTTGTTCTAATCCATATATATATATATATATATATATGTATATACACACACACACACACATATATATGAACAGATTATCCCTATATATTAGAATGCAGGTTTATAGAGGAAAGTGCCTCTCTTTTTCTTCTTTTTTCTCAATGTTTTGCAAAAAGAAGATCCACAACTATGCCCAATGGGCTATCAAACTATGCATATCCTTTGATCCAGCAGTGTCTCTATGGGGCCTGTATCCCAAAGAGATCTTAAAGAAGGGAAAAGGGTTTTTGAGTGCAAAAATGTTTGCAGCAGCACTTTTTGTAGTGGCAAGCAACTGGAAATGGAGTGCTTGGCTGCTCATCAGTTGAATAATGGCTGAACAAAATATGGTATATGAATGCTATGAAACATTATTGTTCTATAAGAAACAAACAGTAGGATGATTTCAGAGAGGCCTGGAGAGACTTACATGAACTAATGCTAAGTGAAGTGAGTAGAAGCAGGAGAACAGCAACAGCAAGATTATAAGATGATCATTCTGATGGACATGGCTTTTTTTCAACAGATGATTCAGGGAAGTTCAAAGGTCTTGTGATGAAGAGAGCCATCTGCACCCAGAGAGAGAACTGTGGGGACTGAGTGTGAATCACAATATAGTATTTTCACCTTTTTTATTGTTTTTATTATATAAATTTTATTTATACTTTATATATATATATATGTATATATATATATATACATATATATATATATATAGAAAAAATTGCACATTTTTGACATATTGAATTACTTGCATTTAGGGGAGGGAAAGGGAAGGAAAAAATTTTGGAACACAAGATTTTGCAAAGGTAAAACATTTAAAATTATCTATGCATATGTTTTGAAAAGCAGCTTTAATCAAAACAAAAAAATATCTATAGCAAATGACTGTAAATTTCATAGTTTCAATGAGATTTGAAGTCCTATTGGTTGAAGGTCCATAAAATCTCATTTTTATTAATATTTCTATTGAATAATTCAAGCCCCCATTACCTCTTGCCTAGACCATTGCATCCTTATCCTGAGTGGACAATAAACTTCTAGTCTCTTTATTGTGTTTTCCAAGTGTTCTCAAAATATTCTTAAAAGAACCTGACCATGTCATTTTTTCACAAATAAACTTTAGTAGCATCCTATTGTCTTTGGATAAAATACATATTCTTCATTTTGGCCTTGGAAGTTTATAACCATTTGGCTGCAGTCAACCTTTCTAAGCTTTTTGCTCTTCTTCACATATACTATATGTGAACAAACAAATTGCTTACTTGAACTTAAATTTCTATTTGTTAGTTCTGGGCTTTTGTAGGGGCTGTCACTTTGCTCTGGAATGAATTCCATTCTCACATCTGTTGTGCATCAGTTTTTTATCCACCTATTCCCTGTGGTCACTTAGACCAAATATCTTTGTTGCAGATTCGTTATGAGGAGCAAATAGGATAACATTTGTAAAGTGCATAGCACAGAGTAAGTACTTTTTTTTTTTTTTTAATTTTTTATTTTATTTTATAATTATAACATTTTTTGACAGTACATATGCATGGGTAATTTTTTACAACATTATCCCTTGCATTTACTTCTATTCAGATTTTTTCCCTTCCTCCCCCAACCCCCTCCCCCAGATGGCAAGCAGTCCTATATATGTTAAATATATTACAGTATAATTTAGATACAATATATGTGTGTAGAACCGAATTTTTTGTTGCACAGGAAGAATTGGATTCAGAAGGTAAAAATAACAGTTTACACTCATTTCCCAGTGTTCCTTTTCTGGATGTAGCTGTTTCTGTCCATCATTAATCAATTGGAATTGGATTAGCTCTTCTCTATGTTGAAGAAATCCACTTCCATCAGCATACATCCTTGTACAGTATCATTGTTGAAGTGTATAATGATCTTCTGGTTCTGCTCGTTTCACTCAGCATCAGTTGATGTAAGTCTCTCCAAGCCTCTCTGTATTTCTCCTGTTGGTCATTTCTTATAGAACAATAATATTCCATAACATTCATATACCATAGTTTACCCAACCATTCTCCAATTGATGGACATCCATTCATCTTCCAGCTTCTAGCCACTATGAAAAGGGCTGCCACAAACATTTTGGCACATACAGGACCCTTTCCCTTCTCTAGTAGTTCCTTGGGGTATAAGCCCAGTAGTAGTATGGCTGGGTCAAAGGGTATGCACATTTTGATAACTTTTTGGGCATAATTCCAGATTGCTCTCCAGAATGGTTGGATTCTTTCACAACTCCACCAACAATGCATCAGTGTCCCTGTTTTCCCACAGCCTCTCCAACATTCATCGTTATTTGTTCCTGTCATCTTAGCCAATCTGACAGGTGTGTAATGATACCTCAGAGTTGTCTTAATTTGCATTTCTCTGATCAATAGTGATTTGGAACACTCTTTCATATAAGTGGAAATAGTTTTAATTTCATCATCTGAAAATTGTCTGTTCATATCCTTTGACCATTTATCAATTGGAGAATGGCTTGATTTCTTATAAATTAAAGTCAATTCTCTGTATATTTTGGAGATGAGGCCTTTATCAGAACCTTTAACTGTAAAAATGTTTTCCCAATTTGTTACTTCCCTTCTAATCTTGTTTGCATTAGTTTTGTTTGTGCAGAAACTTTTTAATTTGGTGTAATCAAAATGTTCTATTTTGTGATCAATAATGGTCTCTAGTTCTCCCTTGGACACAAACTCCTTCCTCCTCCACAAGTCTGAGAGGTAAACCATCCCATGTTCCTCCAATTTATTTATGATTTCGTTCTTTATGCCTAAATCTCGGACCCATTTTGATCTAATCTTAGTATGTGGTGTTAAATGTGGGTCCATGCCTAGTTTCTGCCATACTAATTTCCAGTTTTCCCAGCAGTTTTTGTCAAATAATGAATTCTTATCCCAAAATTTGGGATCTTTGGGTTTGTCAAAGATTAGATTGCTATTTTTATTCACTATCTTGTCCTTTGTATCTAATCTGTTCCACTGATCTACCGGTCTATTTCTTAGCCAATACCAAATGGTTTTGGTGACTGTTGCTTTATAATATAGCTTTAAATCAGGTACACTTAGACCACCTTCCTCTGACTTTTTTTTCATTAGTTCCCTTGCAATTCTCGACTTTTTATTCTTCCATATGAATTTTGTTGTTATTTTTTCTAGGTCATTAAAATAGTTTCTTGGGAGTCTGATTGGTATAGCACTAAATAAATAGATTAGTTTGGGGAGTATTGTCATCTTTATTATATTCGCTCGGCCTATCCAAGAACATTGAATGTCTTTCCAATTATTTAAATCTGACTTTATTTTTGTGGCAAGTGTTTTGTAATTTTGCTCATATAATTCCTGACTCTCCTTTGGTAGATATATTCCCAAATATTTGATACTATCGACTGTTATTTTGAATGGAATTTCTCTTTGTATCTCTTGCTGTTGGATTGTGTTGGTAATGTATAAAAATCCTGAGGATTTATGTGGATTTATTTTGTATCCTGCGAGTAAGTACTTGATAAATGCTTTTTTTCTCTCCATTTCTCTCTTATGTGTTCCTCGAATATGCCTTAATCCATACTACCTGCATCCTTTTGTTTCTACCTCAGACTTTGATTCTTCTAATTTAGAGCCTTCTTTTTGAGCTGAGAGAGCCCTAAATCCTTGCCACTCACCTATATTCCCTCTCCTTGGCTTTCTTCATTCTTCCACCAAATCTACCTTTTAACATGACTGCCTCAAACTATAGCTTTGGTGGCTCGTTTCTAATGTGAGCCCTTCGATGCACAACTTCACCACTGCCTTTACCTTTATATTTAACTAAAGGAAGGGCCTTTAAGAATCTAACTTAACCTTAATCAACCTCTCTCTGTTGGAATTCTGAACTCACTCAACTATGGCTAGTCTGTTACTGTCCCCAAACCAGTATTTCTGAATCTCCAAATCCTGATATTCCATCTCATTTCTCCATACATAATTGTAGACTCCCACTTTATCCCAATACTACATTCTCCTTATTCCATTTTCTCCTTTCAATGGGATTCTTTCTATATCTACTAGCTTCTACTGTGCTCTCTGAAATACTGACCCCATAATTAATGAACTTTATTTCATCTTACATTTTTAAATTCCTCACTCACTCCATGTTCTGGAACTCAGTGAGACTTGTTCCCTCTTGAAGACATAAAATGCACTACACTTTCATTTATAACCTATAATTCACTGGGGTCCAACTACTTCTTGCTGCCTGTTGTTTCTTTTAGATTTTTCCCTGTACCAATGTTGTTCAGGTATCTCCCTTCCGTTGAGATTTATTTTTTTCAAATATACTCCAAATGTAAATCCTGGTATCATTATTGATTGACCCTCTCCTCCAGAATATTTTTCTTTCCTCAAGGACTAATAATTTGTCCACACTCTTGCTCCATTCTAAATTATGCCCTTGTTAAAAAGGACTTAAATACAAATATTGGCGATCAATCAAATATCAAAACTTCCAGATTACTCAATCTATTCCCTTCCCATATCTTACCTCTCTCTCTATTAGATAAATACAGAGATAGTTATTCCTTTGATCTTGCCATCATCTATAAAAGAATGTCCCATTTCTATGTTCATAAAATCCAAAAATCTATTTTTACAGCTTTTTCTGTGCCTTACAAGCCTTAGCCATTTTTAAATCCTCATTATGACCTACAATGACTTTGCACTCACTTCTTTCCTGGTCTATCATACCTGTAAGTAGCCTGCTCTCCTCTCTTTATGATCTCAACTCTTTGTTGAAGCAGAGTAACTATAAACTATTACCTCTACTTGGATCTCTTGCTCCCTTCTCCTTTTGTCAAATGCCAGTCTTGGCTTATTGACACTATCTGCTTCCTTTGCTCCTATTCATATCCTTCAGAATTAAATTGAAAAAAAAAATATCTAACTCTGCCAATTAGATCCACCCACAATAAATTTAGATACCATCATTTCACCTGAATCCTCTTTATACCAAGATGATTTGTTTATCCCTTCCTAATCAATTTGCCAATTGCTCTGCCTACAAGAGCAACTATTACACACACACACACACACACACACACACACACTTTTTGGTCCTTCCACAAGCTTTCCATGGCACAGCTTACCCCTACCTTTTTAGCTGAGAAGGCCTTAACTCATATTTCAGGTACAAATGAGAATATTCAAGGAGGATTCTTTCTTCTTCCCTCTCCAGCTCATATCCACCTGGACATTATATAACAGATGCACTACATCAAAGTGAAAAGATTCCACTTTAATGAGACTCTTAGAATGTGGGTGAGAGAAACATAATCATGAGAGAATAACTCTTACAAATACAAATACAGACAGTTATGGATTCCTTCCTATCTGTCTCCTTCCACACTCAAAGTCTCCTCTTTTCTAAGCTAGTTATTCCTTGTTACTTTAACTCATGATTTTCTAGCCCGCTCCTCATGTCATCTCAATTTCTTTAACATTGTAGTCATCTACCTCTAAACTTGTTCTAGTTTTCAATGTACTTTCTAACAAGTGGCCCTGAACTGAAGATATCCTCTCAATATGGTCTGATCAGAATAGAATACAGAGAGGCTATCATCTCTTTTATTGTATGTTCTCTACTATGAATACAGCTTTTTGAAAGTTATGCTATTTTACTTCAAGGAAATGACTAAAGACCCAATGGGATGAAAAGCTTGCTAGGTTTCACAGTCTACTTTGAATCCCCATTCTTTTTTGGAAGATAGGCTTCTTTTTTCTCCCTTTCTCTGTAAATGAGAAATAAAAGATACACTTACCTCTTTTGATCTCTGCTGAGTAGATAGATGAAAGAATGGTTCGAGAATGCAGCAAATGTGTGGAGTCATGGAAGCAAGGTAGTCTTAGCATAGCTATAGCTATGGGATGCCCTGAGTTCATCTCCTCCTGGATCTTGATTACAAGGTCAAATTGAAGAGAAGTGACACTACTTACATCAGGTGCCCTTGGTTTCTCAGAGGAATAACAACCTTTTATAATTATCCACAATTAATATTGATTCATGACAATTTCCCCAAATGTTCCTCCCCAAAATTAAGCAAATGGCAGCAGATGGAAAGGAAATTATTCTCTGGTTCCTGGGAGAGTCAGACAAAATCATTCACAAAAGGTTTGTAAAACTAGGATGTTTGAGGCCTGGTGTAGTTAGTTACACCCTCTGTTCCAATGTGATAGAATGTCTTAGTGGAAAAAGAGAAAAGATAATCAGAAGAAATGAAAAAAACATATTAGTAAAATTTATATTTTATAATTTTTTCTCCATTAATGAACTCCAACTTTTATAAAGCAATGAGGAAAGTTTCTTCTCATTCCTCTTCTTTAGGGACAAATTTGTGCCATGTAACTTCTCATTGTTCAGTTTTGAATATTTTGAGATTGTTATTCTTTTGACTGTTTTCAGTTTGTTACCATAAAAGAAACACTTGTAAATTTTTTGTGGGCATTGTGGCATGCTTTTTTTTCATTATCCTTCTTGGTTTTTATGTCCACCACTGAAATCTCCTGGGTAAAAGGGTCAGACTATTTTATTCACAATTTATTTACATAATTCAGATGACAAGTCAAGATGGCAGAAAAAAGACAAGAATTCACCCGAGGTCTCCCTCAACTCACTTCCATACACCTTTAAATTCCTCTAAACAGATTCTAGAATGGCAGAACCAAGAAAAGGATAGAGTAAAATGACCCTGACCAAGAAAACCTAGGTCAACATGAAATATCTGTTGCAATGGCGTGAGAGTGAAGCACAATCTAACAGTGTCTGAGCCAAATTAGTAGTCAACCTTGAGGATAACTGAATCAGTAGTGACACATCCCAGACCTGTCAGCCTACAGATGGTAAGGAAATCAGACCACTGGTCAGAAGAAGATTACAAAAGTCCCTTTGTAAGCATCATGGACAGTACTCTGCTACATTGCTATATTTGAACCTGGATCACAGTGCTGGCTCTCAGTTCTAGAACAAGGAGGAGCACTAGTACAGTAAAGTGTGTGGCCTCAGGAGAACTGGGATCCTTGTCACAGTTCCAGAGTGAAAAAGAGTGTTTTTGGTTGTTCATAGACCTAGAGCAAAGGCCAAGAAAGTAGTCAATACATTTCTCCCTAGATTGTACCACCTTGGAAGAACCAAAACCATATATGTCCTCAGAATTATCTCAGAAAATAGCTACACTAAAAATCTGAAGTTTGGGATAGTGCCCATCTTTACCAAAGAGTTAGATGTTTAAAAATCAGCTGGAAAAATGAGCAAACAGCAGAAAAAATCCTGACTATAGAAAGTTACTATAATGATAGGGATCAAAATACAACCTCAAAATAAGCCAACAAATTCAAAACTGCTTATCCAAACCCTGAAAGAAAAAGAGAAATTGTTCTCAGGCCAATGAAGAACTCAAAGAAGTTTTTTTTTTAAATTAAAAAAGAGAAACAGAAGAAAAATTGAAAACAGAAATGAGAATAATACAAAAAAAGGAAAAAAAAACCAATAGTTTGGTAAAAGTGACCCCAAAATTACAGAAGAAAATAATTCGATTTATCTAATTCTAAATTGCTTTCCAGGATGATTGTTTCAATTCACATCTCCACCAATGATAAATTAGTGTGACTGTCTTTATCTCCAATTTTGACTATGCTTATCTTTGATCTTCTTTACCAATTTTATAAGCCTGAGGTAAAACCTCAGGGTTGTTTTAATTTGCATTTCTCTTATTTCTTGCCAGTTATTGTTTTTGAGAAGCATTTATTTATATCTTTCCACTATTCTAAAAATTGAGCAAGATAAAGGCTTCATTTCCAAAATATATAGAGAATTGACTCTAATTTATAAGAAATCAAGCCATTCTCCAATTGATAAATGGTCAAAGGATATGAACAGACAATTTTCAGATGATGAAATTGAAACTATTTCTACTCACGAAAGGGTGTTCCATATCACTATTTACCAGAGACATGCATATTAAGACAACTCTGAGATACCACTACACACCTGTCAGATTGGCTAAGATGACAGCAAAAGATAGTGATGAATGTTGGAGGGGATGCAGGAAAACTGGAACACTGATGCATTGTTAGTTGTGAATGGATCCAGCCATTCTAGAGAACAATCTGGAATTATGCTCAAAAAGTTATCAAAGTGTGCATATCCTTTGATCCAGCAGTGTTACTACTGGGCTTGTATGCCAAAAAATATTAAAGAAGGGAAAGGGACCTGTATGTGCCAAAATATTTGTGGCAGCCCTTTTTGTAGTGGCTAGAAACTGGAAAATGGATGGATGCCCATCAATTAGAGAATGGTTGGGTAAATTGTGATATATGAATGTTATGGAATATTATTGCTCTGTGAGAAATGGCCAGCAGAATGAATACAGAGAAGCTTGGAAAGGCTGACATCAACTAATGCTAAGGGAAATGAGCAGAATCAGGAGATCATTATATACTTTAACAACAATACTGTATGAGGATGTATTCTGATGAAAGTGGATATCTTTGACAAAGAGAAGATCTAATTCAATTCCAACTGATCAATGATGGACAGAATCAGCTATACCCAGAGAAGGAACACTGGGAAATGAATGTGGACTGCTTGCATTTTTGTGTTTCTTCCCAGGTTATTTATCTTTTGAATCCAATTTTTCTTGTGCAACAAGAGAACTGTACAGATTTGCATACATATATTGTATCTAGGATATACTTTATCATGTGCCATTTAGGGAAGGGGTAAAGGGGGGAAGGAAAAAGTTGGAACAGAAGTGAGTGCAAGGGACAATGTTGTAAAAATTACCCACGCATATGTTCAGCCAATAAGAAGGTATAACTTAAAAAATAAGAATGCTATTTACCTGAATCTCTGCAATATCATTAAAAAAAATGAGCAATAACTTTAGGACTTATCTTAATTGTCCATGTGGCAAAGTCTTGAGTAACCAACCCTTATCAGAAAAATGGGATAGAAAACTGTCCTTCCTCTCAATCAATGACTTTATAACATAGATCTGTTAATTTTGTTTGTGAGAAGGCTTTTCTAGTTCATACCCTCTAAGAGATTTATTTTGTCTCTTATAATTCCCTCTTTTCCTTGTTTGGTTAGGAAATCTTTCACTACTTAAAGCTATTTTTACTTTAATTTTTTGATGTTATGTTCTTTAATAATCAATTCATATACTGATTTTGAATTTATATACTATAGCATACAGTATTGTTTTAAATTTAATATCTTCCAGGTTTTCCCAACAGTTTTTTTAAAATAGAAGTTTTTGCCCTGGTAGTTTATATTTTAGAGTTTATCAAAAGCTTTTTTATTCAATTCAGTTGCTTTTTATAAGGATCTGGTTAGCTTTCTGGATATCTTGGGACCAGCCTTCATTTCAGTAGAATAATAACCAGGAGAATAGTCAGGGATAAAGTCCAAAATCTTTACTATTTCCTTCACAGTCTATTATCATCTCCTACGCCTGGGACCTGGCTAGTTTTCTGGAGGGCCTTCAGAAGGGCCTTGGTCTCAGTGGCAAAATGAAGGAGGATAGGCCAGCCATCATGGTGGTGGGAGATGGAATGTTTCTCTCCCTGTCATTGTTGGCTCTTAAATACTCTAATATAAGTACATCAACATAGTGCATCTTTATTGAAAATTTAAAAATTAATGGTATAGAGAGCTAAATAAAAGTTCTCTAGAGTTACCTGTAGCTCCCAATTTCTTTTGTTTTTGGAGGAATCTCTTCACATGTCGGTTTCTCCTTTCTACTATTGCCTGTTCTCGAGGATTAAAAGCTATGCTAGTGGTGTGTAAAATCAGTGCATAAAAGTGTGCAAAATATTTAGAAGTATATTCAGATCCATTATCAGTTTTTATTACTTGTGGCACACCCATAATTGCAAATGCTTGGATAAGAAATTTAGTGACCATTCAGGCTGTCTCTTTTGCTGCTGGTATTGCAAAAGTAAATCCTTAAAAGGTGTCTACTACAACACAGATTAAAAAGACAGATGACCAAAAGATTTATAATAGATTTGCCAAATTTCACTGGGTCTCAAACCACCAGAATTTTTCCCTGGAGGGAGCCTAGCAGTGTAGAAGGGAAGACAAGCTGTACAGTCTTTTACTATGCTCCTAGCTTCCTTTTTGTTACCCTGAATTGCAAATGTAAAGCTCAAGCAGCTGGTGATATTTAGAATGAGCTTCTTGGGCTGCCTGAAATAAAGTTGCATTGGCTAACATGGTTAGAAGGCTAACTGTTTTTGAATTTCCATAAAAAGTAGGACCTGGAAGTCCACTATGAGAGTGGACATGCAAGACACTAAATTTTACCTGGATACTTTCTCACTTGCTCTTGAAGTTCCTTAAAGAGTTGATATATATTAAAAGCTACAAATTTAATTTGGGCTGTGGCAATTCTTTGTACCACACCTACTGAATAGACTGAATCAGATATTATATTTACATATTCAGGATATAAATAAGAACTGGCATGATTGTAAACAATTCATTCTGTTGAGTGAACTGAAAAGTGAAAAGAAGTTCTGACTATTCTCTTTATAATTATGTTATGAGAGTATACAGCACAAATGTTATGTTTGGATGCATCTGTAACAATGGTTGGTCCTTTAAGAGGAACCTTAGAAATCTTTTCTTCAAAAATCCATTGCCAATTTGGTAATAGATGAATTTTCTTTAATGGAGACCCGTGTGTAAAATTTGGAGCTGTGATCAATAAAATTTGCCACTCTGTGATGGTTTTACAGCTTATATTAATTTGTGCATTGGTATAAAAGGTGTATATCTTGTCAGGTCTTATCCCAGATAATTGTACTGCTCGCTTAATGGCCTTTAATAAAATGCTAGCCACAAGCACTGGGTAAGGAGTAAGGCTTTGTTCTGGTTGTGCTGGGAGGTTCACCCACTCTATCACACTGTTTCCTTGATGAAGGACTGCTGTGAGTGCCTCTTTTGTAGCAAAAACTGATATTTCCAAGGGTTTTTGAAATAACTCTTTCAACCACTTTGGAAAAAGCCAGTTCAACTTCTCTCAAACCTCTTGAGCTTCTTTTGTAAGCTGGAATGATGAGTTTAAAGCACTGTCTCCCCTTAAAATGTCATATAATGATTGTAATTGATTGGTAGTTAAGTATACATTGGATATCTCTTATCAATTTTTGAAAGTCATTTAAGGTGTTCAACTTCTCTGTTCTTAAGGAAAGTTTTTACTGTAAGCACCTCAGGGTATACTTCATATCCTAAATATTGAAAAGGAGCATGTCTTTGAATTTTTTTCTGGATCTATATGCAATTTGTAGCTCCTTAGTGTTTCTATGGTCTTTTGTAGACATGCTTTTAACATTTGCTCCCCAGGTGTACATCCTAATATATCATCCATGTAATGTAATAACATAACTTTTGGAAATGCATTTCTTACTGGAGTAAGAGCAACAGTGACATATAGAGTAAGGCTATTTTTCATTCCCTGTGGCAAAACTGTACATTCATATATTTTATCAGGCTTAGATAAATTAATGCTGGGCATGGAAAAGGCAAATCTTTTCATATCCTCCTTATGTAGAGGGATAGAATAGAAACAATCCTTAATGTCTATAACCCAAAGGGACAATTTTTTAGGCAATTGAGTAGGAGATGGAAATCCAAGCTGAAGAGTTCCCATAGTTTCCATCTGTTAATTTACTTTTCTTAAATCAGTCAACATCCTCCATTTTCCAGATTTCTTTCTTATAACAAATACAGGGAATTCCAAGTACTTAGAGAAGGTTGTCCTTGGTCAAGTTGTTCTTATACTATATCTAATAAGACCTGAATTTTATCACTTGTTAATGGCCACTGTTCTACCCACACTGGTCTATCTGTTTTCCATTGAACAGGTGAGAGTGCAGGGAGTCCTTCAACGGCAGCCTTGCCTAAAAAAATCCAAAGTACTCAATTGTAATCCTAACTACTAAAAAATGTTTCTTCCCCATGGATTGATGGGTATTTTTTCAACTACAAAATGAGTAAAAGCTCGTTTCACCTTCAAATGTCCATCTCATAGGGGCAGCACTAATTTCAGCTACTATTGATCCTCCTATGCCAGACATCTAAATGTCTGCCTTAATCTTTGGCCAATGACTGGGCCAGTTGGCACCTCTAATGACTGTACAATCTGCACCTGTGTGTACCAACCTTTCCAATGATATGCCATTTATATAGAAAATGAGCATAGAACAGTCAACTATAACACCTGCAGTCCAGAATATTCCTGGATTCTGTTGCTTGAAGTCAGAATCTGGGCAACTATCACCAGTACGCCCATTAGGAGTCTGTATCAATAAACCTTATGCTACTATTTCTCCTGTGTGGTAAGTCACACATTGTCCACCTGTATTAGTGACTGGGATATTAGCTACACATTCCCTAGTTTCTCACATCAGGATATGGATGAACACTGCTTTGTAAATATTCTTAGGAGGTGAAATGGTCAAGCTTACTGTGTCTGGATGCAAGGGATCCATAAGTGATTTTGCCTCTCCAGGGGATATCTCAGTAGTCCTAGCTGCATACATCTCTATTTTCCCTAATTGTAATCCCTTTTCCCCATCTGATTGCTTCTTGACTGATAGATCATGTAATCCCTTTCTTCCATCAGATGGCTTCCTGGCTGATTGGTCATGTCTTAATATTGAACTTCTAAAGACTCTCTGGATATAATCCCTGCTGCCATCATGCTCCACCTGGTTTTGCCTAGGGCCTTGGAGCTGGGACCCACTTCTCATTTCCCCAATTCAATCTATATTCTGAGGCCTAATGGAGAATTTTATTGCATTTTGGACATAGGATTTTAGGTATTATCCTCTCACCCTGTCTTCTCACTCTGTCTCTATGCCAACATTGAGCTTTCAGATGCCCTTCTTTACCATATTGAAAATATTGATGAGTCTCTGGAAGTCCTTCAGTTCATGACTGAGACTAAGACCTGTCTGAAGGCCCTCCAGAAAGCTAGCCATGCTCCAGGCGAAGGTGATAAGAACAGACTGTGAAGGAGATAATAAAGAGTGGCCCCATCTTCCCATGTTCTGTATCACAGTCTGGGTATAAAAGGCATTTGTGTCCACTGTGGCACAGCATCTTATGATCTCATCTAAAGGAGCATCCTTATGTAGTATAATTCTTCTACACAAAACTCATTAGTATTTTTTCTAGAAAGTTGTTTTGTCATTGTTCCTGTTGCTGCATTTTCACCAATAGTTTGTATGGGAACTGTCTGCAGACATCCCACAAAATCAGCAAAGGGTTGATTTGGACCTTGCTTTATTTTTGTGAAGACTTCCCCTCTCTCTTGTCTTCCTGGGAGGGTGCCCCATGCTTTGATAGCAACAGCAGTTTGCTCATATGCTATCCAAGGGTAGCTTTGCTACCTGTGCTAAAGTGCCTATGCTAAAGTGTCTTCATAATGACCTATACCTACTAGTTGATCAAAGGTGACTGGTATATTAACTCCAATTTGCCTATTTTGTTATCTTGTATTCTACAGAGTTCACTATACTCCAAAAGCCACAACAAGTTTTGTCCATGTTCTAAACATGTCCTTGCTATAGATTTCCAATCTCTAGGAGTTAAAATTTCATAAGCCAAATTCTCTAAAACCATCTTAACATAAAATGATGTAACCCTATAAAAAGTGCACTGTTTTTTCAGATCTTTGATAATTTCCAGATCAAAAGGAGTGTATCTTATTCTTTCTTGACCTGAAGTGTCAAACTCTTGAATAACAGTGTATGCTTCTATTTTTAAATCAGATATATTCTGTCCTTTTTTTAGCTTTAACTAGTGCCTTTTGTAATCTTATCTCCACCCATGAAGGGTTCATGGAAGGGGGGTAGATCAGGGGATGGGGAATGCCCTAATGACTTCTGCTCTGTAGCACCACATTCATTAATTTCATCAGCCTTGTACTTAACTCCTTTCTTGTTTAATTCGTCATGCTTTTCAGTACCTGTTTTATCAGTATCCTCCCCTTCCTGCTCTTTCTTTTTTTTCTTTATTCTAAAACTTAGATAATGTTAGGGTTGAGGGCAAATCTCAAAAGCAGAATTTGAGGCACTGGGAGGCTTACTCTGCCTGAGCCCAATAGGGCATTGACAGCATTGAGTAAGCCTCATAGGTGGAAGTCCTCCTCACTCTTGATTGATTGTGCACCTGGCTCTGACACTCTCTGACACGTGACCTGGGGACTATAGAAAAAGGGATTGCAGAAAGGGGAGGAGTAGTAGATTAGATTCATTATGTTTTAGGATTAGAGCATTAGGATTGAGGGAACTCTATGTAGTGAAGTAATGTAGTGAATGAAGATTTGTTGCTGCATATTCGTGTATCAGGTGTTCTGTGGGGGACCTCTTGAGGTTGTTCTTTAATTCAAATAATTGAAGCCGTGATGTCTGAAGACCTGGTACAGGTAAGATGCTAGTTGACCCTGCTGAAGTGAGCAGCGGGAGTTAACAATGTAATTCCTTAAATCCAATTTATTAAGTTATATAATAATATATATGAAGTCTGAGGCTTCAGGTTTTTGTGCTGCTGTTTTGAGAACTAATTCAATGTCTTTAAGCTTTCAGTGCTTCAAAAGTGGTATCCTTGAAGGAGAAATTTGTTCTTTGTTCTCCTGGCCTATATGCTGGTCTTTCCCTAGGAAAGAACCTCTTTTTGCTCCTGGAACTGGCACTCCTCTTGTCATTGTCATTTTTAAAAAATTTATAATTATAACTTTTTTTTGACAGTACATATGCATGGGTAATTTTTTACAACATTATCCCTTAAACTCACTTCTGTTCCAATTTTTCCATTCCTTCCCTCTACCCCTTCTTCTAGAAGGCAGTCTTACACATGTTAAATATGTTATAATATATCTTAGATAAAATATATGTGTGCAGAACCGAATTTCTTGCCGCACCGGAAGAATTGCATTCAGAAGGTAAAAATAACCTGGGAAGAAAAACAAAAATGCAAAGAGTTTACACTCATTTCCCAGTATTCCTTCTCTAGGTGTAGCTGATTATGTCCATCACTGATCAATTGGAATTGAATTAGATCTTCTCTTTGTCGAAGATATCCACTTCCATCAGAATACATCCTCATACACTATTGTTGTTGAAGTGTATAGTCATCTCCTGGTTCTGCTCATTTCACTCAGAATCAGTTCATGTAAGTCTCTCCAATGTAAGTATTCATCCTGCTGGTCATTTCTTACAGAACAATAATATTCTATAATATTCATATACCATAATTTACTTAACCATTCTCCAACTGATGGGCATCCATTCATTTTCCAGTTTCTGGCCACTACAAAAAGGGCTGCCACAAACATTTTGGCACATACAGGTCCCTTTTTCTTCTTTAGTATTTCTTTGGGATATAAGCCCAGTAGTAGCACTGCTGGATCAAAAGGTATGCACAGTTTGATAACTTTTTGGGTATAATTCCAGATTGCTCTCAGAATGGTTGTATTCGTTTACAACTCGTTTACCAACAATGAATCAATGTCCCAGTTTTCCCACATCCCCTCCAACATTCATCATTATTTTTTCCTGTCATCTTAGCCAATCTGACAGGTGTGTAGTGGTATCAGAGAGTTGTCTTAATTTGCATTTCTCTGATCAATAGTGATTTGGAACACTTTCATATGAGTGGATATAGTTTCAATTTCATCATCTGAAAATTGTCTGCTCATATCCTGTGGGGCAAGGACTTTTGCTTATCCTGACAAGGACTTATTCGGAGCCCTTCAGAGGAGCTAGACCAGACCATAGCAATTTGGCGCCCGAACAGGGCTGTGGTTTGGTCTAGCTCCTCTAAAGGGCTCAGAATAAGTCCTTGTCAGGATAAGCAAAAGTCCTTGTCCCATGTTGGACGCCAATTTGTAAAATTCTTGAATTGTGAGGGTCCGGTCGTCTGCTCAATTATAATCCTTCTCTGGGAGGAGATCTGTAAAATCTTTTCCTCTGTGCGCAGGTTTCTTGGGAGCTCTGAATCTCCTCCAGCTCTTGTCCTTTCTCAAATCAGACTGGTCTCCTTTCAGCCTGACTGGCGTCAAAACTCTATCCCAGAGTCGATTCTCTCAGACCCAGTGCTGCCCTTCTTTTATCCTCCCAGAAAATAGGCATGTGAGAACTCAATGGGGCGTGGGGAAATACTTCCACCAATGAACTTGCTCCTCTTAGAATTCCTAAGGTGTAAACTCCCTTTAAAGGCCTGAACCAAAGGTCTGAGCCAGAGAACTGTCAAGTCAACCTGAGTTCTCACCTTGTCACTGTCCAGACAACCTGAGTTCTCACCTTGTCACTGTCCAGACAACCTGAGTTCTCACCTTGTAATCCTAACAATATCCTTTAACCATTTATCAATTGGAAAATGGTTTGATTTCTTATAAATTAGAGTCAGTTCTCTATATATTTTGGAAATGAGGCCTTTATCAAAATCTTTAACTGTAAAAATGTTTTCCCAGTTTGTTGCTTCCCTTCTAATCTTGTTTGCATTAGTTTTGTTTGTACAAAATCTTTTTAATTTGATGTAATCAAAATTTTCTATTTTGTGATCAATAATGATCTCTAGTTCTTCTTTGGTCACAAATTCCTTCCTCCTCCACAAGTCTGAGAGGGAAACTATCCTATGTTCCTCTAATTTATTTACAATTTCATTCTTTATGCCTAAATCATGAACCCATTTTGATCTTATCTTGGTATATGGTGTTAAATGGGGGTCCATGCTGTCATTGTCATTTTGATCAGGGCTTCTGCTTTCTTGAAATCACAAGTGCTAATGCTTCTTTCTGCCTTGGAACTGAAATTGGGGTCCCTGTTCTCTTGTAAATGACTATAAGCATTCTTCTCCAGCCCAAACTAGAAATCTTGATTCCCTGTGATCACAAGTATGAATGTTCCTTTTCACCCTAGAATTGCCACCCAGAATTGAGTATAGGCAATGTACCAGGATCCTCCACTTAAAGTCAAGAAAGGGTTTTCTGTTATCTCTTTCTGACTATTGGTCTGACCCCCTTACAATTTGTGGAGTGATAGGGATCCCAAAGCTGATGAGTTTACAGTTCTGTCTAAGTACTGCTGCCTGATGCTGTTACACATATGCTGTACTCTGGACTGATAATCATCACAGTATCATGGACCTCTCCTATTCACCTCCTAAACTGTTTTTGACTGAAAAAATGCCATTTTAAAATTTTATTGACTGTGATTCCATAATTCAATCTGAAATATTATTTTAAATATCTTTGGAGAGGAACGTTGGGAGACTGCTTCTGAGTTCATGTGTTCACTCTGCCATTTTGGGTCCTGCTGTAAGACTAGCAAGCTACAAAAGTGTAATGCACAGAGTAGTTGCATGGTCAGAGATGTGCTTTAGAAAATTACTTTGGCAGCTGAATGGCAGATAGTTTGGAATGAATCTCTGCCAATAAACCAAGGGATTTCCTGGATCCCCAGGGGATCAATATAAAGGGACTAAGAGTTGGGAAACATAAACACAAAATGGTACCCATAGGCAACAACCAGAAGCGGTGTTGATAAAAATAGCTGATACAAATTGTACAGATAGAAATGAATGAGTAAAAAAAGACAAAGGTACTCACTAGCAGCAAGATGGTTCGAGTGGCTCTGACCTCAGGGAATGTCCTGGCTGAGACACTGCTGCTATGCATTGTCTGCACTTTCTGATGATGTCTATATAGCAAGTATGCAATGTAGCAACTGACCAAGACTATAACTACTACACAGACTGCATTTCTAACAGTAACTATACTCCAGTAAGCCTTACTAATATACTCAATAGAACAATTTTCAAAATTCAACTCATACAGAGTATTGTTTGTATATCTTGGGCCTGTCATACAAAATACTACAGGAATTTCTAAAAGAAGATTGAGGATCCAGAGGAAAAGACAAAAGTAAATGATATGATCTAGGAACCAAGCTTTAAATTTTCCTAATCTGGAGAAACTAGAACTGATGATGACAGCCTGAAAGGTACAAAGGTAGCAAGTAAAGCAAACTGAGAGTGCTATGCACAGTCTATGAATATAATTGACAAGTTTACACCCAACATCATTCAAGAAATTCCCCATTCCCAAAGTTATCGGTATGTCTGAGAATAATTTGGAAAAGAACATCATAATGTTCACAAAGTTCATTTGAATGAAAATCAGATTGACAGGTTTTTTCCTATGGCCACTAAAGAAATTCAAAGAAAAAAAACAAAGAAGAAAGATGTTTGTTGGAACACCAAGTCCAGTCTGGAAGAGCATTATAATCCCAAAGCTTATGTTATTAGGAAACATGTTCATTTTGTCTTGAAGAGAAGTTTTGAGACACAAGCAACCTAGAGAAAAAAGAAAATCTATGTGATTGTCACATTTGAGGATTCTAGTCCAAGACACACTTATACTGTTTGTGCTTTCCCTTCCCATGCCTAAGATTTTAAATAATGGAGAGAATTATAAAGGATTCCTTTTAATTAAATTCTTCTTCTATTTATCCTTAATATCTGACCTATTTTATGTAGCAGAAGACTGAATTCTGAGATGCCTCATAAGTCAGAAGAAAGAAAAAATATAGATAGGAGTTACCATATTCATAACTTCTCAGGAAAGTAGGTCTCAAATTAAGGTAAAAATTGATCCTCTAGTTTTCAGTCTTCCCACTGCCCCAGTTATCTAGCTGGACAAGGAATTAAATTAGCTCTTATTTCCTGCACTACTGTTCACCACTTCAGTTACTGAAAGATAACAATCATGTAACCCACCTCTAAAGAAAAGGCCATGTAAAATTAAGAGTACCAGAATTACTCATAGTGTGTTTATTTTTTTTAGGAGATATACCAGGTGCAATATTCAGCTAAAAAGATTGTTCATATATATCAGCAGCTAAGTGAGGCCAGAAGCTAAAGCACCTAGAACTAGAAATCAGGAATATTTTTAATAACAATAGCCTCAGATAGTTAACAGCAAAGTGACTCTGGGAAAATTAGTTAACTACTGTCTGCCTTATTTTCCTCAAATCTAAAATGGAAATAAAATATGGATAGGGTGCTGGATCTGGAGTCAAAAAGAATTATATTTCTGAGTTGGAATCTGGCCTCAGACATTTATGAGGTATGTGACCCTGAGGAAATCACTTAACTCACTTTGCCTCAGTTTACTCATCTGAAAAATGAGCTGGAGAAAAAAATGACAAACCACTCCAGTATCTTTGCAAATAGAACCTTATCTGAGGATATGAAGAATCAGAAACAAATGAAACAATTGAACAAGAACCTATATGTATATATATTAATATATTATAAATGCACATGTATATTACAAGTAATAATGTGCATATAAATATAAATATTTATGCATCTATGTGTGCATAAATTAAATGTGTTTACATTTTTTGTATGTATAAACATATATTTATGCATTTAAGTCTTTATGGATAAATAATACAAATGATATACATCTAAGTAACAATTATATCACATTTATTTAGCTCCTTTTCCTTTTTCCTTGAACTTTTTGGGAGGGAGAATGGTAGCAATAGTATAACTGAAAAATTTAGCAACCATTGGGCAATGTTATAAATTGATTTTCAGAATATGAAACCAATTCATAGCTCTATGAACAGCAAATGATTCTGAGTATTTCTTTGTCTTTTCTCTCAAATCTGTCACCTTATATTTCAAATTTGCCTATCTGACAGGTGTGAAGTGGATTATTAGATGAGTTTTTCATATTTCTCTTGTTAGTAACAATTGAGATAATTTTTTTATATTGAAATTTTAGACTTGAAGAATCTAAAGCTTCTCATTCATATCCTTTGTATTCTTGTAAATTTGATTCAATACCTTATGCTGTTAAGATTTTTTTCAAGGGTATTCTAGGAAGATGGCAGAGTAGATTTCAAGCTTTCCAGATTTGCCCCACAAATAGAACAAAATTGAGCCTCTGGGCAAACATAGACCAGTAAAAATCAAATAAGATGGGCAAGAACTGGGGTCCTTCTGGAGTAACTAAAGAAGACTTGAAGAAAAATCCCAGATCCAGGGTTTATCCAGTATAAAGTATAAACATTACTGAGCTAACTTGACATCCCAAGGCAGGAAGCTCTGGGACTAGTTAGATTCAGAGATAGCCTTATTCACAATCACAGCAACTTTCCTCCCCTGAACAGTGTAGAAAATTGGAGGTCTGAATCTGGAAAGATTGAGGGAACTCCTGCTGATTAGGAAAGCCAGATGAAGTTGTGCTGCTGAGACCCTACCCTGGGCCAGAAGAAACCAGCACATTTGTGGTGAGTCCAGAAACACTGGAGCAGTATACCTGCTGGCTGTGGACACTTGCAGGAAAATGGAGTTTTTGGTTTGAGGTTACAATTCAAAGGAATAAAGCTAGAGGTACCATCTTCCCTACTCCAGGACTAGAGGTTCTTACACTAATAGTTTTCACTTTAAAAAAGTAAAAATAATGAACAGGAAAAGAAGAACCAAATTGTACATACTTACAACAGGAATTGGAAAGTTTGGGGTTCATTTTCAAAACAGTGGAATTAAAAAAAAAAAGAATCTTCTACCCCCAAAAGTAACATTAAATGGCTACCTGCCCAGAAAGAAATTATTTTTTAAAAACTCAAAAAGACTTCAAAATAAAATGAGAGAGATTGGGGTGGGGGAAGACTTATCCAAGAAAAACAAGATTATGAAAAAAAAAAAGTTAACACACTAGAAAAGGAGATAAAGAATCTTAAAGAAAAAAATATTTTTTTGAAAATTAGAATTGGGCAAAGGGAAGCCAATGAAGCTATGACAACAAGAAATAATTTTTTAAAAATACAAAAAATAGAAAAGAGTGTGAAAACATCTTGTAAAAATAGAAAATCTGGACAATAGATCAAGAAAAAAAAAAAAGAATAAATGGACTACCTGAATAGCTGTAACCAGAAAAAAGAACTTGTCACAATAATGTAAGAAATCATCAAAGAAAATTGCCCTAGAGTGTTAGAACATGAGAGGAAAATATAAATAAACAAAATAAAAACTCAACGAAATCCTATGTGGAAAACACATAGGAATGTTATGGTAAAATTTTGAAATTCTCAGATCAAAGAGAAAATTCTATAAGAAATAGACATACAAGTAAAAACAATTCAAATATGCTGGAGCTATAATTAGAATTGTGCAGAATTTATCAGCAGGTCCAGCAAAAGACCAAAGTCTTCTAATAATATATATCAACAACATAACAAAGTAGACTGGTGATCTAAAACATCATATCCAGCAAAATTAATCATAATATTAAAGAAAAAAATAGACATTCAATGAACTTGCAGATCTTCAGGACTTTGTCTCAACCAAATCTGAACTTCATAGAAAATTTGACATTTTGCACCCACACTTAACACCATATACCAAGATAAGATCAAGATGAGTCCATGATTTAGGCATAAAGAATGAAATCATAAATAAATTAGAGGAACATAGGATAGTTTATCTCTCAGACTTGTGGAGGAGAAAGGAAATTATGACCAAAGGAGAACATGAGATCATTATTGATCATAAAATAGAAGATTTTGATTACATCAAATTAAAAAGCTTTTGTACAAACAAAACTAATGCAAACGAGATTAGAAGGGAAGTAACAAATTGGGAAAATATTTTTACAGTTAAAGGTTCTGATAAAGGCCTCATTTCCAAAATATATAGAGAACTGACTCTAATTTATAAGAAATCAAACCATTCTCCAATTGATCAAATGGTCAAAGGATATGAACAGACAATTTTCAGATGATGAAATTGAAACTATATACACTCATATGAAAGAGTGTTCCAAATCACTACTGATCAGAGAAATGCAAATTAAGACAACTCTGAGATATCACTACACACCTGTCAGATTGGCTAAGATGACAAGAAAAAATAATGATGAATGTTGGAGGGGCTGTGGGAAAACTGGGACATTGATGCATTGTTGATGGAGTTGTGAAAGAATCTGGCCATTCTGGAGAGCAATTAGGAACTATGCCCAAAAAGTTATCAAACTGTGCATACCCTTTGATCCAGTAGTGCTACTACTGGGCTTATATCCCAAAGAAATACTAAAGAAGAGAAAGCGACCTGTATGTGCCAAAATGTTTGTGGCAGCTCTTTTTGTAGTGGCTAGAAACTAGAAAATGAATGGATGCCCATCAGTTGGAGAATGGTTGGGTAAATTATGCTATATGAATGTTATGGAATATTATTGCTCTGTAAGAAATGACCAGCAGGATGAATACAAACAGGCTTGGAGAGACTTACATGAACTGATACTGAGTGAAATGAGCAGAACCAAGAGATCATTATACACTTCAACAACGATATTGTATGAAGATATATTCTGATTGAAGTGGATATCTTCAACAAAAAGAAGATCCAGTTCAGTTCCAGTTGATCAATGATGGACAGAAACAGCTACACCCAGATAAGGAACACTGGAAATGGAGTCTAAAATGTTTGCACTATTGTCTTTCTACACAGGTTACTTATACCTTCGGAATCCAATTCTTACCATGCAACAAGAAATTTTGTTTTACACACATATATTGTATATAGGATATACTGTAACATATTTAATATATATGGGATTGCCTGTCATCTAGGGGAGAGACTAGAGGGAGGGAGGGGAAAATTTGGAAAAGTGAATACAAAGGATAATGTTGTAAAAAAAAAAAAAAATTACCCATGCATATGTATTGTCAAAAAAAATTATAATTATAAAATTAATTAAAAAAAAAGAAAATTTGACATTTAAGAGCCAACATCAAAGATTAATTTCAAGAGACTTAAAAAGGATAAGATAGACACCAATAATTGTATAGCTCAAAAAAAAAATATTGGGGAATAAATGTATACAACCTGACTAAAAAGCTAATATTTAGGAAAAAATACAAATGAGATACTGTAGAGTTCTTGCTAGCTCCCTGGAGGCCTCAGAATCAATCAGAGTCAGGATAAGTAAAAGTCCTTGGTCTTTAGGGTGAGGAGTGAAAGAAGCAGGCAAACTGCCAGGAGTTTTGACAAAGATCTCTCCTCCATTTTGGAGTCCAGAATCTCCACCTTTCTCCTCCTCCTGCTGCCAAGTGAGTCTCTAGCCTCTGTCACTCCAACCTCTAATCCTTGCCTATGATTATCTTAACATCAAACATTGAGTAAGCACCAAACAGTGAGAATAGCCATTTATCCAAAAAATATGCTAATTGAATCATTGTCTCACATGGAATGGATAATTAGCATTAAGTGCTTAATTGTCTGATTCAAGTACACCTTTTTCAGAGTTTCAGCCCTTTACTAGGTACAGAGGAAGAATCAACACAAAGGCTAAGAGGGGAGAGGGCTACTCACATTGGGAATGAGTTAAATAGGACACATGTGTGTGTGTGTGTGTGTGTGTGTGTGTGTGTGTTTATGTATACCATCAAGGGTATACTAACTTCCAAAATCTATAAAGAAATAAGGAGGGGACTATATAGAAAAGATTGGGTATATAGGGTGTATAGAATTAGGATAGTGAATTAAAATTCATAGATTAGTGGAAAAAGGTTTAAGAGGGAGGAGAAAGGTGGGGAGAGAAGATGAGGGAGGGATTCATGGGAGAGGGAGTTTAATATTTGCAAGGTAAGTTAATAATTAGAATTAAAGAATAGATAATAAGGATAGGAAATAAGAGATATACACAAACACCATATTATGGATTAGGAAAAGAATTGATTAGGGGGAAAAAAACATAAGGCTAGTAATCATTGATCTCAGACAAAGTCAAACTTAAAGATTTAATCAAGAGAGAAACCTACATTATAATTCAACCAGATACTACATAAAAAGCCATTTATTTACATGTTTTTAACAAAAAATGTGTTAGTTATTTAGTCAAAAGATTTTACTTCTACAGAAAAAAAAACCCCATTATTTTTGTGTTTATTGATATGTTCCATTATGGTGATGGTTTTAAAAATATTAAAGGAATCTTGAATCAATCATTAAATCCTAGTCATACTGTATGATACTTTTTGTAAGCCTCTTTGCTTGTATAACATTTAATTCTTTTAAAATTTTCTCTTAAAAGGGTTATTGGACTCTAAAGTTTTATTTATTTTATTCCTATTATTTCTATAGTTTTAACAGAAATGAGTGTGAAATTTAGTCAAAAGTTTTTTCTGCTTCTATTAAAATATGTTATTGTGCTTACTATCGATATGATCTATTTTATTGATATTTTCTCTTATATTCAGCATTTCTGCATGCCTGGAATAAATAAAATATGATCATATTGAATAATCTTTTTGATATGTTTCTGTCATCTCTAAAAATATGGCATTTACTTTGGGCTTATGGTGGGCATGTTGATGGGTACAAGGGGACTTTGCATTATGCCATCTCACATAAAAGAGCATGAAAGAACTATTTCAGGTTAGTGAGCAATGCTTGAGCCATATTTCATTATCATTGGCTCAAAAAGCTAATAACACAGAGATTCATTTGGATATAGAAATCTATCTTACCATATAGGAAAGCAAAAAGTTATGGGCATAAGAAAAGTGGGGCAGGATAGCTAGAAGGGAGGGCAGATTGGGGAAGACAGTGATGAGAACTACAGCATTTGTGAAGAAAGACTGAGTAAAGGTGTGTGTGTGTGTGTGTGTGTGTGTGTGTGTGTGTGAGAGAGAGAGAGAGAGAGAGAAAGAGAGAGAGAGAGAGAGAGAGAGAGAGAGAGAGAGAGAGAGAGAGAGAGAGAGAGAGAGAGAGGAAGGAAAGAAAGAAAGAACATGAGAGGAAGGAAAAGGGAGAGGGAGAGGAAGCAGAGAGAAGAAAAACAAGGGAAATATAGGATGGAAGGAAATACACAAGTAGTTATGATAATTGTAAATGTGAATAGGATGAATTCCCCCATAAAACAGAAGTGGATAGCAGAATGTCTTAAAAGCTAGAATTCTACAATATGCTATTTACAAGAAACACATTTGTAGCACAGAGACAAACCCAGAGGAGAGGAAAAGAGCTAGAGCAAAATCTATCACGTGTTACTGATGTTAAAAAAAAAAAAAAAAAAAAAGTAGAGATAGAAATCGTGATCTCAGACAGACAGACAGAACAAAAGCAACAATTGACATACATGAATTGATACAAACCGAGAGTCAGGAGAAGGTTGTACAGTAATATAAGTATTGTATGATTAACAACTATGAATGACTTGGCTATTCTTAGCAATACAATTCAATGCAATCCAAGACAATCCCAAGGGATTCATGATAAAAATGCTACCTGCCTTTGGAGAAAGAAATGATGTTTATCAATTACTCCTGAAATATGTTATTTTTCTCTTTCTTACTTTCTTTTTTTTTTTTTTTTTTGGTTGAGTCTTGTTGCCAAAATGACTAATATGGAAATATTTAATATGATTTCATGTGTATAACATATCAGACTGCTTGTTATTTCAAGGAGGGGGGAGGGAAGGCACAAAGGGATAGAATTTGACATTCAAAACTTTTTTAAAACAAAAAATACTAAAAATTGCTTTCATATGGAATTGAAAAGAAATTTATTTCCCAAAAGAAATGTCTAGTCTGACTTTTCTGCACCACTGGGCATGAAATGCAATATATATTTTTTGTCCATATGCTTAAGATTTACTAAGCCAATCTTTGTATTTGACAAAGGTTTTCAAAAAGTTATAACAGCACAATGAATGTTTTCTACAGTTTAAAATATACACATAACTTGAAGAGAAAAGATAGATATTTCTCTCTCATCTCTTGCTGTTATTTTCAATTTTTGAAAAGAGAGATAATTAGATGTTTTTATTATTTTCTCTTCTTAGTCTCTGACATATGGAGACCTCAGTAGAAATCTCTCTCCAAATTCCCTGAATCCCTCAGCAATATTTTCTAAGCACTGTCATATTTTTTCCAAAGATAGAGAAACGCCTTTGATTTTCTTAACCAAAACTAAACTTCTCTTTAAATTTTTTTTTTGATGAAAATAATTTAAGTTAACTGGAGTAGTTTACATAAATATAAGCAAAGATTTTCAAGTTTTTCTATGAATTAATATTACCATATGTGATTAATATATAGTTTATTTCTCTATGCTAAAAAAAATGTACATTGTTATTTTCAGTGCCCAGAGGCATTAATTTCACACCTGAAATATCATAAAGACCCTTAAAAATGTATAAAAGCAATTAGAGTCCAAGATTCTCATTAATAACCTTTCAAATATTGCATGGCACTTATCAATTTGTCTTTCTTCTCCATCTCAAATCATCCTTTCTATCAAGTAAACATTTGTAGTTCATTTGGCTTTTACTTAAGTTCATTATCCTGCTCTCCTGCCTCTGAATATCTTCCAAATGTCAATGATTTCTTAAAACTGTGACTCTAGAAGTGATTTTTGTCTGGCCAGGGTTAAGCAGTGTAAGAATTTTCTCATTACTTGAATTCTTTTCCTAATATTCCTATCAATATCATTCTACTAATAGTTACCCCAGATCCATTCCCTATTTTTTCCATGGTCTTACAGAGACCTTGTTTTTTCTCCTCCTCTCTATCTCAAAAGGCATATCTCCTTCTAGTACTTGTCCCTGAGACTGAGATTTACTCACCAAATCAGACCCTTTTGCTAATGCAGAGTAGGACAAAGCAGCAACAGCATGTATATGAAAGGGTGGGAAGAGAGGAATGCTAATCCTACTTATAGGAACTGGATTCTCTGAACTCATCACCACTGGGATCTTGATTAAAATGTTATGATCAGGATGATCTGTTTAGGGAATAATCAACTTCTCTGAAAAATAGCAAACTTTTTTTCAGGTGCCAATAGAGAAAATAACCACCAGTAATGAGAATTTCCAAGTCAACACTTTAGCTGAGAGACAAAACTTTTCTATGCCACAGGGCTAAGGGGCAAGTAGAAGGGGGTAGTAGCATCATATAGGATCATAAAAGGAGTGTGAAGCAGAGAACTCTGTGATATTGCTGGCTCTTATTATATAGCTGTTTTACTGTTTTACCTACCTTGAAGTCCTGTGGTGGTAGACTGGACATGAAATAGAATGTGCAGATACAATATTGTCACTACCATACACACAGGTGACCCAGGACATGACCATCTGAAGGATCAACATCAACAGATTAGAACCATGGTGTTAATCATTTGTTAATCTCTGTGAAACCTGGGCAGTTTACCAGTTCCATGCCAGAAAATTGAACTTCTTTCATTTGAAGATTTGGAAGATCATCTGGCAAGATAAGGTACCAGAAACTAAGGTCCTTTCTGGAGCTGTACTGACAAGCATTCAAATTCTGCTGCAGAGAGCACCTTTCTGATGGATAGGCCATAGTTTGACGGCCAACTGTACATTTGCTTATAAGACTATTTCACAGACACAGACACAGACACAAGGCAAGTCTTCTTAGGGTCAGAAGTGATGCAAAAACAATATCAAGGTCTCTGAAGAACTTCGGTACTGATAGTAAGACATGGGAGAGGCTGCCACAGGACTATCCTCTATAGTGTGCTTACACTAAAAAAATGCATTGTGCTCTATGCACAAAGCAAAATTTCAGTATCTCAAAAGAAGTGTAAGATGTGCAGAGTTACAGACATCTCCATCACAAATGTTCATATAGACTTTGTGCTCAATCTATAATAGATGAGTTCTTAATAATTTGGTCAGACACAAGTTATATGGATCCCAACATTGTGATGTCCTTTTGATCTTCTTTAACTTTTAAGGAAACAATAGCTAATTCACTAAATCTTCTATCCTAGGAAATGCAAGGGAAAATATTATCTTCAATCTTGTATGAAACCATGACTTGAATATGCAACTAGCCAAATAAGAGTTCATGTTAAAATAAAAAAAAAATCTCCCTCTTATTTCTTTCTCAAATTTTCATTCCTTTCTAGCTCATCCCTATCTCTCCCCATTCCTATGCTGTCTATCGTTGCAAGATGCAGGAATCTTGCCTTTGACATCTTCATTGGGATATTTTCTTCAGCTTCTTTACTGTTCTCTGGTGATTTATAAGACCTGTGTATTTTTTTCCTTGATGAGAGCAGTGTCAGCCATAAACTTAGCCTTTCTCTTCTCTTCTTTTGAAGCCAGAGACACAGTTATATCCAGAAAGTCAGAATATTCTCTCTGGTTTAATTTTCTGCCTTTTTCAATCTTTGCTTCCGTTTCAGCTGTTTCAGCTTCTTGATCCTACTCTACTATTTGACTTTAGTTGTGGAAAGCCTGTTCAGATATTTTCATCTTCCACAATTTCTATATTGTTCCTTGCAAATCACTGTGGATTCCAAAGTCTTTTTCTCCTATACAAAACCTAGAATCTCAAGTTTTCTTGAAGGTAGAAGCCAGAATCAAAAAGATCTCTCTTCTTCCAAGTTCTCTGTAACTCTGTAACTCTTCCCTCTCATGCCCAAACAGAGAATTAAAAACTCTGACCCCATCAATTCCATGCAAATGGGCTTTGAATAATGGTGTTACATGTATTATTAATTTTCATCTGAGATAGAATCATTTTTACTTGAAATGGGGACAATAATATTCAAATAAATGGATAAAATATGTACTCCTCAACCAGGAGTGCTAATTACCTAAGATTCACAGGTTCCTCCAAACAGTTAAAGAATATATTTAAGGAATTGTGAAGCTGTGTTTTTTTTAATATTTTATAATTATTTCAATATAGTGGTTTCCTTTGCAACCCTTGTATTTACTGTATGATTGTAAATATATTATTTTGAAAAGAAATTCATAGAGTTCACCAAGTTTCCACTGGGGGGCCATAATATAAAAAAGTGAAGAATGACTTTCTTAACCTATCTACCAAGAGAGGCGATATGAAAGAGCTGAGAATGATTTCACTCTGATTATATCCAGCAAGGAGAAGGCAGCATAAAGGATAAAGTCCTGACCAGCCAACTCTACCATCTATAATATCACCTTCAATCACCAAGAAGGAGCTTTATTAGCTACAGAACTCCCCAAGATATATTGGAGTGATTTAAAGGTCTGATTATAGGATTAGTAAATATTCCTCAGGATATCTGAACTCCAAAAAACCACTTGGAGCAAAGACATACCTGGCAAGGAATAGGAAAAACACATGGGAGATATAATCCAGATGGGGAATAGTAAGGAACAATGATGTCCAAAAGGGATCAAGACCAGCAATAGAGGAACGTGAAGATATCACGCTGCTCAATATCCTTTTGGATTCTGACTGTTTTTCATTTATTGTGTTAGCAATTCCTCTCATAGTGCTGATATCTGCAAATTTGATATTTGCAAATTTCTTTTAGCATATGCCCTTATTTGGTTAGATGCTTGTTTAAGTGATAGTTTCACTCAAGACTGAAGACAACACTTTCCCCCTAGATTTCCTAGTATAGAAGATTTAAGGAATTTGCAATTGTTTTCTTCAAAATTAAAGATGACAAAAAGTACATCACAATGTTGGGGTCCATGTAAAGTGTGTCTGACAGTGGGTGATCAAATAAATCTTTATCAAAGTCAAATGCTAAACAGCAAAAATTTCTAAGGTACTTCACTAGAGATCTTCTGTCACTTTGACATTAAACTATCAACAATTAGTCTTTAAGTCCAGGCATCTCACCAGTTTTTAATCCATTTTGTTATACTGCTGTCAAATTTGTATGTCTCCCTTTTATCCACTAGAATGGCATGAGGTACTTAACAGTTTTGCTAAAATCTAGGTAAGTTGTAAACACAACACTCTCCACTCTTACTAATTTAATAAGCTTGTCCAAAAAACACAAACAAACAAAACAATGATTTGCTATGATTTGTTCTTGATGAAACCATGCTATTTTTTTTTTATCCCTTCCTTTTAAGATTTCTGTCAACTATCTCATAGGTGATCCATTCAAGAATTCCTCACAAATAAACTCAAGATCACTTGCAATGACATGTACACTGTGTATTCTTCCTTTTATGAAAATTGAGATAGATGGCCCTTTCCAGTGTGTGGTACCTCTTCCATGTTCTTAACATTTCTTAATTTTGATATAACTGTTTTTCCTTTTTCTTCCACAACCCACTTCCATGTACCAAGAAATAAAAGAAAGAAAAAAAATTCAACAATTATGCATATTAGATGGAAATAGATTACCTAGGCCACATCCAAAAATAAAGGCTGCTTATTTAGTCTTTTCTCTTTGTTTGGAGAAGAAGAGCATTCTTCATCATCTGTATATTCAGATCATGGTTGGCCATTCATATAATTAGAATTCTTAGGCCTTTCTAAACTGTTAACTTATATAAGAGCTAGAGTGTGTATTTTTCTCCCAATTTTGTTCCCTTCACTCTATCAGTTCATGAAGAAAAAGAGGAGATGATTAAATCAAATTGGTAACAAAGATCAGAAGGATTGGGAGACAATGTGCATTTCTATGCCAGACCTGAAGTAAAGGGAACCAGAAATCCAAATGAATGTTTGAAAGAATTTTCTGCTATTGCTCCTTTCCTCTCCACTCAGGAACTGTATTTAGGCCTTATTCAATTTCTTCCTCTGGAATGGAGCTGTTTAATGTCTGTCTTTGATAATATGCTTTTGATACATATTGTCAATTTGTCAATACAACTTTTTAAATATTTATTTGGTTCATTTAAGTTGCTGATTATTTGTGATGTATTTAGGCAAAATAGCTCCTAATTATATTCTTTGTCTCTTCAGTTGTTGAAAATTCTTCTTTGTCATTATTTATATGAATAATTTGGAGTTCCACTTTCTTATTTTAGTAAAATTAGGTGAAGATTATTTATTTAATTGATTTTTAAACAATCACTATTTGTACTTATGATTTGACTTTTTTGTCTCCAATTTTGCTAATTTTCTAATTTTCAGGTCTTTTTTTTTTTTTAGTTTTAACCAAATTTTGAGTTTGTTTTTTTCTAGTATTTTAATTGCTTTCTCAATTATTTGTTCTCTGCTTCCTTTTTGTTAACAAAAACATTTAGAAGTATGAACTTTAGATTAAGAACTGCTTTAGCTGCATGACCCATCAGGGAAATATTTCTTTCTGGTTTTTAAGTTTTTTATTATTTTTAAAGCCTTTGTTTCAATATATATGCACAGATAATTTTTCAACACTATCCCTTACATTGTCTTGTATTTCAGGTTTTTTCCTCCTTCCTCCCACCCCCTCCCCTAGATGGCAAGCAATTCAATTTATGTTATACATGTTAAAATATAAGTTATGTCCAATATGTGTAAACATTTTTCACAATTCTTTTGCTGCACAAGAAAAATCAGATCAAAAAAGAAAGCAAATGAGTACAAAAACAAAATGCAAGCCAAGTAACAACAAAAAGAATGAGAATGTGTTATATAAAAACAATATGATATATATATATATATATTTTTTTTTTTTTGAGGCTGGGGTTAAGTGACTTGCCCAGGGTCACACAGCTAGGGAGTGTTAAGTGTCTGAGACCAGATTTGAACTCCAGTCCTCCTGAATTCAAGGCTGGTGCGCTATCCACTGCTCCACCTAGCTGCCCCTGAGAATATTATATTATGAGGTATATTCAGTTCCCATAGTACTCTCTCTGGGTGGAGATATTTCTCTTCATCACAAAATCATTGCAGCTGGCATCAATCATCTCATTGTTTGGAAAGAGATTCTGATTGTTCATCAGAATTGATCATCATATAATATTGATGTTGCCATGTACAATGATATCGATTCTTCTCATTTTACTTAGCATCATTTTATGTAAGCGTCTGCAAGACTCTCTAAAATCATCTTCCTGATCATTTCTTGTAGAACAATGATATTCTATGACATTCATATACCATAATTTATTCAGCCATTCTCCAACTGAAGACATCCACTGTTTCCTTGCCCCTACAAAAAAGGATGCCACAAATATTTTTGCACATGTGGGTTAGGTATCATGGCAAAACACCCTCTGGGGCAAAAAGCATTAGCAGATAAACAAATGTCTTTTGAAGTCCAGCTCCAGTGAAAACTGAGAGTGTAAGTCTGAAATGAATATCCAAGGATAGGGAGAAGATATGCTTTGCAATCTCCTATTATTATTTATCAATCTGAGAGCCAGGGGTTATATACTCCTTAAGCTAGTTGTTACATTATCACTAGCTACCTTAAGATAATGCCATATACATTCCAGGATTATTGCACAAACCATACTTTGACATTTCAATATCCATTTAACTAGCAATACCAAGGTACTTATCAATACAGAATTATACAATTTACATAGCATAATTGTGATGCTCATCAATACCAAAAGAATTGTGAATGGTTGTGATGTTTATCAATACAAAGTGCTTGTGGAAATAGAGATGTAAATAGAATTATCATTTGAATGTGTGTCTAATTCATTGTTAAGCAGTAAATATTGAATTTGAAATGCATTCTCCATCAAGATTATCCTAAATTTGTCCCAAGCATATCTTATAATTCACTGGTAGAGAGATGGTGAGTCATCTCTCTTTGCTTTGAATCCTTTGCCCTAGCAGAGATCAGGTCTCAAGTAATACTTGGCGGGACTCTTGCTGTTTATAAACTTGTTCAATACTGGCCCTCTACAAGCTATATGGTTTTATTGAAAAGATGATGTCTATGAACTTTAGTTCCAATAGTTGACAATGATTTCAACGCGCACTGGAAGTACAAGGGCCTAAGACAATAAGCATAAGATTAATGTGTGCAAGAGTAACAAAATGCAAAAACATAGAAGTCAAATTATTTACAGCATTTTTTTTTTTTTTTTTTTAACCATTCAGATATTTGGTTTGCTATGCTATCTGGATCAATTCCAGGGACACTACTTTACTGCCATGTTTACACCAAGGCAGCTAACTGAGATATATCCCAATTGAGGCTGAAATTATGTATACCTCCATTTATTCTGTTTCTTATTTGAAACCATGTCACATAGTTGGTATCATTATCCCATCTATATAGAGTTATAATCACAAGTTAGTTGTGATCGAATTTACAAATTGTTTACATGATCCCCTACCCATATTAATGATTATTCTATTAACTTTACTCTTTATTTTAACTTTTTATTTGTATTAATTTGTTCAAGAGCTTGTGACACATTTTTGGCTAATTAATCTGCAAATTGGGCCGTCTGAATAGATTCTGTTAGAGCTGTAGCTGAAACAGTGAATGAAGATTACTTCAATGGCTATAGCTACTAGAACTCCAGAAATGAGTAATCCAACAAATCTCCTTTTCCTACTTCTGTTTTCCAATTTTTTTTGATGTCATCTCAAGCCTGTTCACCTGCAGACCTGGACCAATGGTGATTAATCTTAGTAGGTACCATCACATAAGATGGGTGTTCAATAATAAGAACCATAGTAGCAAATTAGAAGTAAGACATTGGAGTAAAACACAATTTTGACATTATACAATATAACCTCCTAGCATATTCATGGTTTTGATTCCAGTGTCATTTCTTAAAACAGTATCTGTGGTTAGAAATATCTGTGGATATTTCAAACATGTCTGTACAACATATTTCTGAGGGACCTGAAACATTGTGGCATCTCATATCTGAGATGTGAACATTTGTACCATCCTAAGTCCCAAATACATTGTAGCAAGCAACTCATCCAGGCCTTGCATAATTTCAAATACATTCATGAATGGGTTTCAGTTCCTCCCCACACCAAAGGGGCCCAAAGTTCTCTGGGGCAGGGGCAATGATCTCATCATCTGAAAATATTTTCTGCTAAAAATGGATGGAGAGATGAGTTACCTGCAGGGTCCTATTATTTTATGGATACTGATTGAAGTATCCAATGGTTGATTTAGCTCCTTGAAGCTGGTCAATGCAGCTGTAACTGACCAAAATCTAGAATAACATAGAGGTTAGTATAATCTGAGATAGAAAGACAAGTCCACACAGGCTGCTATAAGTTGTAGAAAGGCCAATTTATATTGGCCAGCAACATGTAATGAAATTTTTTTGTGTCACAGGACACACAGCACATACAAATGTGAAATGTTCAGCTGGGGGGGAGGAGTCAAAGTGTCCGAGAGCAGACAAGACTTTCTGTGACGTCCTCTGACCTTCTCTCAAACCAACAATAAATAAAGCTTCTAAACTGGTTTTGGAGTGCAGAATCCACAAATGTCCAAAGTACAACACATTCCCTGAAGAAGATATCTTGGAATAACTTCAGAACAAGTCTATTTCAAATGGGCAGGGGATGGTCTGCAGAGCCCAGACCATAGCACAGTGAGCCTGGGGCAAGGAGCTGGGGTGGGGAGTCAGAGTGCTGTAGTTTCCACACATCTGGGACTCTTCTGGGCGGCTTTTAGGCTACTCTATACTGGTTACAAGCAAATGGCTAGCAGATTTCCTGTAAAAGCCCCAAAAGTGAATACAGAAGGCAAATTGTAACGTTCTGAGCCCATAAAGAACTTGGCACATAGCAGCCATTACCCAGCACCTGAAGTCAGTCAGAATACTGGCCCTAGTACAAACTAAAGCGGCTAAAACCCTTTTGCTGAAACAGCAAATCTCAAGACAAATGAACAAAAAAGCAAAAATACAATGACCATAGAGAACTTTTATGGAAAAAGAGAACTGACCTCAAACCTTGAAGTAGCTAAAAGCCAGTCTACTGCAGATGAAGTCCCAAAAAGAAATATGAGCTGGTTCCCTTTTCACAAGGCTTTCTTGGAAGATTTCAAAAAGGCTCTTAAAAGAGGGTTAGAAGAAAAATGGGGGGAGGGGAAATAAAATCTTTGCAAGAGGGTATGGAAAACGAAAAACAGAAATTATCTAAATAAAACACCTTTAAAAATAGATTTGATGAAAGGATAAAACATATAACTCCCTACAAAATAGATTTGCTGAAATGGGCAACATCCTTGTGTAGTCCTAGTATGATTCTTTACAAACCTCATTAGCATTTCCTATAGTATATATATATATTTTTTAATTTAATTTTTATTTTATTTTATAATTATAACTTTTTTTTTGACAGTACATATGCATGGGTAATTTTTTACAACATTATTCCTTGCACTTACTTCTATTCAGATTTTTTCCCTTCCTCTCCCAACCCCCTCCCCCAGATGGCAGGCAGTCTTATACATGTTAAATATATTACAATATATTCTAGATACAATATATGTGTGTAGAACCGAATTTCTTGTTGCACAGGAAGAATTGGATTCAGAAGGTAAAAATAACAGTTTACACTCATTTCCCAGTGTTTCTTTTCTGGATGTAGCTGATTCTGTCCATCATTAATCAATTGGAATTGGATTAGCTCTTCTCTATGTTGAAGATATCCACTTCCATCAGAATACATCCTCATACAGTATCATTGTTGAAGTGTATAATGATCTTCTGGTTCTGCTCGTTTCACTCAGCATCAGTTGATGTAAGTCTCTCCAAGCCTCTCTGTATTCCTCCTGTTGGTCATTTCTTACAGAACAATAATATTCCATAACATTCATATACCATAATTTACCCAACCATTCTCCAATTGATGGACATCCATTCATTTTCCAGTTTCTAGCCACTACAAAAAGGGTTGCCACAAATATTTTGGCACATACAGGTCCCTTTCCCTTCTTTAGTATTTCCTTGGGATATAAGCCCAGTAGTATTATGGCTGGGTCAAAGGGTATGCACATATTGATAACTTTTTGGGCATAATTCCAGATTGCTCTCCAGAATAGCCGGATTCTTTCACAACTCCACCAACAATGCATCAGTGTCCCAGTTTTCCCACAGCCCCTCCAACAATCATCGTTATTTGTTCCTGTCATCTTAGCCAATCTGACAGATGTGTAATGATATCTCAGAGTTGTCTTAATTTGCATTTCTCTGATCAATAGTGATTTGGAACACTCTTTCATATGAGCAGAAATAGTTTTAATTTCATCATCTAAAAATTGTCTGTTCGTATCCTTTGAATTTCCTATAGTATATTGTCTTATTATAATTTCTGTTGCTGCATTTTCATCAATACATCATATGACAGTTATCTGCAGATGTTCCATGAAATCAGCAAAGGTTTCATTTGAACCTTGCACTATTTTCATGAAGGCTTCCCCTCTATTGTCTTCCTGGGAGAGTGCCCCATGCTTTGATAGCCCCAGAAGCAATTAGATCATATGCTGCTACAGGGTAATTTATCTGCACTAAAATTTCTGCATAAGAACCTAAGCCTGCTAGTGATCAAAGGTGACAGGTATATTGACTCCAGGTTGCCTATTTCATTGGGCTTATATTCTACAGACTTCACTATACTCAAAAGCCACAACAAGTTTTGTCCAGATTATAGATGTCCAGTCATTAGGTGTTAAAATTTCATAAGCCAAATTCTCTGATATACTATTTACATAAGACGATGTAGACCCATAAAGAGTGAAAGCCTTTTTCAGATCTTTGATAATTTTCAAATTAAAAGGAGTGTATCTTTTTTCTTTACCTGAAGAGTCAAACTCTTCAAACACAGAGTATGCTTTTATTCTCAAATCAGATGTATCCTGTCCTTCCTCTTTAGCTTTAAACTAGTGCCTTTTGTAATTGTGTCATAGGTGTTGGACAAACCTGCTGCATGGGTGATGCTGATGGTATCACTGCCCCATCCCACTTCTTCTCCTCCCTCCACCCAAGACCAGAAAATTGAGGATGGAGAGTCAGGTGATAGGGAATGCCCTAAGGGCTCCTGCTGAGAAGCACCACATTCCTTAATATCATCAGCACTGTACTTTACTCCTTTCTTGTCCAATTGTTCATGCTTTTCAGCTGCTGTGTCAGTATTATCCCCCTCCTGTTTTTTCTCCTTTTTCCTTATTTTAAAAGTTGTGGGATTCATTAAAGCCAATTGTATTATGTTGTATATATATAGAATGTTTCCTCAGGAATTGAACCAGAACCACAATATTCATAATATTCAAATAGTTGCCTTCCACTCTTTTCCACTTATCTGGCTCTAATTTTTATTCCTTAGAGAACCAAGGAGACACACACTATAATATTTCTAAGAGTTCAATGATCTGCTCCCAAGTTACCAATAAACCTTGCTTCTATATTAATCTAACTATGCTTGCTACACACTTCCCTTGGAGTGGGAAAGACTCTTTTCTTAGTATTTGCCCCATTTCAGCTGAAAAACAAAAGTGACTAATTTACTCACCCTATTTCCAGGTCACAGGGACTTCTCCACTGTGTCAGTCGAACTGCTGAGTGTAGGTCCTTAAGTCCAGAGCCTCAAAATGTAGTGTGCTTCTTTCAGTGTACCATGTTCACATGCCAAAATGTAATGTCTGGCATAGCTTTCTGGAGGTCCTCTAGTAGGACTTGGTCTCAGCAGGATAGTCACCATGAGGATAGTCCTGAAGAGAATTAAAATCTTTATTGTCTCTTTCATAGTCTGGGTCTGACACAATCTGGCCCAGTTTGACTCAGTCTGTGTCCTTTACATTCTAAGTCTGTCACAGTCTGTCTCTGCCACATTCTGTCTCTTTCCCACTTGGTTCACTCTGACTGACTGTGTCCCCAGTTCTCTCAGCCCTTAAATACCTTATTACAATTACACCATTACAGCATGCTGAGTATAGGTCAACTAGAATGATTATATCATTATATCAAACTAGAGTGATTATATCATTATATCATACTATATAAATGTGAACTAGAGAACCATTATCTCATCAGTTCCACTGAGTTAATACCCTGTTGTAAGTATCCTTGTTTCAAGTATACTTCTCCAGAGTTCCAACCCTCTATAGCAAAGAATTGGAAAATGAATACATGCCCATCAATTCAGGAATACTTATGATATATGAAAGTAATAGAATATTATTGTTCTCAAAGTGATGAAAAAGCTGGTTTTAGGAAGGTCTGGAAAGATTTACATGAACTGATGCTGAGTGAAATAAGCAGAACTGAGAATGAAGTATAAACAGTGACAGCAAGATTGTGTGGTGATCAAGTATGAAAGATTTGGTTCTTTTCAGCACGTCAATAATCCAAGGCAATCCTAATAAACTTTGGATGGAAAACCCCATCTGCATTCAGAAAAAGAACTATGGAGCTTCTTTATAAATCCCCAAACCCTAGCTTCTGGAATGAGAACTCACTATTTGACAAAAAGTTCTGGGAAAATTGGAAAATAGTATGGAAGAAACTAGATGCTATATAAATCAACATATGCTATGTTCATTTTTTTTCCTGTTTTATTTCTCTTGTGCTTTTCCCCTTTTGTTCTGATTTTTCTCTCCCCACATGATTCATTAAAAAAATGTGTATTTATAAGTTAATATAGATGCATAACCAGAAAATAATTAATAAAAAAAGACAACTGTGAGATACCACTTCACACCTCTTAGACTGGCTAAGATGACAGAAAAAGACAACAACAAATGTTGGAGAGGGTGTGGGACACTATTCATTGTTGGTAAAGGTGTGCATTGATCCAATCATTCTGGTGAGCAATTTGTCCAAAGGGCTATCAAACTGTGCAAACCATTTGGTAATGCAGTATCTGAACTGAGTCTGTATCCCAAAGAGATCATAAAAAAGGCAAAAGAACACATAAATGCAAAAATGTTTTGTAGTAGCCCTTTTTGTATTGGCAAAGAACTAGAAACTGAGTGGATGTCTGTCAGTTGGGGAATGGATGAATAAGTTATGATATATGAATATGACAGAATATTATTGTTCCTTAAGAAATGATCAGCAGGCTGATGTCAGAAAGGCTTGGAGAAACTTACATGAACTGATGCTAATTAAAGTGAATAGAACCAAGAAAGTATTGTATAAACCAACACAAGATTACGAGATGATCAACTGTGATGGACTTGGCTGTCTTCAACAACTAGGTGATTCAGCACAGTCCAATGGACTTGTGAATGAGAGAGCCATCTGCATCCAAACAGAAGATTTGGGGAACTGAATGTGAATCATAATATAGCACTTCCACTTTTTTGTTTCTGTTTGCTGCTTTTTTTTTCTTTCTAAATTTTTTTTGATCTGATTTTTTTTTTTGTGTAACACAATAATGTGTTTACAAGAATTGCATATATTCATCCTATATTGAGTACTTGCCATCTAAGAAAGACTGATAAGGAGAAGAGGGGGAATTGGAACACAAAGTTTTGCAAAGGTAAAGATAGAAAACTATCTTCACATGTATTTTGAAAAATAAAAAGCTATTATCATAAAAGTAAAAAAATGATATTTACACACATATACATACATATACACATGTGTGTATATATTTAAATATTTAAATATATATACATGTACACATATCTGTATATGTATGTGTGTGTTCAGGAAACAGAAAGTAGAAAACCCACAAGTTGACCTAGATGAATCACCCAAAAATATGGGAAAAGCTCTCGAGGATCAGCCTTCTCCCATTCTTAATGGGGAGACTTATAACTAACTTATGCCACCTGGAGGGTCAAAGTTAAAAATGAGTAAGAGTAAGGTTACTCCATTTGTAATGATCCTACTTACTGGCCATTAGTCAGACACTAAATATTTATTAAGCACCTTCAGTGTGCCAAGCACTGTGCCTAACTCTCAAGATACAAAGAAGAAAAAGTCAGATCCTTCCAACAAAGAGCTTATGATCTAATAAGGAAACTCAACACAAGAAGAACCTATGAAATTAGAGGAGAGGCAGGGGACACTGAGGATACTGGTGAGGAGAGAATATCAATGCTAATGAAAGTTTGTGATTTTATGAGCCCTCTGAAGTTGTGAAAGAGAAGTCCAAAGGAAGGCAGCCAGATTGCAAATGAAGAGAGTGGTGGAATCTCAAAGGATGATGCAATTTGATGATGAGATTCCTCAAGAGCTTCCTCTAGCCATAATAGAGAAATGCAAAGGAGTGCAACTATTTTGGGATCACCAATTCAAAGCACAATCCATTAGCACCAAAGAAAAAATAAAATAAATTTCTCAGTGTGGCAGGAAAAAGGAAGTTTTGCAGTCCAGATACAGACATATGCCAACCATCCAATTAAAGGTAATTAAAAATACAACTTAAGAATTAGAATCCTCTCGGGAAAATATAAAAAACTAGAACAGTAAGAAGCCCCTGCTTTTCCTCTTCCAGTAAGATGTCCCAGATACTCACTTAATTATTGTAACTCCTGAACAGGAACCCACAAAATCATGTGAGTGTAGCATTCAAATCTATGAGTTCAACTTAAAAGCCTTCATGATACTATCAAGGGATCAAAAAGTCACCCTAAAAAAGTTACTCAGTAATTACTATGGGGAATGTAGAGATAAGTGAAGAACTTACAGGAATGTTTAAATTCTTTTTCTATATTTTATTATTCATTATTTCTATGTCTCTGTGACCTGCATAAGTATGTTATGTGTTAGCCAATATTTACTTAAAATTTAGATATATTTACTTGACCTGAAATGATGGCATTTTTTACTATTCAGTGTTATCAATATTTAGACTATTAATTGAATGCTGTTAGCTTAGTAATCTAAACAGATGGGGGATCATCCAGAATGAGGTCTTTGGGGGAGACAGCTATGTGCACCCCAAACAGGGACAGGCTTCCATGGAGTAGTTTTCTCCATGGTCTCTGGCTCTGGGTGAGCAGCCTTCCTCCCCTCTTAGACAATGACCCGAGGCAGGGATACTCAGTGGAACGCAGAATTGAAGATTGAAAGAAGTAGTGTCCTGATGGCCAGCATTGCAACCTGAAAAAAACACGTGTTCTCAAGCTAAAGCTCTTGGGAAGTCTGGGGGGGGTCTATTGGCTGGGTTGAGGGAGACACTGAGGGATTAGCCCTCCTAAATTTGTTTTTGATGTGGACTGCTGTTGACCCCCGTGATAAAGGATTTTTCCTGAGGAGGCTTTTGGGTGGCTGCTGGGGTGTGAGGGTAACATAGGGCCTCCATCGACACCTGGATTGGGTCCAGGGTGGTATAGAAGCAGTTCAACAATTTGTATCAGGACATTAGCTAGGGAATTCAAGAATGGAATGAACTTCCCAGATATAAAAGGGAAGAAAATTGGCAGGATGTATATCCCAGGACTATTTGGGTTTATCAGACTTAAATCTGTATGTAAAAGGTGAAAATAGAATTTGCGTTTGTCTATGTGTGTATGTCTGGTTTGCATTGCTTTTGTTCTGTGTTAAAAGTTAGCAAGCTTGTAAGAGATGAGAATTCGGCCTCTGTGCTACAGGCTTAGAAAAATATTAGGCTGAATTGTGGGAATTGAAATTCTTTCAGAGTAGTAATTCTTTCAGAGTGGCTCAGAATGTGTTGGTAATTTGGGAATTAGTTTTGGGCTTCTCAAGAAAAGAATATCTTTTTTTTTCTCTTTCTCTCCCTCTGCCTCTGAAAGCAGCTTTACAGGAAGGGGGAGAGAAGGGGAAAAAATAAAAACATAGATTGAAAGTTTGGAAAGTTTTAAGAAAATAGAAGAACAGTGGCTATCACTCCTATAAACAAGGAGCCTGTTATCAGAACTTAGTCAGAAAAGAAAATATTTTCAAGGTAAAGGAAGAATTAATGTCTAACTCTTTCCTGGTTTACTAAATAAAATAATTTTGAAAGGAATAACTAGGTAGATTTTAGGAAATTTCACTAACTAAAGTATGGGTTAATTTTAAAATAACTTTAAATTGGTATGTGTGTTAAGACTGGAAACAAGAAATTGTAGATATTACAAGGGAGGAATAAAAATAGAGCAAAAGAGATATATAGTTGAACACAGGGGCTCTCTGACCTGTTGGATCTGAGGGAAAACTAGGCATGTTTCTAAAAATTGTTCCAGGAAAAGAAAGAAAAATCATTATTAGCAAGTTTGCTTTCATGGAATTAGAGAACAGAAAGTTTAAGAAGGCTAAACTGGGTAATTGTTTGTCTGCAACATTTGATTAAGAGTTTTAAGAACTTATATTTTAAAGAGGTAGTATAATTTTGAAATCGGGTGAAATAATTTTACTGTTGCCTTGCACATGTTAGATTTATTAAGAGGATAGAATTGTTTGATATTGTGGCCTTTACAACTGAAGAGAAAAACTTTTTCCTTTTTTTATTATTTGGTTGGACTTCAAATTGAAATATAGGTTATTAAACAAAATTCCAGTAGCTTACCTTAGGGTGTGTGTGTCATGTTTGTATCTCCCTACTTAAATGGTATATTGCTTTCTAGAAGTCTTGGGTAATTTGTAAACTATATCATAAGTTTTATGAAATTTGTTTCAAAATTAATAGTGAATCTTGAAGTGTAAAAAAAAAGGTGATTTAAAGACAGGAAAAGAGAGATTGATTTAGAAAAGCAATTAATAGTTTAAATGGAGCATCTAGACAGAAGAGTTATTGGTTTGGAAGTGTTTAAAGTATGTTGGAGAAGATTTGATTAAGTAAGCATTGGGAGGGGAGAGACAGAGAGATAGGCGAATGAACATGATATGAGAGGATTGATTAGTGAGAGCAAATGATTTCAAGAAGAAATCAATGAGAAAAAGAAGGAACTGATTGGAAAGGGGAGTCACAGAGAGACAGCTGTGAGACGGGATGTGTTTTTGCAGGAGGAAAGCAGCAGTGGAAAGCTGCAGCCACTTTTGGCTGAAGAAAACTGTGATTTAAAGGGACAGGCTGCTTTTATAAGATGTTAATTGAATATGTGTTTCTTTAGATCATAATGGTTATGAATATTAAAGAATATGATAAAAATGTGATATATAGTTTGAAAGGGTTATTTTTTTTTTAAGTTTAATTGATTATTTTAAGAACTTTTCAGATTCTTTTATGTGAAAATAGAAAGCTTTAATGCCAATTATCTGAAAGGGACTCCAAGAATAATAGTTTTGCTTTTGTCCTTTTGAAAATGTTTTTGTTGAGAATGAACATGTAGTTTGGGATTTTTCTGTGTATTGCGTATTTTAAAAGCAAAATGATTGGTATAATATTCAACTTATTGAAGATTCAACATCTACTTGGGTATGTAAGAATTGTGTGAATTTTCTGGGATAAATTTCTTACTGTTACTGATACTGATATAAGGTCATGGTAGATAAGTGTTTATGGTCGATAAGATTTATCTGAAATTTTGGAGATAAAATTCTTTGCACTTGTAATTAATATTTGGGAGTTTTAAAGCTCCACTCTCTACTGTGCTGAAGGTTGAGTTTTAACTGCTTATGTTATGTTATAGTTATGTTCTTGCATTTTTTTTTCTTCCTGTGACTGATTTCTATGATCAGAACAAAATTTAATAAGAACTGTTAAGGCAATTCAATTATGTCATACCTTGTTGTTTCCAATCTGGTTATATGTAATCATTATATTCTAAATACTTAGGCAAATAAGTATTTAGCCTGGTCATCTGTCTGTTACTAGATATTTGAGTTTTGTTTTTAAAAAAGGTTTCTAAATTATAAGAATTCAATTAACAATGGTCTGTGAAATCTAATTGCTGTTTTATTTATTGGGAATATAGCTGATAACCATTTGCCTGACTTGTGAAGCAAACTCAGCTGCAGGCTCTTCACATTTGGCAGCAGTCTGGTAAATCAAGTCTTTCTATCTCAGACTGTTCTAACCTTGTTAGATTTGGTTTTTGTTGTTCTAGATTTTGGTCAAATTACAGATAATCGAGCCTCTTCTGAGACATGGATCGGCCTATTTGAAGCTTAGATTGACACCACACCCACATCCCAGCATTGATTGAGAGCCTTTGCCCATTTTTCAGCCTGAAGTAGCTAAGATCGAGACCATTGCCCATGCTCCTAATGTAATTTGGACTGATATGGGGGAAGTGGGAAAATGGTTGATGAATTATTGTTAAAATTACAACTGTATTACTGTGTGTTTAAGATTTGGGATGGAAAATTGTTAAAATTGGTAACTGTTGCTGTTAAGGAAGTTATAATATGTTTATAATATCTATATTCACTTCAGAATATGTAATTGTTTGAGGGATTTTTCTTTTAGGAAACTCCTCCTTACTAATCTGTTATGTATAGGAACTTTAATTGATTCTTGGGATTTATATGTGGGATGGTTATTTGACTATTTGCTTTGTTTTTGGATGATTCCTTTCCATGAGAAAAAAATGGAGAGGAAGAGACAGGGAATTAGGGAAACTGGTGGATTTTTCTCAAAATACCTAAAAGAATGGGAACCCTTAGTTTTCTGTTCACTTTGCTTTAGGTACTTCTGCCCCACCCTCTATATTACCAGTTCAGATTAAACAATCCTTTTTGTTTTTACTATGTTTTAGTTTTGAAACCCCTTATTCTGTGGAATTGCCCTGGCAGACTCAGTTTTTGGGACTATCTTATTTTTAGGAAATCTCCAAGATATAGACACCTGTCTTGGGACTGGCAGTCTCCAGTTTCTTAATTGGTATCTCATCATTTTCAAATAACATTGCAGTTTTGAGATCAAGCCTCTAAAGTTTGAGGTTTGCCTGCCTTGATGGTCTAACTGTTCATACTCTGATAGCTCTGCTCAGAAATCTGTATTCTACTACCAGCCCTGAATGTCCCTCTGAGTGGGGACAGGTGGAGCTACTCCAAACCTCAAACTTCTCCCCTGGAGTGAGGTGCTCCAAATTTCTCGAGCTCTACTACTCCCTATATAAGCAGAAGCTGAGTTAAGTGCACAAATGACTTAAGACCACCTAACACGTGAACTGTCCATCTTAAACTGGATTCTCAGGCTGAGATGAGAGCCTTTTGTACTGCTGATAACTCTGGGGTTGTCAGGAAGAGACTTGCCTTTGCCATAAATTCTTGCATTCTCTAGTTTTATTTTTGATTTATTTGCTTCACATTGGGTTGGCCAAAATTATGGTGCTGAGACCTCCCCAGGTCTCTAGGCAAGATAATTTAATCATTGAAATATTCAGAAAGAGTGTGTATTGTTGTGCCTGAATTTCCCTAGATTGTCATCTTTGTTTATTTATCTTTGCATTTTTATGTCTGCCTAATGCCAATCTGTTCTGTGATAACTGTTTCTAAGATAGTTGAAGGAAGCAATTTTTATGGTATGAACTTATTGCAATTAGTGGTATTATCTTATTGCCACTATGTCTACCTTGTATAATTACATTAGTAACCAGAATAATTCAATGGTCCCTATCAAAATGTTGCATAGAGAAGAAGCTATTAAAATGATGATCCTTCAGAGAAAAGGCTAAAATATATTAGAGAGGGATGATATTGATGGTGAACTTGATAAGGAATGCATAGATATGTTGACTGATTTTTGAGCAGTGTGTAAGTTCTTCATATAGAAATATGATAAAAATCATTTACATATTACAAGGGGGAGTGTGTGGGGAATGTAGAGATAAGTGAAGAACTTACAGGAATGTTTAATTTCTTTTTCTGTATTTTATTATTCATTATTTCTATGTTTCTGAGACTTGCATAAGTATGTTGTGTGTTAGCCAATATTTATTCAAACTTTAGATATATATGAAATGATGGCATTTATTACAATTCAGTGTTATCAATATTTAGACTATTAGTTGAATATTGTTAGCTTAGTAATATAAATTTTGAAGATCTGTTGGCATCCATGGCTAACATTCAATTAAGGGAAGCGGGCACTTATTTCTCAATGCTCCCCAACTTATGATGTAATTCTTTGTAACAGAAACCTTCCATTCCAATCTCTCTGAATAGCAACAACCAATTAGATGCCTCCCTCTCTCCTTCTCAATGCTTTCTTACTTGTGATGTAATTTCTTGTATAAATGCTATGTATCTTTACTACTTCTTTAACCCTCCTACTTTGAGCTTTCTCTTTCTTATCTAGTGATGGGATGGCTCATCCTCCGGAGATTTTCAATAAACAACTTTTCTGCCTTCTACTGAGTGATCTCTGATAGTCATTTTGGATAAGGGTCTTCTACATCTCTCACACTACCAAGATGTTACATTAAAGAATATATAGGGGTACGGATAGCTAAATGGTATAGTTGGTATAGAATGGGTTCTAAGAACAAGAGGATTTGAATTCAAATATAAACTTGGACACAACACTTAACTAGCCTTTTGACCTTGGGCAAGTCCTAACTTGGGGTTAAGTCCCAATAGCCTCAAAGTACCCCCCAAAAGATGTGTGTTAAATTCACATTGTTCATATAGGAAAATAAAGAGAAGAATATGTAACAAGTATTTGGATATGGATTTTCTTGTCATGGAGCATATTTAGGTCAAGTTTCCTAAAATGTGCAAGCAGACATATATTGTTCTTGTCTGAATCAAGTGATACTTGATTTCCCCTTTTCATCCTAACATGATACTTACTGAGTGGAAAAAAGTGTCTTCCACTAAAAGATATAGTTGCTCTCAAAAAAAGTCCTGAAAGACATTAAAAATGCAAACACTTATGGCACAGCAGAAACTCAAACACATTCAAATGCAAAAATAAACTGAAATTAAACATTTCCTTCTTAATACAATAAAAATTTTGTAATATCCTGAACAATATATTGTAGGCAACTACAGAAAATGATTGCCCAAATTTTGTTAACACAGAAAGCATGGCACTATTTGAAAAATCCAGCTTTTTACAAAGACAAATCCAAGAACCAAATTCTAAAACATACTAATAAAATATAAAAATTCTAATGACAAGCAACAAATTCTGCAAGTATTTAGGTCAAAAATTTTTATGAAAAAAGGGAAAAGGGGGAAAAGAACACAAGACTTCTGTACATGCAAGATACAACAGAAAGATATGGAATAATATATTTCAAAAATGAAAGAAACTCAAGAGGCAATCAAAAATGACATATAACTTAAGCTTGAGCCTACTCATAAATGAAAAAATATTGCCATTCAGCTTTGAAAAAGCATTTGAATAAGTCTTAGGGGTGACTGGGAGCCAGAAATACAAGTAAGAGGTTTTGTCTTTAGTACAGTGCCTAACAAATAAGAACTGTGCAAAAAGTTGTTGTCTAATTAATTCCATTAGGAATTGAGGACAGATGACATAAATGATAAGTTCACAAGGGTCATACCAAAGAATTTCCATAATGCCAAAGATTCATTTAGAGATACTCCAAGTACAAGAGAACAGGACTTCCAAAAATTAGGAGCTATGAGTCACTCAGTTCTCTGAGCTTGAGCCCACATTCCCCAGTCTCTAAATATACTTCTGGGAGAATTTAACATCTTATGCAGTGATTAAGGATTGTTTTATATGAAATATTTTTTGTACCACCTTAGTAAATATCTCTTCCTAGAAATGTTCTCTAAATTGACTCTTAACTGCTTAGCCTTGGGAAAACACACTGGAGAGAGTTTAAACTGAATACATTAGATAATCAAGTCTGACCTCAAAGGCGTCCCTAAATCCTAATATGAAGATATAACCTTGTTCTGGGGACATAACTCATCAATGTCTGAGTTAAGATAATTATTCTTAATGATAAGAGAGGCTACACTTAAAAAATCCTAGGGAATCAACAATAACAACAACAACAAAAATCCTGAGATAATTGCTAGTTTCAAAAAAGTTTCATGACACAACTAAAATTTATTCATAATTATCCATAATAATACATTTTAATAGTTAAAAACCCAGAAATCCACAATAACAACAAAAATATTTATAATGCCACATTTTATGGTAATAAACTTCAAAGTTGAGAGAATAGTTATCACGAAACAATAAAAACTGAAAATTGTGTAATTATGAAACACAAACTTGCCTCCAAAGAAAATGAAAGAGAAGACACCTTTATTGCTCCTTAGTGAAAGCCGAAGTACATTAATATGGAACATTACATAAAATATAAGCTTTATCAAAATATTCTTCAGTTATGATGATATAAAAAATAATTTTCTTGTCTTAGCGTAATTGATAAGTTGAGGAGTGCCCAGAGTTGAGCAACAGATGCATGGAGGTCCTTGAATTTATGTAAAATACAGAGAGGTTTGAACAAGTGAGCCTCTTTGTCCTAGAAAATAAAAAAGCATAGAGATAGCTATCTTCAAGTAGTGGAAGGACTACCATTTGAAAAAGGCACAAACTTAGACTCTTTGGCCCCAGAAATCTAAATAAGAAAAGACAAAACTTTAGGAAGAATAGTAACCAGAACAGTAAGTGTTCTCCTAATCATATTACCATTGCTTGAAGAGAATATTAACACTGAAGAAGAGATTGTAGAGGGCCAAATATATTTGAAACAAGTAATCTTACAAAAAGGTTTTAACTCAGTGGAATTGAGATAATGATTCTCTATTTTGCATGTACTTAGTACTTAGTATAGTTCTACAAGTTGAAGCCTATTCTACAAGATTGGCACTTATGATGATAGACTTATAAGAGTATATAAGAGCTAAGAGATCTGGGAGGGAAGACAGACCCTTGGATAGACAGGAAGACAGAGGATTGAAGGCTGCAGCTTAGGCTCGAAGACAAAGATCCTCGTGGTGGCTGTCCTGTCTTCTCTGGCTGTCTTATCTCCTTCACTTCTCCAAGGCCCATCTGAAGGTTCCCCAGAAAGCTAGCCTGGCCCCATGCGAAGGAAAAATTAAGAATATAAGAAATTAAGAAACAATAAAATAAAATCTAAAGAATGAAAAAATGTAAAACAATGTGAAATCTCATAGGAAAAAGCAACTGACCTGGAAAATAGAGAAGGTGATATTTATAATTCACAAAAGCTTTCTAATTCTCAGAGTATATATAGGATGTGTAGATAGAGTACACAAATGTGAGTTGAATATGAAAGGATGATATCTAAAAAATAAAATTAAAGAGAGAGAAAGAGGAATGTACTAAGAGAAAGAGAAAGGGAAGGATAGAACAGGATTAATTATCTCACATAAAAGAGGTAGGAAAAAACATTTCAGAAGGGAAGTTGGAGGAGTTGGGGGTAAGTGAGTAAATTTTACTCTTATCAGAATTGGCTTAATATTACCAAGGAAATTAAGAAGGGCAGTCATTAAAAGAAGGAGAATGATAGAAGAGATGGAAGATTGGGGAGAGTTAATCAGAAATAAAATACTTTTGAGGAAACAAAAAAAAAAAGAGGGGATAAAAGAGACGACAGAAAGAACAGAGGGAGGAAATAAGATGGAAGGAAATATACTTAACAATCATAGCTGTGAAAAAAATTGTTTCTATGATAAACACAAGAATATATAAAGAACTGAGCCATATTTATAAAAATAAGAGCCATTCCACAAATGATGAATGATTAAGAGATGAACATTTTTTAGCTGAAGTAATCAAATTGATCTATATTCATATGAGGAGTTGTTTTCAATCACTGTTGAATGGAGGAGTGTCAATTGGAAGAATCCTGTGGTACTAATTTATAAGTATTATGTTGGCTAATAGTATAGAAAAAGAAAATGACAAATTTTGGAGGGGATGTGGAAAAAACAAACCTTTGATGCACTCTTGATGGAGGTGTGACCTGATTCAACCACTAGAGAACAATTTGGAGCAACAGGCAGAACATGGTGGGGTGGCGGAAAATGCAGATGTCTTATATCGTTAAAGATGAAGTAGAAAAATGTAATCAGAATGGAGTCAGCACTCTTCAGTTGGATCCAACATTAAACTGACTGTTCACCTCTGAGAGAGACTCTATCATTAGAATATTGAGTGTCAGCCAGCACAAGCAAAATCTCCATAAAGCATCTATAGTGCACCACACTGATTGGGTAAACAATATTGTACTTTGTTGTAATGGGAAAACATTAATATCTGTTTCTTCTGATACAATAGTGAAAGTGTGGAATACCCATAAGGGATTTTACTTGTCAACATTAAGGACACATAAGAATTATGTGAAATCCTTAGCCTATGCCAAGGACAAGGAGCTGCTGGCTTCTACTGGGCTGGACAGGCAGATCTTCCTCTGGGCCATTAACGCTCTCACAGCAATGAGTGCCTCAAAAAAAAAAAAAGTGACACAACTTCTTCTCTAAGTGGGAACAAAGATTCCATTTATAGCCTTGCAATGAGTCAGCTGGAAACAATCATTAAATCAGGGTCCACTGAGAAGGTTTTGTGTGTTTGAGATCCAAGAACGTGTGCAAAGCTCATGAAACTTAAAAGGTACATAAATATTGTGAAAGCTTTGTTGTTGAACAGAGATGGGACTCAGTGACTTTCTGGCAGCTCCAATGGAACTACCCGCCTCTGGTCCCTTGGACAACAAAGATGTGTAGCAACCTATCGACTACACAATGAGGGAGTATGGGCCTTACAGGTTAATGAAGCCTTTACTCATGTGTATTCTGGAGGAAAAGAATGAAAGATTTATTGTACAGATTTGAAAAACCCAGATATATAGGTTTTGATTTGTGAAGAGAAAGCCCCTGTTCTCAAGATGGAGCTTGATAAGTCAGCTGATCCTCCACCTGCAATTTGGGTTGCAACAAGGAAGTCTTCAGTGAATAAATGGAATTTGAAGGGAATTCATAATTTTAGAGCTTCTAGAGATTATAACAATGACTGTAACGATCCTACATCACCCCTTTGTACCCAGCTGGATCAAGTTATTAAAGGAGATGCCAGTATTATTCAGTGCCACATTCTTATGATAAGAAGCATCTAGTAACCAAAAACACCAACAATAATATGGCATTTGGGGATGTGCTAAAAGGTATATAAAGTTGAAGATCTTGGCAAAGGGGATTTTTTAAAAGAAATAAAGAAAAGATTTAAATTGGTGTATATGTGCCAAATTGGCTCTCAGTTGATTTAAAAACTGGGATGTTGACAATTACATTGGATGAGAGTGACTTCTGCTGCTTGAGTCTCAGCAAAAGGTGCTGGCTTTAGCAGCCCTGATGGATCAGATCCAAAATTGAACTTGGGAGGGCTTTTACTGCAAGCTCTCCTAGAGTATTGGCCCAGAAAGTTAGGATTACTAGGTGCTAACTCGGTTGTCTAATTTAGTATGGTACTTAACAAGTCTCTAGCTCAGAGTTCACACCTTTAATTTAAACCTTTAAAGGAGTTTACAAACCTTTAAAAGGAGCTTGCTCATTGGTCTGTAAGAAGTTCCCACAAGCCCATGGGAGTACCCACAAGCCGATTCTCTGGGAGGATAAAAGGACCCAACATTGAGTATAGAAGGCAGTCTGGAAGGAGGCAGTCTGGAGAGAGGCAGTGTGGATTGAGTTAAGGACAAGACTTCCCAGGAGAATTTCAGGAAAGCTGGAGGAGATTCAGAGCCAAGATTCAGGAAGAAGGATTTGAGATTCTACCTTCATGATGACTGAAGTATTTGGATTCAGAGGAAGCTAGAGACTGAAGCTGGCTGGAGAGATTCTGACAGGAAAAGATTCAAGACTTTGAAAGACACAATACAGAACTAAAGGCAAGGCTGCCTCTCCAGAAACTCCCCAAGAGATCTCCTCCCAGAGAATGATCCCAAATCTAGAGACAACAGAACATTACACCAGAACTCATGCCAATACAATGGATGAAGAGGAAAATGAGATGAACCATGATTACCAAAAGCCAAGAAGACGGGTCAACACATTTGGAGGACAGGATCCAGGTAAAAAAAAGGACTGGCCCAGTAAGACTGTGAATGGCGAGCAGGAGAATCAAGTCCAAAAGGGGAAATGCCTTCTTCTAGGTCTCTCCACACACCAGTGATCTTTGGCGAGGCAGAAGGCCCTCTGAAGGGGAGAGGGAGTCAATGATGCTTAATGAGACATTGCCCCAGTGGGTGACTGACACCCACCGTGGATAAAAATATGCCCTAATTCAAAAAAAGTCCTTCCTACATCCAACTTCACTAATCTTAAAGAAATATGCACTGTCAGTGACATGCTTCAGGTCAGGAAAGTGATGGAGCATGTCTATGAGAAAATCATAAACTTGGACAGTGAGTTTGAGACCACTAGCTCATCCAATAACAAAAAAAATGGTAGGACAAGAGAAGGAGGAGGACAATGCCATACTGGTGGAACAGAAGATTGAACTTTTGTGCCAGTACCTAGTTTTGATCCGAATATGGACCTTCGAATAATCAAACACTTCATAGGGAAGAGTGGGATGACTTCTCCCTGCATTACCACCAGAAGTCCACGCAAGGCCACTCCTGTGCATTCATTTCCTGACCTATCTGTCATGGTCCCTTCTATTCCTTTTTAAGCCAAATTTCAGAGTTCCAAGGTCAAGAAGAAAAAAGTGCAAGCATCTACATAGATAATTAAAATATCCTAAAGTTTTCTGTCAAAATCACACAAAATATAGCAGCTTCTACATTAAAGGAGTTGAAGTCTTGGAATGTGATATTTTATAAGACAAAGGAGCTGAAATTAAATCAATAATAACATATTCAGCAAAACTCAGTATGACCCATGAAGTGAAAAAGATATTCAATGAAATAGAGAATTTCCAATTATTCCTGATGAAAAGACCAGAATGTGGTCCCCAGAATAGTACTACCTGGTAAAGCCCACTCAGCCTTGGCAGTTGCAAGACATCTAACAAATGATTCATTCTATCAGAGGTAAGTAGGCAAAGTAGATATGAAAACTTGTAGTTCTCCAAAATTCCTCCACACACACAAAAAGATAGAATCTTGCCTCAGGGGGAGCATCATAAATCAACAAAAATTGGAATAAAGCTATTATCCTCCTATGACAATGTAAGAACACCCCAGGAAAGATCCAAACTCTGGGGAGGATGTTGGGCCTGAGAGTCAAGTACAAACACATCTGGACAGACTTTACAGAATCAGCAAACAATAAGCCCTGAGGGCAGCTAGCTTGGGAGATGGCCTCAGGAACTTTCTTCTCACAGAGTGAAAGTCAGAAGACTGAATGGGAGAAGATAGAAGGACTGTCCACTATCAAGGATACCAAACATAGCTGTACAGACCAGGTGTATCCTGAGCTATGGGCTGCAGGGAACAAAGAGTTAGTATAGACCTATTAGTTTGGTAGCATAGGAGTGGAGAATCTGCTGTCTGTGGACACTAAAAGGAGAACAGATTTTCTGGATTCAGTTCCAGAATAGAGAGGACATCTGTAGTATATGGCCACTGGAGGGACTTTAGGGAACAAGAGTATTTGTAGAACAGTTTGACTAAAGACCCTCACTGTGCCTTGGGGCAGAGAGGAAAGCCCAAGTTTGGGCCCTGGGGCAGGTTTCAGAAGGTAACAATAACAAGTACCTGAGGCTTATGGTATCATTCCCTACACCTTAGGACCAGAACTTTTTTATATTAATAGCCATGGAAAACAAAATAAGCAGTAAGTTATAAGAGTAAGCAAAGGAGAAAGAACCCAACAATGGATAATTATTATGGGGATAGAAAAGATATGGGTTCATACTCAGAGAAAGATAATGGATATAAAAAAATCCAATTCTTTTTTTAGGAGAAACATCAAATGGTTTAGGAGAAACATTAAAAAAATGATATTTTTGGAAGAACTTAAACAGAACTTTAAAAATCAAATAAGGAATAAGGAGGAAAAAATAGATTAAACAATAAGAGCAATCCAAGAATATAAAGAAAACTATGAAAAAGAAGACAACCAACTTGAGATAGAAAATCATTAGAGAAGTGAAAATTAATACAGCTCTGAGGTACCACTTCACATCTCTCTGGAGATGATGTGGGAAAACTGAGACTCTAATGCATTGTTGGTGGAGTTGTGGAAGGATTCAACCACTTTGGTGAGCAATCTGGTACTATGCCCAAAGGGTTATAAAATTGTGCATATCCTTTGCCCCAGCAATTGCATTACTGGGTCTTGTATCCCAAGGAAATCATAAAGGAGGGGAAAAGACCCACATGTGCAAAAATGTTAGTAGCAGCTCTTTTGGTGGTAACAAAGAATTAGAAAAGGAATGGATGTCCATCAGTTAGGGAATGGCTGAACAAGTTGTAGTGCATGAAGGTCATGGAATATTAGTGTTCCATAAAAAATGATGAAGAATCTGATTTTAGAAATGTTTAGAAAGATTTATATGAACCGATATTGAGTGAAAGAAGCAGACGCAAGAATATGTTATATACAATAATTATGTGTATGTGCAACGATTAACTATAAGATTTGTTCTCAGTGGTTCAGGGATACACATCAGTTCAGTAGACTTTGGACAGAAAATACAATAAGTGTTCAGAAAAAGAACTAAGGAAATTGAATGTAAATCAGCATATTCTATGTTCACTTTTTTTCCTATTCTTTTTTTTCTCTCCCATAGTTTTTTTCCCTTTTGCTCCGATTTTTCTCTCCCAAGATAATTCATAATGTGTGTTACAAAAGAAATAAACAAAAGGAAACATAAAAAAGATAGAAAATCAAAAATTAAAGGAAGAATATGATTCTTTCAAACCTAGACTTGGACAAGAGAAAGCTAATGATGCTATGAGATACCAAGAAATAATAAACAAAATCAAAAGAATGAAATAATAGAAGAGAGCATGAAACATTTCATCAGGAAAACAACTGCTCTGAAAAACAGATCAAAGAGAACTAACATAAAAATAGTCACACTACCTGAAATTTGTGTTTAAAAAGAAACTTTTTATATAATCTTAAAAGAAATTATCAAGAAAAATTGTCCTGAAGTTATAAACAAAAAAGCAAAGCTGAAATAGAAAAAAATCCACTGATCATCAGCTGAAAGAGATCCCAGGAGGAAAACTTACAGGAATATCCAAGCCAAGTTTCAAAGTTCCAGGTTATGGAGAAAGTATTGGAAAAACAACAAGTTAAATATTATAGAGCTACAATAAGAATTATACAAGACCTAGCAGCTAATATGCTAAAGGACTATAGGTCCTGTAGTACAATGTTTCATAGAGCAAAAGAACTAGGATTACAACTAAGGGTAAGTTCCTCAGCAAAATTAAGGATAATACCAAATTAAAAAAAAAGAAAAAGAATATGTAATGAATTGAAATATTTTCATAGTATTTGTGACAAAACAAGAGAAGCTTATGAAAATTTGACATATAAGATCCAGAAGAAATATAAGGCAAACATTAAAGACAATTATAAGGAATTCAATAAGGTAAAACTGTTTACTTCTTATATGTGAAAAATTATTCTTATTGTTATGATTATCATCATTATTTGGTTACTTTTCAACACCGGCTTGGGCTGAACAACACATAATAGAGTAATTCTAAAAATAAAATTGCATATAGAGAGATAAAAAGTAATAATAAATATCTCACAAATAAGGTGTGCAAGGAAGAATTGATAAATAAAAGAAAACTTACAAGAAAGCACAGAAAATCTGAATAGCTTTCAAAACATTGTATAATATTTATTATATAGTTTACTTAAAATGGAAATTCATGTTTTAATTAAATCCTTTCATGTTATGTGGTGTACACAAAAATCTTTTTTCTCATTTTGTATTTGCTTAAAATTAAAATTTAACATTACCAAAAACAAATAAACAAACATGAAAAAATTGACCTACAGTAAGTAAGTGACAACAATACAAGTACGAAGTGGCAGGGCTGGAACATGAACTAATATCCTCTGGCTTGAAATCTAGTAATGTTTTCATTACTCAATTACATTTCATCTCCTGTCCTCTCACTTATTTTGTGCAACTCTTGACCAATGCTTTTGTATATTTTTTGCAAAAAAGTCTATTCAATTTGGCAAAATCTTTTTTCCAGTTCTCTTTTTAATTTCTTTTATTTATTTTATCTTTAGATGTAACAACATAGTAAAATTTTCAAACAAGGTGACTGCACATGAAACTGCAAATCTATTATGTACAATTTTCTGCTCCTTTTAAATATAAAATAAAGTAATTGTGTAACTTTCAAAAAATAATTCAACTAAAATATTTTGGGGATTTTGTTTTCGACTTCTTTTCAAGAAGTGATTAGTGAATTTTTTTAAAAATTAATTTATGCTGTAGTTCTAAGAAATTAAGGGAGTTTTCCCTAGTAATTTCTTGAAATATTATGTTTAGGTTCTTTTTAAATCATTACTATCAGGAAGTTCAACTGTTAAATAATCATTCCACAATCTATTTTCCAAGTCAGTTATTTTGCAATGAGACAATTCACATTTTCTTCTAGTGCTTTTCCTTTTTTGGACTTTGTTTTGTGTTTTGTTATGTTTTGGAGTCATTAACTTCTACCTGTCCAAAACAAATGTTTAAGGAATTATTTTTTTTCAGTGAGTTTTTGTGCTTATTTTACCATTTGGTCAATTTTTAAGGTGTTTTTCTCTTCAGTATTTTTATAGTTTTTACAAACCTGTTGATTTTCTTTTCATGATGTTCCTGTATTGTTGCTATCACCTCATTACTTTTTCAAACTCTCTTATTTGATTTTTAAAATACATTTTGAGGTTTTATACGAATTCTTGATGGTATTGTTTCCAATTCACTATTGTCTTTGAGCTTTTGGATATAATTGTTTGACATCATTGTATTCTTTGTGTCTAGATCTTCTCTATTACCATAGTACCTTTTTATAATCAGGTTCTTTTGTTATTGTTTGCTTATATTTCCAGCCTATTTATTTATTTCTAAATTTAAAATAAGGCTCTGCTCCTGGGGTGGAGAAAGCACTGTCCCATGCTTTGGGGTTTTGTGCTGCTGTTTTCAGAACTAATTCAGCGTTGTTAAACTTTCAGTGCTTACAAAATGGTGTGATCCAAGGAGAAATTTGTTCTTTCTTCTCCTGTCCTGTACTCTGGTCTTTACCTTGCAAAGAACTTCTTCCTGGAACTGGCACTCCTATTGCTATTGAATTTTGAGCAGGTCTTCTCTGTCCTATAATCATAAGTGCTAATGCTTCTTTCTGCCTTGAAACTGAAATTGGAACCTCTGTTCTCTTGTGAGTGATCATAAGCATTCTGCTCCAGCCCAAAACTGTGACTAGAGATATTGTTCTCCTCTTGTCACAAGTATGAGAGTTCTTTGTCATCCTACCATTGCAATCCAAAACTGACTATTACCAATGCAACAGGGTCCTGCACTTAAGGTCAAGAAAGAGTTTTCTGTCATCTCTTTCTGACTATTTTTCTGACTGCCTTATAATCTGTGGAATAAGAGGGATCCCCAAAGTGATGAGATTGCATTTCTGTCTGATGCTGTAACACATGTGCTGTGCTCTGGGCTGACCATTACAACAGTTTCACAGACCTCTCCTGCTCACCTCCTAAGTTGTTTTTGGCTGTAAAAAAAATGTCATTTTAAAATTTCATTTGCTCTGTGATTCCATTACTTAATATGAAGCATTGTTTTAAATATGTTTGGAAGGAAATGTTGGGAGAGTTCATCTGTTTTGACTCTGCAGTCTTGGATCCTATTTTCTGAAGTAATAGCAAGCTACAAAAGTATAACGTACAGAGGAGCTCCATGGTTGTAGATGTGCTCTAGAAAATCACTTTGACACCGGAATGGCATATGGTTTTGAATGTGTAGAGGTATTTTTCCCTGCCAAGAAACCAAGGGATTTCCTGGATCCCCAGGGGATCAATATAAAGGGACTAAGAGTTGGAAAACATAGACACAGAATGAGACCTACAGGTAACATCCATAAGCGCTGTTGATAAAAATATCTAATAAAAATTGTCCAGATAGAAATGAATGCGTAAAAGAAGACAAAAGTACTCACCAGCAGCAAGATGGTTCGAGTGGCTCTGACCTCAGGGAAGCTCCTGACTGAGACACTGCTGCTATGAATTGTCTGCACTTTCTGATGATGTCTATATAGCAAGTATACAATGTAGCAACTAGCCAAGACTATAAGCACTACACAGACTACATTTCTAAGAGTAGTTAAACCCCAGTAAATATCATTATGACTTTCAAGAGAACAATTCCCAAAATTCAGCTCAACATGAGTATTGTTCATGTATTTTGGGCCTGTCACAGAAAATATTACAGGAATTTCTAAAAGAAGATTGAGGATCCAGAAGAAAAGACAAGAGTGCATGATATGATCTAGGAACCAAGCTTTGAATTTTCCCAACCTAGAGACACTAGAACTAATGATGATGGCTTGAAAGGTACAAAGGTAGCAGGTGAAGCACATTGAGAGTGCTGTGGATAGTCTATGAAGATATAAGACAAGTTTGCACCCAACATCATTCAAGAAATTCTCTATTCCCAAATTTATCAATATGTCTGAAAATCCTTTGCAAAAAAATATCATGATGTTAATAAAGTTCACTTGGATAAAAATTAGATTGACAGGTATTTTCCTATGGCCACTAAAGAAATTGAAAGACAAAAGCCAAAGAAGAAAGACGTTTGTTGGAACCCCAATTCCAGTCTGGAAGACCATTATAATCCCAAAGCACACTTTACTAGGGAACATGTTCTTTTTTTCTTGAACAGAAGCTTTGAGAACCAAGCAACCTAGAGAAAAAAGAAAATCTATGTGATTGTCAGATTTGAGGATTCCAGTCTAACACAGACTTATACTGCTTGGCTTTTCCTTACTTGGCTAGGACATAAATAATGAAGAGAATTGTAAAGGATTCCCCTTGACCAAATTCTCCTACTATCTGTCCTTAACACTTGACCAATTCTGAGTTCTAAGATGCCTCATGAGTTAGAACAGAGAAAAAGATAAAGATAGAGCTGGAGCTACTATATAGTAGCTCCAGACATACTTCTCAGGAAATTATGTCTAAAATTTGTTAAAAATTGAACCTGTAGTTTTTAGTCTTCTCCCCACCCCCTTAATTATAATGCTCTAATTGAACAAAGAATTGCACTACTATTCATCACCAAACCTTCAGTTACTGAAAGATAGCAATTATGTAGCCTACTTCTAAAGAAAAGGCCATGTAAAATGAGGAGTGCCAGAATGAGACATATTGTTTTGAGGAGATATACAAGCATAATATTCTGCTAAAGAAATTTTTCATATAAATCAGCAGCTAAGTGGGTCCAGAGGCCAGAGCAGTAGATCTAAATTTAGGAATACTCGAATTAACAGTAGCCTCAGATACTTTAACAGCAGAGTGACTGAGAAAATTAGTTAACCACTTTCTGCCTTAGTTTCCTCAGATGTAAAATGGAAATAAAACATGAATAGTGTACTGTACCTGGAGTCAAGGTGAATTATATTTCTGAGTTGGAATCTGACCTCACACATTTACTAGGTATGTGACCCTGAGAAAGTCACTTAACCATTTTTGCCTCAGTTTCCTCATCTGAAAAAGGTCCTGGAGAAGAATATGTCAAACCACTCGAGTATCTTTACCAAGAAATCTCTATGTGGGGTCCTGAAGAATCAGACACAAATGAAACAACTGAACAACAACAACCAATATGATAATAGAAATGTGCATATATTATAAATACACATGTGTGTTATAATTAATAATATACATATAAATGTATGTGTTTGTGCAGCTTATATTTATGTGTGCAAAAATTACATGTGTGTTTATATTTTTTGTTTTATACATGTGTATTTATATATTAAAGTATTTATGGATAAATAATACAAATACTACATGTATAAGTAACAATTGTATCATATTTACTTAACTCTTTTTCCTTGAGCTCCTTGTTGGGGGAGGTGGGGTGCATAATGGTAGCAGTAGTATAACTGCACAATTTAGCAACCTTTGGGCAATGTTATAAACTGACTTCCAGAATATGAGACCAATTCATAGTTCTTTCAACTGCAAATGATTTTTGTGTCTTTCTTTGCCATTTCTCCAAAATCTGTCACTTTATATTTCAACTTTGCCTATATGGCAGCTGTGAAGTGAATTATTAGATTAACTTTTCAAGTTTCTTTTGTTAGTAACAATTGAGAGAATTTTTTATATTGAAATTTCAAAGGACTTCATCCTTTGAAAACTTCTTGTTCATATCTTTTCTTCATTTATGAAATAGGATATAGTTCTTATTCTCATAAATCTAATTTAATACCTTATACATCTCAATGAGACATTTAACAGATAAATGTTGTTAAGGTTTTTTTCAGGGGAATTCTGTGAAGACAAGAGGGCAGGTCAAACAATTTCAATCTCTCGAGATTTTCCCCATAAACAGAACAAAATTGAGCCTCAGGGAAATCATAGAACAGTGAAAAATGCATAAAACTTGGGGAAGAACATGGGCCCTCCTGGGATAACTCAAGAAGATGTAAAGAAAGATCCCAGCTCCAGGGTTTAACCAGTATAAAGTATAAACATCTCCAAGCTAACTTGACTGAAATACCACCCAGGTACCTGGGACAAACTAGGTGCATAGAGAGCCTCATTTAAAACCACAGCAACTTTCACCTCCTGAACAGTGGAGGAAATTGGAGGTCTGAGCCTGGTAAGACTGAGGGAACTTCTGCTGATTAGGAATGCCAGACCCAACTGTGCTGCTGAGACACCACTCTGGCTCAGAAGAAACCAGCACATTCCTGGTGATTATAGAAGCATGATCAGGGTACCTGCTGGCTGTGGGCACTTACAGGAAGATGGAGTTTTTGGTTTGAGGTTACAAGTCAAAGGAGAGGTCTGAAGAAAAGCTAGGGTCCCATCTTCCCCACTACAGGATTAGAGATCCTTACTCTAATAGTTTTCATTTTAAAAAAGTAAAACTAGAGGCAGTTAAGATGCAGTGGATAAAATGCCAGCCCTGAAGTCAGGAGGACCCAAGTTCAAATGCAGCCTTAGACACTTAACACTTTCTAGCTGAGTGACTCTAGATATATGCCCCAAACCCCCCCAAAAAACAAAAAAAACAAAAATAAACAAACAAAAACAAAAACAAAAAACCAACAAAGACCCAAACTATAGAAACTTACTATGCAAATAGAAAAGATTGGTGTTTATTTTCAAAGGAGAACAGTGAAGTTAATAAACAAACAAACAAACAAACAAACAAACAAACAAATAAATAAATAAATAAATAAATAAATGAAGCTTCTACTCCAAAAAGTAAAATTAACTGGCTACCTGCCTAGAAAGAATATATATATATAAATATATATATATATATATATATATATATGCATGTATATTTATATATGTATGTGTATATATATGTGTACATTATATATATGTATATATAGTTTTTTCTGTGTGTTTTTATTTTTTTATTTTTTTAATTTTGTAATTATAAATTTTTTGACAGTATATATGCATGAGTATTTATTTTATAACATTATCCCTTGTATTCATTTTTCCAAATTTTCCCCTCCCTCCCTCTACTCCCTCCTCTAGATGACAAGCAATCCCATACATTTTATATGTGTTGCAGTATAACCTAGATACAATATATGTGTGTAAATCCAATTTTCTTGTTGCACGATAAATATTAGATTCCAAAGGTATAAGTAACCTGGGTAGATAGACAGTATTGATAACAATTTATATTCACTTCCCAATGTTCCTTCCCTGGGTGTAGTTGTAAGAATATATTTTTTAAAAAACTCAAAAAAATCTTCAAAATAAAATGAGAGAGAGTAGAGAAAACTCATCCAAGAAAAAACATGATCATGAAAAAAAAAAGTTAATCACTTACAAAAAGAGACACAGAGTCTTAAAGAAGCAAATAACTTTTTGAAATTTACAATTGGGCAAGAAGAAACCAGTGAGATCAGAGAAATGCAAATTAAGACAACTCTGAGATATCACTACACACATGTCAGATTGGCTAAGATGACAGGAAAAAATAATGATGAATGTTGGAGGGATGTGGGAAAACTGTGACACTAATACATTGTTGGTGGAGTTGTGAAAGAATCTGGCCATTCTGGAGAGCAATCTGGAACTATGCCCAAAAAGTTATCAAACTGTGTATACCCTTTGATCCAGCAGTGCTACTACTGGGCTTATATCCCAAAGAAATACTAAAGAGGGGAAAGGGACCTGTATGTGCCAAAATGTTTGTGGCAGCTCTTTTCATAGTGGCTAGAAACTGGAAGATGAATGGATGTCCATCAATTGGAGAATGGTTGGGTAAATTATGGTATATGAAGGCTATGGAATATTATTGTTCTGTAAGAAATGACCAGCAGGATGAATTCAGAAAGGTTTGGAGAGACTTGCATGAACTGATGCTGAGTGAAATGAGCAGAACCAGAAGATCACTATACACTTCAACAACAATACTGTATGAGTATATATTCTGATGGTAGTGGAAATCTTCAACATAAAGAAGAGCCAACTCACTTCCAGCTGATCAATGAGGGACAGAAACAACTACACCCAGAGAAGGAACACTGGGAACTGAATGTAAAATATTAGCACTACTGTCTGTCTACCCAGGTTACTTATACCTTCAGAATCCAATACTTAATGTGCAACAAGAAAATTGGATTTACACACATATATTGTATCTAGGTTATACTGCAATACATGTAAAATGTATGGGATTGCCTGTCATCTAAGGGAGGGAATAGAGGGAGGGAGGGGAAAATCTGGAAAAAATGAATACAAGGGATAATGTTATAAAAAAAATTACTCATGCATATATGCTGTCAAAAAAATGTATAATTATAAAATTAATTTAAAAAAAGAAGCCAGTGAAGCTATGAGATTAAGAAATAATAAAAGAAAATATTAAAAAATGAAAAATTAGAACAGAATATTAACATCTTATTAAAAAAATAAAAGATGTGGAAAAGATATCAAGAAAATATAAGAATAATTGGACTGCCTGAAAGATGACTAAAAAAAGAACTTTGACACTATAATGCAAGATATAATTCAAGAAAATTGTCCTGGATTGTTAGAACATGAGGGGAACATATAAAGAAACAAAATCCACTAATCAGTACCTCAAAGAGATTCTATATGGAAAACACATTGCAATATTATTGTCAAATTTTGAAATTCTCAGATCAAAGGCAAAATTCCATAATAAACAAAAGCAAGTCAAATATGTTGGAGCTATAATTAGAATTGTGCAGGATTTATCAGCAGCCACAATAAAAGACTGAAGGTCTTGGAATAATATATCAACAACATAAAGGACTAGGCTTGTGGCCAAAAATATCACATCCAGCAAAACTAACCATAATATTAAAGAAAAATAGACATTCAATGAACATGAAGATCTTCAGGATTTTGTCTCAATCAAATCTGAACTTAATAGAAAATTTAACATATAAGAGCCAGCACCAAAGATTAATTTTAAGGGATTCAACAAGGACAAATTTTAGTTTTTAAATGGACATGTATACCCTAGGTTTAAGATTTATATGCAGTTCAAAAGAAAGATTGGGGAATAACTACATATGATCTTAATAAATAAAAAACAAAACAATTTAGGAAAAAATAAAAATAGTAATTATGTTATACACACACACACACACACACACACACACACACACACACACACACATACCATAAATGGTATAGCAACCTCCAAAATCTATAAAGAAATAAGGAGGGAGGGAACAGGATAAGGTTAGGTATAGGGAATATATAGGATTACAGTAATGAGACAAAATATAAAGATTAATGGAAAAGAGATGAAGAAGAAAGGGAAGCATGGGAGGAGAAGATAAGGGAAGGATTTAAGGGTGGGAGAGTTTAATAATTGCAAGGCAAGTTAAGGAGTAGAATTAAAGTAGGAGAGATAGTGGGGATAGGAAATAAAAGATACATACAAACATCATAACATGGATTAGGAAAAGAATTGATCAGGAAAAAAAAAGTAGGGCTAGTAATCATTGATTTCAGACAAAGTCAAACTTAAAGATTTAATCAAGAGAAAAATCTACATATCTACCAGATATTACTTAAAAACTCATTCATTTATATGTTTTTTTACCAAAAATATGTTTGAAATTAAATCAAAATATTTTCTTACTTCTACTGAAAAAAGCATTACTTTTATCTTTCTTTCTGACAGGATCCATTGTGTTGATGGTTTTAAAAATATTGATGGAATCTTTCATCAATCATTAAATCCAATCTAGTCATAGTGTAGGATACTTTTTATATCCTGTTATAGCCTCTTTGCTTCCATTGTATTTAATTTTTTTTTAAATTTTCTCTCAATAGGGTTATTGGATTCTAAAGTTTTATTTATTTTATTCCTATTGTTTCTATAGTTTTAATGGAAATGAGTGTTATGTTTAGTCAAGAGTTTTTTCTATTTCTATTAAAATGTCTTAATGTGCTTATTATTGATATGAACTATATATATGATATATATATATGTGATATATATATCATATATATAATGATAGATAGATCTATATTTCCCCTAATATTTAAGTATTTCTGCATGCCTGGTATAAATCAAATATAATCATAATGAACAATCCTTTTGATATGTTGCTGTCATTTCTAAAATATTGCAATTACTTTTGGCTTATGTACAAAAAATAAAAAAAATTAAAAAAAAAGATTGTACTAAGAGAAGAGGGGAAAGGGTGATAGAATGAAGAGATATATCTCACATAAAAGAAGCTTGAAAAACTATTTTAGTGGAAGGGAAAATAGTGGTGGTGTTCAACACTTGAACCATATTTTCATCATAATTGACTCAAAAAGTTTATAACACACTTTTAGTTTGATACAGAAATTTATCTTGCCATATAAGAAAATAAAAGGTTATGGGAATAAAAGAAGTAGGTCAGGACAACTAGAAGGGAGGATAGTTTGGGGGAGACAGTGAACAGAATGGGAATATTTGTGAAGAAAGACTGAGTGAAAGGTGTGTGTGTGTGTGTGTGTGTGTGTGTGAGAGAGAGAGAGAGAGAGAGAGAGAGAGAGAGAGAGAGAGAGAGAGAGAGAGAGAGAGAGAGAGAGAGAAGGAAAGTGAGTGGGAGAGCAAGAGGGAAAAAGAGGAAGGCAGAGAGAGAGAGGAAGGGAAAAGGAGAGGAAGAGGAAGGGAAGGGAGAGAAGAAAAACAAGGGGAAATAGGGTGAAAGGAAATACACAGGTTGTTATGATAATTGTAAATGTGAATAAATTATATTCAGCCATAAAGCAGAAATGGATAGCAAAATGTGTTAAAAGCCAGATTCTACAATATACTACTTAGAAGAAACACATTTGTAGCACAGAGACAAACACAGAGGAAAGGAAAGGGGCTAAAGCAAAATCTATCAAAATCTAGCTGACGTTAAAAAACAAAACACAACAATACAAAACAAGTAGGGATAGCAATCGTGATCTCAGACAAAACAAAAGCAAAAATTGAAATACATGAACTGATACAAAACAAAGTGACAAAAATCAGGAGAAAGTTGTACAGCAATAGAAATATTGTATGAATAACAACTATGAATGACTTGGATGTTCTTAGCAATACAATCTAATACAATCCAAGACAATCCCAAAGGATTCATGATGAAAAATGCTATTTGCCTTCAGAGAAAGAAGTTGTCTGAAATATGCTATTTTTCTCTCTTACTGTCTTTTTTTGTTATTGTTGTCTTCTTGCCAAAATGACCAATATGGAAATAGTTTACATGACTGTACATGTATAACTTATATTAGATTGTTTGCCATCTCAGAGAGGGAAGAGGAAAAGGACAGAGGGATAGAATTTAAAATTCAATTTCTTTTAAACAACAAAACAAACAAGAAATGTCTAGTTTGACTTTTCTGCATCAGTGGGAATGAAATTTCTTTGTATCCATATTTTTTCTTTTCTTTAAGATTTGCAAAGCTATTTATAAATATGATCTCATTTTATCTACACAGTAATCCTGGGGATTAAGTATTACCATGAACTCTTTTAAAGATAAGCAAAGTAAGAGTAAGAGAGGTTAAATGATGTGTCCAAGATCTCCTGTCAAAATGTCTAACATCACATCATAATAATAACTCAGGAATGCCTGACTATCCACTCTATCACCTAGCTCCCTGCTTGATGCTATGCTTACTATGAAGGGATACAGTATTTGACAATTCTGGAACTAGATTTTACCTGAAATTCAAACAGTTTTAAAATAACCAAACCATGGGGAAAAACCAAATAATAATTAATTTCATTCAGTTTGCAATTCCCAAATCAAATATTGGTATGCCATAATCTCCAACAGGTATCTGGAAGGACTTCTCTCTCTCACCTGCAACAATAAATTCAGATGATCCCTGAGAAAGATCAGCGTTCCAAAATTATTCATGTATTGCTATATAATTGGCTAGTGTGTAAAAGTAAAAATTTAACCAGAAACAGATACACTATATGTGAAAGAAGAGCTAGAGTAACTTGATATCCTGGAAAACATAGAAATAACAGCACTATGAATATATCCTATAGGTTAAAATATAAACATAACTTTGAGAGAAAAAACAGATTTTTTTCTTTCGTCTCTTGCTGTTATTTCCAGTTTTTGAAAAGAGATAATTAGGTTGTTTTTTTTTTAAATTCTTTTCTCTTCCTAATCTCTGACATATGGAGACCTCAGTAGAAATCTCTCTCCAAATACCCTGAGCACTTTTTCTAAACACTGTCTTACTTTTTTCTAAGAGAGAGAAACTCCCTTGATTTTCTTAACTGAAATCAAAACTTTTTCAAAAAAAATCTTGATGAAAATAATTTAAGTTACTGGAGTAGTTTACATAAATATAAGAAAAGATTTTCAAATTTTTCTGTGAACAAAAATTCCCTTATGTGATTTATATAGAGTATATTTCTCTATGCTAAAAAAAAAAAATCTACACTGTTATTTTTAGTGCCCAGATGCATTAATGTCACAACAAAAATATCATAAAGACTCTTTTAAAATGTATAAAAGCAATTAGAGACCAAGACTCTCACTAACAACCTCTCAAATATTTCATGGAACCTATTAATTTGTCTTTCTTTTCCATCTCAAATTATCCTTTCTGTCAGCTAAACATTTGCAGTTCATTTGGCTTTTACTTAAATTCATTGCCATGCTCTCTCTGCTGCCTCTGGATATATTCTAAATGTCAATGATTTCTAAAAACTGTGAATCTAGAAGTGACTTTTGTCTGTTCAGGGTTAAGTACAGTGAGATTTTGTCTCCTTTTCTAATTTTGTGCTCTCTTTCTAATATTTCTATCAATATCATTCTACCAACAATTATCCTGGGTCCCTTCCCTAATTTCTGCATAGCATTACACTAACCTTGTTTTTTTCTGCCTCCTCCTCTCAGTCCCAAAAGACATAGCTCCTCCTAGTATCGTCCCTGAGGCTAAGACCTTACTCACCCAGTTAGATTCTTCTGCTAATGTAGAGTAGGACAGAGCAGCAACAGCATTTATATGAAAGGGTAGGAAGAGAGGAAAGCTAATCATGCTATATATAGGAACTGGATTCTCTGAGCTCATCACCACTGGGATCTGTGATTAAAATGTTATGATCAGAATGATCTGTTTAGGGAATGATCAGCTTCTCTGAAAAACAGCAAACTTTTGTTTCAGGTGCCAATAGAGAAAATAATCACCAGTAATGAGAATTTCCAGTTGACAGAGAATACCCCAGGGCTAAGGGGCAAGTGGGAAGGGATAGTAGCATCATATAGAATCATGAAAGAAGTATGAAGCAGAGAAATCTGTGACTTGGATGATATTGGTGGCTCTTATTATGTTGTTATTTTATGGTTTTATCTACCTTGAAGTCCTGTCGTAGTAAACTGAACATGAAATAGAATGTGCCGATACACTATAGTCACTACTTTGGACACAGTTACCCAGGGCATGATGATTATCAACATCAACATCAACAGATTAGAGCACTTGCCCGTGTATGTGAATAGCTTGCAGGGAAAATTGAACCAACTTATGGTTTAGTAATAGTGGAGGAGAAAAGGAATGGGTAGCTTTCAGAAATTTGGTGTATAACACTCTATTTACTCATCTGGGCCAGAACATTCACAAACATCAGGACTAGTTGGATAAAAATGATGAGGGAATTTAGAAGCTGCTCCACAGCATTTATCAAGAAAATAGTTCATATATCTCTAAGAAAACAGTGCTATCTCCAGAATAGTAAAGTGTAAGTAAAACTTAGAGAGAATCAGGATTTGGGGCTCAAGAAATAGGCAGATGAGATTGAGTTTTATACTGATGGTGACAATCCAAACTTTTCTATGATGGCCTCAAGTCTATTTATGGGCCCAAAACCTATGGGTTAACTAACACAGTGTTAATAAAGCTAAACTGATCAATGATAAGGACCATATACCTCAGGTTGAAATCAATCCTTCTCTAGCCAAAATTCCAACCAAATAAGAGGTTTTGAATGCCCCTGAACTTTTCTCATGTGGCAAAGCATCTGGTGCAGATTCTCTTCTATGAAAGATTTCAGAGCAGAGGATCCACTGCTCAAATAAAAATATGACTGAAATCGTACCAGTTATATGGCAAGAAGAGGTTACCCTGCAAGAGTTGTAGAATGCCTCCATAGTCCATCTCTATAAAGGACAGGGAAATAAGTTATCCTAAGGCAATCACAGAATGGTCTTTCTCTTAACCATTGCCAGCAAGATTCTTGCTAGAATTTTTCCAGGTGATCCAGGTGGAAAGAAGATGATCATCTATCTGAGAGCCAGTGCAATTTAAGAAAAGACCAAAGAGGGGGCAGCTAGTTGGTGTACTGGATAGAGCACCAGCTCTGAAGTCAGGAGTTCACATCTGGCCTCAGACATTTAACACTTCCAGGCTGTGTGACCCTGGGGAAGGAAGGAAGGAAGGAAGGAAGAAAGGAAGGAAGGAAGGAAGGAAGGAAGGAAGGAAGGAAGGAAGGAAGGAAGGAAGGAAGGAAGGAAGGAAGGAAGGAAGGAAGGAAGGAAGGAAGGAAGGAAGGAAGGAAGGAAGGAAGGACTCAAGAAATGGTTTACATGGTGTCTGCTGCCTGACAAATCCAGAAGAAATGTCAGGAATGGAACAGAAGTCTGTACATGTTTATTAATTAGAATAAGGTCTATGGCACTGTTGGTTATGAGAGCTTGTGGAAAATCATGGCAAAATTTGGGTGCCACAGAAGTTCATCAGTATTGTATGCCAGTTTCATGACAGTATGCTCCCACAGATTTTGGATGATGGACAATACTCTTGAACTTTCCTAGGTGTTAATGATGTGATGCTTTTAGCATGCCATTTTCAGTGATGTTGTCACACATTTTCAACAAAGATGATAATGCGTGAAAGTCAGCTACCTTACTGAAGGTAAATTATTTAACTTGAAAAGGCTGAAAGCAAAATAAAAATAAAGGAAGAATTGGTACATGACTTTTTGTTCATAAATAATTATATACTCAATGCAGCCTCTGATGTATAGATTTAACAGAGTTTGGATCAATTCTCTGTCACATGTTACTTTTATCATGGCTATTAATAACAAGAAAACAGAAGTTTTCCACCAGCCAGCACCATGGCTTCCATACATAGAACAACTGCTTACAGCAAATGGAGAAATTGTAAATGCTGTGGATAAGCTTACTTACCTTGGCAGTGTACTTTCCAAGGACATATATATTGATAATGAGTTTCATGCATGCATTGCCAAAACAAGCTCAGTGTTTGAAAACTGAAAGAATAGAAAAGGAAAAGTCAGCATACCAAACTATAAGTCTACAGAACTACTGTGCTGATCTCATTTGTGCATGTCTGTGAAACCTGGGCTCTTTAACAGTTCTATAGCAGAAAATTGAACTTCATTCATTTGAATTGTCTTGGAAAGACATGGAAGATCATCTGACAAGATAAGGTACCAGAAACTAAGATCCTTTCTGTAGCTAAACTGTCAGGCATTCAAATTCTACTGCAGAGTGCTCTCTGATGGACAGGCAACATAGGTTGAATGTCAAATGTACTTTTGCTTAAAAGACTGTTTCATAGACACAGACACAAGGCATGTGTTTCTATGGTGGTGCAAAGACAATTTCAAGGTCTCTCTGAAGAACTTTGGTATTGATAGTAAGACATGGGAGAGGGTCTATAACATAATGTTGGTACCACTATGGTAGATAGTCCTATGGAGACCCTCTCCCATGTCTCCACAAAGGTGGAAAAGATATCAAGAAAATATAAGAATAATTGGACTGCCTGAAAGACGACTAAAAAAAGAACTTTGACACTATAATGCAAGATATAATTCAAGAAAATTGTCCTGGATTGTTAGAACATGAGGGGAACATATAAAGAAACAAAATCCACCAATCAGTACCTCAAAGAGATCCTATATGGAAAACACATTGCAATATTATTGTCAAATTTTGAAATTGTGCATTCCAAATATTTCTCTCCTATACAAAACCTAGAATCTCAAGTTTTCTTGAAGGTGGAAGCCGGAATCACAAGATCTCTCTTTTTCCAAGTTCTCTGTAACTCATCCCATCATGCAGACACAGAGACTTAAAAATTCAGTCTCCATCAGTTAGGAGAATTCCATGCAAATGGGCTTTGAATGATGTAGTTACATGTATTATTAATTTTCATCTGAGAAAATAATTTTTATCTTAAATGGGGCCAATAATAGGTAAATAAATGGAGAAAATATGAACTCCTCAACCAGGAGTGCTAATTAACTAAAGTTCACAGATTCATCCAAAGAGTTAAAGAATATATTTAAGGGATTGTGAAGCTGTTGTTTTGCTTTTTTTTTTTTTCAATTTTATAATTATTTTAAATAATTGGTTTCTTTTATATGATTGTAAATATATTAATCTGAAAAGAGATCCATAGAGATCACCAAGCTTCCACAGGGGAGCTATTATATAAAAAGGTGAAGAATAACTTTCCTAACATATCTCCCAAGAAAGGAGTTATGAAAGAGATGAGAATGATTTCACTCTGATTATGTCCAGCAAGGAGAAAGCAGCAAAAACAATAAAGTCCTGATCAGCCAACTCTACCCTCCATAGTATCACCTTCAATCATCAGGAAGGAGCTTAATTAGCTACAGAATTCCCCAAGAAGTATTGCAGATGATTTAAAGGTCTGATTATTAGATTAGTAACTAACATTTCCCCAGTGGGTAAATAGTCCTAAGGATATCTGAACACCTAAAAACCAGTTGGAGCAAAGATATGATGCCTGACAAGGAGCAAGAGAGACACATTGGAGATACAATCCAGATGGAGAATAGTAAGGAATAATGATGTCCAAAAGGGATTGGGACCAGCAATAGAGGAATGTGAAGACATCACCCTACTCTAGACTGTCACTATCCTTTTGGATTCTGACTGTTTTTCTAACACATTTACTTATTAGGTTCTTACTAGGTGCTAAGTCCGTACTTAACAATTCTCTAGCTCAGGGTTGACACCTTTAGTTCACACCTTTAAAATGAATTGATACCTTTAGACTTCTGAAAAGGAGTTTACACCTTTAAAAGGAGCAAGTTCATTGGTTGTAAATAGTTCCCACAAGCCCCTGGAATACCCACAAGCCCATTCTCTGGGAGGATAAAAGTCTGGAAAGAGTCAGTCTGGTGAAGGTCAAGGAGAAGACTTCCCACACTCTTGGAGGAAGAGTCTGATTCCCACACTCTAGGAGATTCAGAGTTAAGATTTCATTCCCTTCTACCTTCCCTCTGGCTGGGGGCTCCAAAATCCTGCCAAGAAACATGCTCCCAGAGAAAAGAATTTACAGAAAAGAAACCTCCTCCCAGAGAAGGATTACAATTGAGAGATGACAGGACATTACATTTTGGCACCCAACGTGGGGCAAGGACTTTTACTTATCCTTACTCTGGCTGATTCTGAGCCCTTCAGAGGAGCTAGTCCGGACTTTACATTTACTGTATTAGCAATCCCTCTCATAGTGGGATTTAACTGCAAATTTAATGAGAGGAAGATTTTTTTTTAAATTTTAGCACAAATCCTTGTTTGTCTAGATGTTTGTACAAGACAAGTGATGGTTCCATTCAAGACTGGAGACAATACTTTCCCTCTAAGTTTCCTACTGTAGAAGATTCAAGGAATTTGCAATTGTTTTCTTCAAAATTAAAGAAGACAAAAAGTACATCACAATGTTGAGGTCCATCTGATCAAATAAATCTTTATCAAAGAGAAATGCTAAACAATAAAGATTTCTAAGGTACTTCACTGGAGACCCTCTGTCACTTTGGCTTTGAGTTATTAACAATTACTCTTTAAATCTAGGCATCTCACCAGTTATTAATCCATTTCATTATAGTACTGTCAAATTCATATGTCTTTATCATATCCACTAGAATGGCATGATGTACTTAATTAATAGCTTTGCTAAAATCTAGGTATATTGTAAGCACAACATTCTCTTCTCTTACTAATTTAATAAGCTGTTCCAAAAAAAAGCAATGATTTACTATGAGATTTTCTTGATGAAACTATACTATTTCTTTAATATCACTTCCTTTCAAGATTTTTGCCAACTATCTCTTCAGTGATCCATTCAAGAATTCCTCATAAATAAACTCAAGCTCACTTGCAATGACATGAACATTGAGTGTTCTACCTTTTACTGAAAATTGAGATAGGTGGCCCTTTTCAGTACCTCTTCCATTTTCCATTATATTTTTAAAATCCTTTGACAGTCATTCAACAACTCTATTAGTTTTTTCAGCTCCTAAGGATATAGTTTTCTGGGCCAGATGACCTGAATTTATTAAGACCAAATACATGCAGTCTTACTATCCTTTTGGATGTGAACTCCCTTTTTCTCATTTTTGATGTTATTTCAAGAAGACAGAGACTTGATAAAAATTGAAAAGCTGCCTAGTGTCACACAGTTTATAAGTGTTTGAGCCCAGCTTTGATTTCCTAACTCCAGATCCAATGTTCTTTCTACTGCATCAACTGCTCCTGAATCAGAGTAGGTACTTATAGATATTTATGGACTGATTCACAAAACCCAAGGACATTAGTCACCTGTTTAAAGTCTCCCAGTTTGGTTAAAAAACAACATAATGGAAAAATAGAAAGCAGTGAGATAGAAATTAAATGCATACCAACATCTCATACTATATACTAAGATCAACTCCAGATGGATATTGGAGGAGCAAAGTAATAGATTCATGAATTAATATTGGAGAATGTCAAAATTAAATTTAAATCATTCACTCCTTACTTCAACCCAACAGAAATATATCTTGTTATTTGAGTTTGCACAAACCAAACAAACTCAGGGAACTCTCTCAAGTTGGCTTCCTCAAGAACATTCAAATCTTTCACCAAGAATCTTTTTTTAACTAGATAAGAATATTGATACTTCTAAGACACAAGAAGTGAAGGTCTTGCTTTTTGGAGTAGTCCCCAAGTGACAGAATCATAAGACAGAGCATCTAATAATATTTCTTAATTTTGAAATCACTCTTTTTTCTTTTTCTTCCACAACCACCCACACCTACCATGAAGTAAAAGAAAGAAAAAATTTTCAACAATTATGCATGTTGGATGGAAATAACCTTAGCCACATCCAACAATAAATACCAAATTCTGCTTATTTAGTTCATCACCTCTTTGTCTGGAGAAGAATAGAATTCTTCATCATCAGTATATTGAGATCATGGTTGGTCATTACATGAGTAGAATTCTTATATCTTTCTAAATTGTTAATTTGTATAAAAGAGACTGTATTTTTCTCCTAGTTTTATTTCCTTCACTGTATCAGTTCATAAAGAAACAGGAGGAGATGACTGACTAAGTCAAATTGGTAACAAAGATCAGAAAGATTGGGGGCCAGTGTACATTTCTATCCCAGACCTGAAGTAAAGGGAACTAGAAATTGGAGTGTATGTTTGGTAGAATTTTCTGCTGTTGTTTTTTTTTTCCTCCCTCAGGAACTGTATTTATGCCTTATTCAAATTCTTCCTCTGAATTTGAGCTGTTTAATATCTCTGCTATGGTTTAAATTTGTTAATATGTTTTCTGATATATATTTTGTTATGTTTTATATAGTTAATTTGTTAATATGCCTTTCTAAATATTTATTTGGTTCATTTAAGTTGTTGATTCATTGTGATATATTTTGGCAAAACAGCTCCTAATATAGCCTTTATCTCTTCAGTTGTTCTGAATTCTTCTTTTTCATCTTTGATATTAATAATTTCTTGTTCTGCTTTCTTATTTTAGTAAAATTAGGTAAAGATTTACCTGTTTAATTGATTTTAAACAATTATTAGTTGTACTTATAAATTTGATTTTTTGCCTTCAATTTTGTTAATTTTCTAATGTTCAGGTATTTGTTTTAGTTTTAACCAAATTTTTCTTTTTGAAGTTTTTCATAGTATTTTAATTGCTCTCTAAATTCTTTGTTCTCTTCTTCCTTTTTCTTGACAAAAAAATATTTAGAAATATGAATTTTAGACTAAGGAATGCTTTGGCTGCATGACAAAATTATTGGAATATGATCTTTTTGTTGTTTATTTAAGTAATCTATCAATTCGATGATGATTCTTTGGTTCAATACTCTCTTAAAATTAAGCTATTTAATTGATTTTTAATACTTTTCCAATAGCTTTTATTTGTTTCTTTATAAACAATTCTGCCTTTTTCTGTTCCTTTTTTAGTCATTTTTTTAAGTGTCATAAGCAAGTGAGGAAAAATGTGTCTTTCTATTTTCTTTTTTAAATTTCCAGATATCTGTTTTATTTATTTATTTTTTGTAAAATTCTATTTATGTCATTAACTTTATTTTTGTTTATTTTTTGGTTAGATTTACATAGGAGTAGTGGAATAAATTAATGTCCTTTATTATTGTGGCTTATTGTCTTTCCCTCCCTGAATTTATTTGTTTTTCCCTTTAAGAATTTAACATCAATGTCATTACTACAAATAAATTAAGCATTGAAATCAATTTATCACCCACTCTTAGTAAAATTTAGTATCTCTTTGACCTTTTATATTTCTTTTTTTAAGTGTAGCCTTATTTGAAATCTTAATTGTTGCTTTTATGTAATCAGCTGAGGAGTAATAGGTGTTTATTTATCCTTTTTGTTATTAAATTGTTAATATCAGCTTATTTAAAATAACTATAATTAGTTAGTTAACTCTTTTCTATCCATTTTTCTTATTTTTGATTTTGATTGTTTAAATTTATTATCTTTTAATGTTACAAAGATTTTTTTTTTCATTTAACTAAGTTTATACATTTTATGGGTGAGTTTATCATATTCACATTCACAATTATGATAGCTAATTTGTATTTGCATCTATTCAATTTTTCTTTTCTATGTTCCTCAGTCTCTATTTAACGTTATTACTTTTTTTTTTCTTATAACCTTCTCTTCAATATCTTTTATCCCAGTTTAAATTTAGTTTTTCTTAAAGCTCACCCTTGCTTGAATATGTACTGTCTTTTATATGTGCCTTCTCCCTCTTCCTATTCCTATATCTAAAACTTTTGAGTTGAATCTGTGTGTGTGTGTGTGTGTGTGTGTGTGTGTGTGTGTGTTCAGGACGCTTTTGAAAAAATATAATGTACACTTTTCTTTTTAAAATTCTAGAAATTATACAAATAAAGAGAACTTTCATTAAAATGACAAATAATAATTTATAACAAAAATAAACTAGAATATTTTCCAACAAATTCAGAATGTGAATCTTTATATATTTCCAAATATAATTATAAAAACTAACAGATCAATAAAATATTTTAAAAATCAGAAAAACCTAGCTAAGACCAGTGCTGACCAATCTTTCCTCCTGCACTCAAATCTGCTTAGGACACTGTCAAAAGCATGTCAAAAAGAATTTCTCAATTTGCAAAAAGAGTGTATTATCTCTCAGGGGCAAATCCTAGAGTTTAAAACCATCAAAAGAGGAACATTCAGAAAGTAAGCAACAGGAAAATATGTGATAAATAAAATGTCAAGGTTCAAAAGTGTCAAGAAGAAATTTTTTTTTTTTTAATTCTCAAACACAAGTGAAGAATAAATAAAAATGAAACCAGATCTAAAAATAATACAAATATGTGTATATATTATAATATCCAAGAGATTTGAAAGTTATAGATTTATGAAAATAAGTATTTCAAGAGAAAGAAAAATAAACACATAATGAAGCATATCAACTTATGAGTTCTAAACTGATGGAATTCAGATAATTGCCCCAGTCCACCCCAATCCAAACCTACACCCAGCTCCAATTTCCATTGAAATCATTAATCATGGGTCTCACTAGAACAAAGAGCAGACCAGCATATTTTGGATCCACATCTCCATGTTACCATAATGTTAACACAGAACATAACACCAAAATCAACTAATAAATACATGGTTCTAACACAGTGCAGAGCAAGACATTGGACTACAAACCTCAAGAAATCATTCCCTCCCTGACATGGAATCTGTGCAGTTCTCCTTTGCTGTCCTTTGGTGAACCTATGCTGGTTACAATATCATTATCATATATTAATATCCACCTAGATGGGCTTTTCTGTATGCATTCTGGCTACCCCACAAATGAGGACGTAAATCTCTTAAATCTGAATTCTTTCAGAGATGACACAATGACACATGCCTGATACATTAATAGAACTACAAGATATTCCAAAATGATTCGAGAGAAAAATCTCAATGTTGGAAAAGATTATTGGTAGAATTTATGGATTATACAGAAAAGAAATTACTGGAATAGAAAAGCTTGAATCAAACACCAACATACATAAGGATTAAATCCAACAATTTCAATGACAAAGATCAAAGTCTTCAAGCAATCAAAAGACCTTCAAATATAACGAATAGGAAATTCAAATAATTCAAGACAGTTCTACAACTCTCAAAAATGAAAGAAGTAAAATAATATATTTTTAAAAAGAAAGAAGTTTTTCATGCAACACAAAACGACCCAGCCATCAGATTTAAATCTCATTATCATTGAAACAAAGAAGGATACGCCATAAAGGAAAACCATTTGAAGTATTCCAGAGAAAAAAATGATGAATAAACAAATATTTATTAAGTACCTACTATGTGTCAGGCATTGTAGTAAGTGCTAAGGATCCAAGAAGAGGAAAAGATCATACCTTCCCTCAAAGAGTTTGCAATATGAGGGAGACAATATAATAAATTATATAATGCCCTCTATATAGACAATAAATAGGAAATAATTAATATTGAATAATATAAATAGAAAACATAAAATAATTAATTCTAATAATTAATAAACATTCTATATAAGAATTCTGTAATGCATTACAAGTAAAAGGAGTTGGTAAAGGTTTCCAGTAAAAGATAGAATTTTACTTTTGGAATTAAGAGAGGCCAGTGAATTCAGTAGGTAGAACTGATGAGATTTAATTTAGGGTACCCACATGAAATTAGGGTTTCTTGTAGTCAGAGAGTTAAATAAGATCTAGTGGCAGATTTGGGGTACAGGGTAGATTTGGCTCCCCTGCAACCTTTGTGAATTCAGTGCAAGGGTAGGGAGTTTTGGGGAACTCCCTTCTGGTAGTGCAAGAGTCCCCTGTAAAGGAATTTATAGACACAAAAACCTAGATTGCTAAAAGAAGTTTATTATGGGGATTAGAAGTAAGGTTAAAGTCTAATTAAGGAAATAGGTGAAAGTAAAGAGAAGATGGCACTGGAAACAGTACTCCAGTGGGCAGAGCCCCTTGTTATGTCAAGCACAGGGCTGACATGTTTGGAACCTCTGCAAAGAGAGGCTTTTAGTTTGGTTCTTTTTATAATGAGAGATTTAGCTAAAGGGGGCCCATAGGTGGAGTCCCAAGTTAGCTCAGATCCAATGGGGGTTGGGACAAGCCTGGATCTCCTATTGGAATTCAAAGGTGTGCTTTTGACCAGGATTTGTGAATCAAAGGTCCTAGCTTCCTGAAATGATAATGCATCAGTGAGGAGGGGTTGGGAATCAGAAAGGTATAAATCAATCTGAAAGGATTAGTTTCTTAAAGGGACCACAATCCACTTCATTCCCCCCTCAAGTAGTTAAAACATAAATTCATTTGAGAGAAAAAAAAAGGACTTGGGGCAGGGTCTCTTATTGAATCAGAGTTGAAGATTTTCTCCTTCAAGGATTTTCAGAGTTCTGGGGTCCCCTCTTCATTCCCCCCTCAAGCAGTTACCTCTAAAGGCATGTGGGGTAAAAGTGGTGATGATCTCCCCTTAACTGCTTTGAGCTGGCAAGAGTTGTAGAGATTTTGGGGGTTCATGCCAGGCGGTAAGATGCGAGGTATGGGGTTTGGATTCTGGGAGGAAAGACTCTTGAGCTGCAACAACTTCCCTCAGGGATATTCTAAGGTTTCTGAATAACCTCTAGTCTGTATATGTTAAATGTTTTATTTAATGTTGTAATTGTGCCCCTAAGTCTGTGTGATTTTTGTTATGTGTTTGTGACTTGTCTGTCTCTTTTGTTGATTTAAAGAGTGATGAGGAGTAAACTGAAGTCCTAAACCGAGATGGGTCAGTTCCTTTTCTCTCTCTCCTTCCTTCCCCAAAGTAACCAAGGGCGGGGTGGCAGCAAATGAATTTGCTACTTAATGCTGTATGGAAACATAGTCTTTATTGATTAGAATGGAAACACCGGAGAGCCGCTGGGCAAAATGGCTGCATGGTATAAGGCCCATTTTGCAAAGAATAGATTTTTGAGGACACTGTTTTATACAAGAGCACAATCATTCAGATGCAGTGATGTAAGAAGGTTCCAGAGAGTGATGTAAATAAGATAAGGATTCTCTTGTTATCTTTTGGGGAGAGACAGAAGTCTCTTCCTGAAAAGGAATTTTCTGATGGCATTTGGTCTATCTGAGCATATTAGAATGGGAGCTGTAAAACCCCAGCCAGCTCAGATAGCCCAAACTAGTTTGACCAGATCTTGTATCAAAGGTCCAAGTCCCAAAGGAAGTTGGAGATCAAACAAGGAATATCAAGGGGCTACCACCCCCAACAAGAGCTGTGTTAAGTTTTAAGAACAATGGTTAAAAATTTGGCAATTGGTTATTTCCATATTGCAACTATACTTGGTATAATGTGTGTGTGTGTGTGTGTGTGTGTGTGTGTGTGTGTGTGATTTTAAACTTTTTAACCTGTTGTACTAATTTCTAAGTAAAAGAACAACAACAAAAAAAAAAAAAACAAAAAAACTTTATTTTAAACTGGTGGGGAAATTTTCCCTGAAAAGCAGGTTTTCAAAGTCTTCTAGAGAGAAGCACTGGCAATAAAACTTTATCTACTTAATGCCACTTGGGAAAAATAAGTTTCTGCTAGTGGCCTTGAAACACTCAGGCAGAAGGAAGAAAAAAAATTATTTGGTTTGCTTCTGAAACATTGGGTAATTTGTTAACATTATAGGTTATGTTTGCTGGATGTGTGGGTTTTATGGAGTTATTTAGCTACTTGCTGTACTGTGAATCTTAAAACTTCTGAAGGGAAAAGGAAAGGAGAATGACAGTGATTTATGAAAGATTGATTTGTAGAGAAGTTGTAGGTTTGAAGGTTTTTAGGAGTAAGGAAAGAGAAGAGGTGAGGGTAAGAGAAATGGGAGAGGATCTTTTGTTTTCAAAGGCAAAAATTCAACTGACACTCCCCCCACTGTTTAAGCTACTTTAGCAATGGAGCATCTAGTAGAAGAGTTGTTAAAATGTGTTTATAGTATGTAGCTGAGGGAAAGAGAAGAGTTAAGTAGGAAGAGAAAAAGGAAGGGTTTTAATGGAATGATTTCTGTGTGGGGAAGTTTGAGTGGGAACAGGAGGGAATCTTTTGTGGTGCAGATTTAGCTTACCTTCCTTTTCCCCTCCTTCCTCTTTTCTCCAACCCCCTCACTAAGTGTGTTCCAGCCTTTTTTTTTTTTTTTTTATCAAGTCACATCAGGGTGATAGGAGTAACTGATTTTAAAGAGACTGCCTACATTTGTTTTTGTTTTTGTTTTTTTTAGATACATAATGATTTCCTTGGTTAAGGAATATAGTCATAAATGTGGTCTATAATTTGGTAGAGTTATTTTTAAAAGTTTAATTTATATTTTAAAGAATCTTTCAGATTCTTTTATATGGTATTAGGATATTCTGTATAAGTTTTAATTGATTGTATTGATTGTGTCCTGAAGTTATACCCATCATTTAAATGGCTTCTAAAAATAATAGTTTTTTCCTAAAATAATACTTTTTTTCTTTGTCCTTTAAAAATGCTTCCATTATGGGCAATATGTAATTTGGAATTTTTTCTATGTATTAGGTATTTTAAAAGCAAAATGATTTGTATAATGTTCAACTTATTACACTGCCTACTTAGATATGAAAGATGAGTTGTGAAGGTACTGGGACAAATTTCTTATTGTTATCAATATAAGGTCATGGTAAATACCTGTTTGGGATTTATCTGAAACTTTGTTCAGTGGAATTTGTTACTGGAGGTAAAATTTGTTGGGCTTGTAATTTATATGTATATGGAGTTTTTAAGCTCCACCCTATGATACCTGGGGTATAATTGGGGTAGGGCTATTTTATCCTGTATCCTGGATGTGCTGAAGAATCAGTTTTTATATTATGTTGTATTCACATTTCTGGATTTTTTTCTCCTTTTGTTTGTAATAGGAGCCAATGGTCAATAGAATTTGTTAATGCAGTTCAATTATGTCATATCTTGTTGTTTCCAATGTGGTTATATATAATCATTATATCCTAAATGCTTAGGCACATAAGTATTTAGCCTGGTCATCTGTCTGTTACTGGATATTTGTGTTTTGTTTTTAAAAGGTTTCTAAATGATAACAGGACAATTAAAATGATCTGTGAAATCTAACTGCTATTTTATTTATTAATAAATGAAAGAAATAAAGAAAATATTTAAATTGGTGTATATGTGACAAATTGATACTCAGTTGATTTTAAAACTGGGATGTTGACAATTACACTGGATGAGAGTAATTTTTGCTGCTTAGGAGTCACCAAAAGATGCAGGCTTTAGCAGCCCAGATGGATCAAATCCAAAATTGAATTTGGGAAGGATTTTACTGAGATACCACTTCACACCTCTTAGATTGCCTAAAATGACAGGAAAAGAATAATGATAAATGCTGGAGAGGATGTAACAAAACTGAGACTCTAATGCATTGTTGGTGGAGTTGTGGAAGGATCCAACCATTTTGGAGAGCAATCTAGAACTATGCCCAAAGGGATATAAAATTGTGCATACCCTTTAACCCAATAATTGCATTAGTGGGTCTGTATCCCAAGGAAATCATAAAGGAGGTGAAAAGACCTACATGTGCAAAAATGTTTGTAGCAGCTCTTTTTGTGGTAGCAGAGAATTGGAAAAGAAGTGGATGTTCATCAATTAGGGAATGGCTGAAGAAGTTGTAGTGCATGAAGATTATGAAATATTAGTGTTCTATAAAAAATTATGAACAATGTGATTTTAGAAATGTTTGGAAAAATTTATATGAACTGATGTTGAGTGAAACAAGCAGATCCAAGAATATATTATACACAATAATAACAAGAATGTGCAATGATTAACTATAAGATTTGATTCTTCTCAATGGTTCAGGGATACACAGCAGTTCAATAGCCTTTGAACAGAAAATGCCATCTGCATTCAGAAAAAGAACTAAGGAAACTGAATGTAAATCAGCATATTCTATGTTCACTTCTTTTTTCTGTTCTTTTTTTTCTCTCCAATAGTTTTTTTCCCTCTTGCTTTGATTTTTCTCTCCCAACATGATTCATAAAGTGATGTTTTTAAAAATTAATAAATAAAAGGAAACACAAAAAAGATAGAAAATCAAAAATTAAAGGTACAATATGATTCCTTCAAACCTAGAATTGGACAAGAGAAAGCTAATGATGCTATGAGATACCAAGAAATAATGAACAAAATCAAAAGAATGAAATTATAAAAGAGAGCATGAAACATTTCATCAGGAAAACAACTGCTCTGAAAAACAGATTAAAGAGAAATAATACAAAAATAGTCATATTACCTGAAATTTGTGTTTAAAAAGAAGCCTTTTTGCTGAGTGAAATGAGCAGAACTAGGGGATCATTATACACTTGAACAATGATACTGTATGAGGATGTATTCTGATGGAAGTGGATATCTTCAACATAGGGAAGAGCTAATCCAATTCCAATTGATCAATGATGGACAGAATCAGCTACATCCAGAAAAGGAACACTGGGAAATGAATGTAAACTGTGAGCATTGTTTTTTGTTTTGTTTTGTTTTGTTTTGTTTTGTTTTGTTTTGTTTTGTTTTTCTTCCCAGATTATTTTTACCTTCCGAATCCAATTCTTCCTTTGCAACAACAACAACAACAAAATTCGGTTTTGCACACGTATATTGTACCTAGGATATACTATAAGATATTTAATATGTATGGGAATGCCTGCCATCTAGGGGAGGGGGTGGAGGGAAGAAGGGGAAAAACTCGGAACAGAAGGGAGTACAAGGGATAATGTTGTAAAAAAAAAAAAAAAAATCTACCTATGCATATGTACTGTCAAAGAAAATGTTATAATTATAAAAATTAATAAAAAAAAAACAAATAAATAAATAAATAAAAAGAAGCCTTTTATATATTCTTAAAAGTAATTATCAAAAAAAAAAAAAAATTGTCCTGAAGTTATAAACAAAAAAATTAAGCTGAAATAGAAAAAAAAATCCACTGATTATCACCAGAAAGAGATCCCAGGAGGAAAATTTACAGGAATATCCCAGCCAAGTTTCAAAGTTCCGGGTTATGGAGAAAGTGTTGAAAAAAAAAATCAACAATTTAAATATCATAGAGCTACAATAAGAATTATACAAGACCATGGCTAAACAACTGTTTGGACATATATACATATATTGTATTTAATTTATACTTTAACATATTTAACATGTATTGGTCAACCTGCCATCTGGGGCGGGGGTGGGGGGGAGAGGAGGGGAAAAATTAGAACAAAAGGTTTAGCAATGGTCAATGTTGTAAAATTACCCATGCATATATCTGGTAAATAAAATCTATTAAAATAAAAAATATATTATACAAGACCTAGAAGCTACTATGCTAAAGGACTATAGCTCCTGCAATACTATGCTTCATAGAGCAAAAGAATTGGGATTACAACTAAGAGTAAGTTTCTCAGCAAAATTAAGCATAATACCAAATTTTTAAGAAAATGAATATATAATGAAATAGTTTCAATGTATTTATGACAAAACAAGAGAAGGTTATGAAAATTTGACATATAGGATACAGAAGAATTATAAGGCAAACATTAAAGACAATTATATGGAATTCAATAAGGTTAATCTGCTTTCTTCTTATACACGAAAAAATTATTCTTACTGTTATAATTATCATCATTATTTGGGTACTTTTAAAGAAAGGCTTGGGCTGAACAATACATAATGGGATAATTCTAAAAATAAAATTGCATATAGAGAGATAAAATGTAATAATAAATATCTAACAAATAAGGTGTGCAAGGAAGAATTGATAAAGAAACCAATGACTGAAGGAAGGAAGTTAGTGCTGGAACCATACTTTTATGAGGAACACACACATATGCATACATACATATATGTATGTATAAAAATCTTCTAAATTCAGAAAAACATAGGAGGGAAAGGAAGTAAGGTCAAGGGAGAGAATAAATGAAGGATTCAGAGAAGTAAGTGGATTAAGGAATAGGAGGGCAAGGGCAGTAGGTACAAATAAAATAGAGGAGTGGGGAAGGTTAGTGCAAATAAGGTGAGGAGGATAATGAGGAAAACTAGGGTAAAAGGAAATGGACAAATAATTATAACTTAAAATGCAAATAGAAAAAAATGTACCCATAAAATAGAAGTGGACAGCAAATTTAAAATGTGAATGCAACAATATGTTGTATTCAGAAAACAATAAAAATGAGAGATACATACAAAAATAAAATAAAAGAGTAGAATTTATTATGGGGAAAAAACAGTAGTAGTAATTGTGATCTCAGACAAATTGAAAGCTGAAACATTTAATCAAAAGAAAACAATAGGAAAACTATATTATATATTAGTCATATTAATCAATATTTTGCCTATTTAAAATATAATATAAACTTCATGATATAAAAACTATATGATATGAAACATATTATAATCAAAAAATACCTGAGAGTATAACTGCCAAAACAGACACAAGGATTATTTCAACATAAACAGAAAACATTTTTATATAAATCAAGTTAGAATTAAATAATTGAAGTAATAAGGTAATTAAACAGTTGTTCAGTAGGTAGATAGAACCAATGTAATGTATTTAGTCATACCCTTCCCAATTAAATTACTAAAATGTATAAGTTAGAAAAAAAATAATAACAAAATTCATTTGGAAGTACAAAAGGTCAGGAATTTCAAAGAAATCTGGAGAAAAAGATGTAAAAGAAGATTTAGCAGTATCTGTCCTTAAAGTATATTATGAGGCATGAACATGGTTAAAATATAAACTGGATAATTTTGATAATTTTATATTAAAGTTTGCCTTATAAATAAAATCAATGTATTCAAAAATGAAAAATGTAGAAAAATGAGGGAAATTTTTCATAGACAATATCTGAAGTAATATGTTAATGTGTTGAAATACTGCTTTGGTGTAAGAAATGATGACCTGATTAATTTAGAAAAATATGGAAAGATTTGTACCTATTAAAGAAGGTACTATTTATTTCCAAAGAAAGAGATGACAAGTAGGGATATGCATAATATAATTTCACATACATATGTATAAGTATATATGTGTATGTATATTTTAAAGAGTGTGTGTATATAAATATATAGAAAGAGTCCAAAATAAGACAAAAAGTGCACAGCAAAGAATAAAAGAAAACTTACAAGAAAGCACAGAAAATCTGAGTAGCTTTCAAAATATTGTATAATATTTATTATATGGTTTTCTTAAAATGGAAATTCATGTTTTAATTAAATCCTTTCATGTTCTTTTTTCTCATTTTGTATTTGCTTAAAATTAAAATTTAACATTACCAAAAACAAACAAACAAGCAGATGAGAAAATTGGCTTAGAGTAAGTAAGTGATAGCAATACAAGTAGCAAGTGGCAGGACTGCGATATGAACTCACATCTTCTTGCTAAAAATCTAGTAATGTTTTCATTACTAAATTACATTTCTTCTCCTGTCCTCTCATTTATTTTTTGCAACTCTTGGCCAATGCTTTTGTATATTTTTTGCAAAAAAGTTTATTCAATGTGGTGAAACCTTTTTTTCCAATTCTCTTTTTAACTTCTTTTATTTCTTTTATCTTTAGGTGTAACAACATAGTAAAATTTTCAAAGATGATTGCACGTGAAACTGCCAATCTATTATGTACAATTTTCTGCTCCTTTTAAATATACAATAAAGTTATTGTGTAACTTTCAAAAAACAGTTCAACTAAATATTTTGTGGACTTTGTTTTTGATGCCTTTTAAAGAAGTGATTAGTGATTTTTAAAAAAATTTAATTTATGCTGTAGTTCTGAGATATTAAGGGAGATTTCCCATGTAATTTTTTGAAATATGATGTTTAGGTTCTTTTTAAGTCATTGCTATCAGGAAGTTCAACTTTTAAATTATCACTCCACAATCTATTTTCCAAGTCAGTTATTTTTTAAACGAGACATTTCACATTTTCTTCTAGTGCTTTTCCTTTTTTGGACTTTGTTTTGTGTCTTGTTGTTTAATGGAGTCATTAACTTCCACCTGTCGAAAACAAATATTTAAGGAATTATTTTCTTCCGTGAGTTTTTGTGTTTATTTTAACATTTGATCAATTTTTAAGGTGTTTTTCTATTCAGTATTTTTGTAGTTTTTACAAACCTGTTGATTTCCTTTTCATGATGTTCTTGTATCATTCTTGTTGCCTCATTACTTTTTCAAAGTTTTCTTTTACCTCCCTTATTTGATTTTCAAAATACATTTTGAGGTTTTTATAGGAATTCTTGATGGGCTTGTTTCCAGTTCAGTATTTTCTTTGAGGTTTTGCATATAATTGTTTGACATCTTTGTCTTCTTTGTGTCTTGATCTTCTCTATCACCATAGTACCTTTTTATATTGTTTTTTATATATTGTTTACTTATATTTACAGACTATTTATTTATTTCTAAATTTAAAATAAGGCTCTGTTCCTGGGGTGGAGAAAGCACTGTCCCATGCATTGGGGTTTTGTGCTGCTGTTTTCAGAACTAATTCAATGTTTTTAAACTTTCAGTGCTTACAAAATGGTGTGATCCAAAGAGAAATTTATTCTTTCTTCTCCTGTCCTATACTCTGGTCTTTACCTAGGAAAAAACTTCTTCCTCCTGGAATTGGCACTCCTCTTGCCACTGGAATTTTGAGCAGGTCTTCTGCTCTTATGTAATCATAAGTGCTAATGCTTCTTTCTGCCTTGAAACTGAAATTGGAACCCCTGTTCTCTTGTGAGTGATCATAAGCATTCTTCTCCAGCCCAAAACTGTGACTAGAGATGTTGTTCTCCTCTGGTCACAAGTATGAGTGTTCTTTGTCATCCTAGCATTGCAACCCAGAACTGAGTATAAGCAATGCAACAGGGTCCTGCACTTAAGATAAAAGAAAGAGTTTTCTATTATCTCTTTCTCACTATTTTTCTGAAGCCCTTATAATCTGTGGAGTGAGAGGGATCCCAAAGCTGATGAGATTGCAGTTCTGTCTAAGCCTTGTTGCCTGATGCTGTAACACATGTGCTGTGCTCTGAGCTGACCATTACCACAGTTTCACAGACCTCTCCTGCTCACCTCCTAAGTTATTTTTGGTTGTAAAAAATGTCATTTTAAAATTTCATTTGCTCTGTGATTCCATAATTTAATATGAAGCATCGTTTTAAATATGTTTGGAAGGAAATGTTGGGAGAGTTCATCTGTTTTGACTCTGCAGTCTTGTGTCCTATTTTCTGAAGTAATAGCAAGCTACAAAAGTATAATGTACAGAGGAGCTCCATGGTTGCAGATGTGCTCTAGAAAATCACTTTGACACCGGAATGGCATATGGTTTTGAATGTGTAGAGGTATTTTTCCCTGCCAAGAAACCAAGGGATTTCCTGGATCCCCAGGGGATCAATATAAAGGGACTAAGAGTTGGAAAACATAGACACAGAATGATATCTACAGGTAACAACCAGAAGCGCTGTTGATAGAAATATCTGATACAAATTGTCCAGATAGAAATGAATACGTAAAAGAAGACAAAAGTACTCACCAGCAGCAAGATGGTTCGAGTGGCTCTGACCTCAGGGAAGCTCCTGGCTGAGACACTGCTGCTATGAATTGTCTGCACTTTCTGATGATGTCTATATAGCAAGTATACAATGTAGCAACTAGCCAAGAGTATAAGCACTACACAGACTACATTTCTAAGAGTAGTTATACCCCAGTAAATATCACTATGACTTTCAAGAGAACAATTCCCAAAATTCAACTCAACAGAAGTACTGTTCATGTGTCTTGGGCCTGTCACAGTAAATATTACAGGAATTTCTAAAATAATATTAAGGATCCAGAAGGAAAGACAAAAGTGCATGATATGATCTAGGAACCAAGCTTTGAATTTTCCAAGCCTGGAGACACTGGAACTAATGATGATGGCCTGAAAGGTACAAAGGTAGCAGGTGAAGCACATTGAGAGTGCTGTGGATAGTCTATAAAGATATAAGACAAGTTTGCACCCAACATCATTCAAGAAATTCTCTATTCCCAAATTTGTCAGTATGTCTGAGAATCCTTTGGAAAAGAATATCATGATGTTTATAAAATTCACTTGGATGAAAATCAGATTGACAGGTTTTATTCTATGGCCAGTAAAGAAATTGAAAGAAAAAAGCCAAAGAAGAAAGAAGTTTGTTGGAACCCCAATTCCAGTCTGGAAGATCATTATAATCCCAAAGCACACTTTACTAGGGAACATGTTCTTTTTTTTCTTGAACAGAAGCTTTCAGAGACAAGCAACCTAGAGAAAAAAGAAAATCTATGTGATTGCCACATTTGAGGATTCCAGTTCAAGACAGACTTATACTGCTTGTGCTTTTCCTTACCATGGCTAGGACATATATAATGAAGAGAATTGTAAAGAATTCCTCTTGACCAAATTCTCCTTCTATCTGTCCTTTACTCTTGACCAATTGTAAGTAGTGGAGGACTGAGTTCTAAGATGCCTCATGAGTTAGAACAGAGAAAAAGATAAAGATAGAGCTGGAGCTACTATATAGTAGCTCCATACATACTTCTCAGGAAATTAGATCTCAAATTTGTTAAGTATTGATCCTCTAGTCTTCTCCCCACCCCCTGAATTATAGTGATCTAGTTGAACAAGGAATTTAATTAGCTCTCATTTTCTGCACTACTGTTCATCACCAAACCTTCACTTACTGAAAGATAGCAATCATGTGGTCCATTCCAAAAAAAAAGGCCATGTAAAATGAGGAGTACCAGAATGAGACATATTGTGAGTCTATTGTTTTGAGGAGATATACAAGCAAAATATTCTGTTAAAGAAATTGTTCATATAAATCAGCAGCTAAGTGGGTTCAGAGGCCAGAGCAATTGATCTGAATTCAGGAATACTCAAATTAACAGTAGCCTCAGATACTTTAACAGCAGAGAGACTTAGAAAATTAGTTAACCACTTTCTGCCTTAGTTTCCTCAGATATAAAATGGAAATAAAACATAAATAGCATACTGTACCTGGAGTCAAGGTAAATTATATTTCTGAGTTGGAATCCGACCTCACACATTTACTAGGTATGTGACTCTGAGAAAGTCAATTAACCGTCTTTGCCTCAGTTTTCCTCATATGAAAAAGGTCCTGGAGAAGAAAATGGCAAACCACTCCAGAATCTTCGAAAAGAAATCTCTATGTGGGGTCATGAAGAAACAGACACAAATGAAAGAACTGAGCAACAACAACCAATATGACAATAGAAATGTGCATATATTATAAATACACATGTGTTATAATTAATAATGTACATGTAAATACATATGTTTGTGCATCTTGTGTGTGCACAAATTATATGTGTGTCTATATTTTTGGTTTTATACACGTGTATTTATATATTAAAGTATTTATGGATAAATAATACAAATACTACATGTATAAGTAACAATTGTATCATATGTACTTAACTCTTTTTCCTTTTTCCTTGAGCTCCTTGTTGGGGGAGGTGAGGTGCATAATGGTAGCAGTAGTATAACTGCACAATTTAGCAACCTTTGGGCAATGTTATAAACTGACTTCCAGAATACTAGACCAATTCATAGTTCTTTCAACTGCAAATGATTTTTGTGTCTTTCTTTGCCATTTCTCCAAAATCTGTCACTTTATATTTCAACTTTGCCTATATGGCAGCTGTGAAGTGAATTATTAGATTAACTTTTCAAGTTTCTTTTGTTAGTAACAATTGAGAGAATTTTTTTATATTGAAATTTCAAAGGACTTCATCCTTTGAAACCTTGTTCATATCCTTTCTTCATTTATGAAATAGGATATAGTTCTAATTCTCATAAATCTGATTTAATACCTTATACATCTCAATGAGACATTTAACAGATAAATGTTGTTAAGGTTTTTTTCAGGGGGATTCTGTGAAGACAACAGGACAGGTCAAACAATTTTACTCTCTCGAGAATTTCCCCACAAACAGAACAAAATTGAGCCTCAGGGCAATTATAGAACAGTGAAAAATGGATAAAACTTGGGGAAGAACATGGGCCCTCCTGGGATAACTCAAGAAGATGTAAAGAAAGATCCCAGCTCCAGGGTTTAACCAGTATAAAGTGTAAACATATCCAAGCTACCTTGACCACCCAAGGAGCCTTGGGACCAGCTAAGTTCATAGAAAACAGTAACTTTTACCTCCTGAACAGTGAGGAAATTGGAAGTCTGAGCCCAATAAGACTGAGGGAACTTCTGCTGATTAGGAATGCCAGACCAGATGTGCTGCTGAGACACCACTCTAGATCAGAAGAAACCAGCACATTCCTGGTGATTATAGAAGCATGATCAGGGTACCTGCTAGCAATGGACACTTACAGGAAGATGGAGTTTTTGGTTGGAAGTTATAAGTCAAAGCAGAGGTCTGAAGACAAACTAGGGGTCCCATCTTTCCTACTACAGGATTAGAGATCCTTACACTAATAGTTTTCATTTTAAAAAAGTAAAACTAGAGGCAGTTAAGGTGCAGTGAATAAAGTGCCAGCCCTGAAGTCAAGAGGACCTGAGTTCAAATGCAGCCTTAGACACTTAATACTTACTAGCTGAATAACTCTAGACAAATCACTTGATCCCAATTGCCTAGCAATATGCCAAAAACAAAAAACAAAACAAAACAAAAAAAACAAAACAAAAACAAAAAACTGAAGAAGAGACAAACTATAGAAACGTACTATGCACATAGAGAAGACTATTTTCAAAGGAGAACAGTGAAGTTAAAAAAAAAAAAAAAAAAAAAAAAGAATCTTTTACTCCAATAAGTAACATTAAATGCCTACCTGCCTAGAAGGAATATATATTTTTTAAAAACTCAAAAAAGTCTTCAAAATAAAATGAGAGAGATTAAGGGAGAGTGGAGAAGACTCATCCAAGAAAAACAAGATTATGAAAAAAAAAAAAAAAGTTAATCGCCTAGGACAGGAGACACAGAATTTTAAAGAAACAAATAACTTTTTGAAATTTAGATTTGGGCAAGAAGAAGCCAGTGAAGCTATGAGACCAACAAATAGCAAAAGAAAATATAAAAAATGACAAATTAGAACAGAATGCTAAACATCTTATTAAAAAAATAAAAGATATGGAGAATAGATCAAGAAAATATAAGAATAATTGGACTGCCTGAAAGGTGACCAAAAAAAGAATTTTGACACAAAAATATAAGATATAATTCAAGAAAATTGTCCTGGACTGTTAGAACATGAAGGTAATATATAAAGAAACAAAATCCACCAATCAGCACCTCAAAGAGATCCTATGTGGAAAATACATAGCAATATTATTATCAAATTTTGAAATTCTCAGATCAAAGGCAAAATTCTATAAGAAATAAACTAATAAACAAAAACAATTCAAACATGCTGGAGCTACAATTAGATTTGTGCAGGATTTATTAGCAGCTACAATAAAAGACTGAAGGTCTTGCAATAATATATCAACAATATAAAGGACTAGGTTTGTAGCCAAAAATATCATAGATAGCAAAATTAACCATAATATTAAAGAAAAATAGACATTCAATGAACATGAAAATCTTCAGGATTTTGTCTCAATCAAATTTGAACTTAATAGAACACTTAACATATAAGAGCCAGCATCAAAGATTAATTTTAAGGGACTCAACAAGGACAAATTTTAGTTTTTAAATGGACATGTATACCCTAGGTTTAAGATTTATATGCAGTTCAAAAGAAAGATTGGGGAATAACTACATATAATCTTAATAAAAAACAAAACAATTTAGGAAAAAATTAAAATAGTAATTATATTATACAGATACACACACACACACACACACACACACACACACACACACACACACACATACCATAAAGGATAGAAGCAACCTCCAAAACCTATAAAGAAATAAGGAGGGAGGGAATAGGATAAAGTTAGGTAAAGGGATAGTATAGGATTAGTATAGGATTATACTAATGAGACAAGATGTATAGATTAATGGAAAAGGGATGAAGAAGGAAGAGAAGCTTAGGAGGAAAAGATAAGGGAAGGATTTATGGGTGGGGGAGTTTAATAACTGCAAGGCAAGTTAAGGAGTAGAATTAAAGTAGGAGAGGGAGTGGAGATAGGAAATAAAAGATATACATACAAACACCATAACATGGATTAGGAATAGAATTGATAAGGAAAAAAAAGTAGGGCTAGTAATCATTGATCTCAGACAAAGTCAACAAAGAGAAAAATCTATCCAGATATTACTTAAAAACCCGTTTATTTATATAATTATTAACAAAAATGTTTGAAATTTAGTCAAAATATTTTCTTACTTCTACTGAAAAAAAAACATTACTTTTATTGTTCTTTCTGACATGATCCATTGTGTTGATGGTTTTAAAAATATTGATGGAATCTTGAATCAATCATTAAATCCAATCTAGTCATAGTGTAAGATACATTTTATATCCTGTTGTAGACTCTGCTTCCATTTTTTTTAATTTTTAAAAAAATTTCTCTCAATAGGCTTATTGGCCTCTAAAGTTTTATTTATTTTATTCCTCTTGTTTCTATAGTTTTAATAGAAATGAGTATTATGTTTAGTCAAAAGTTTTTTTTCTATTTCTATTAAAAGATCTTAATGTGCTTATTGCTGATATGATCTATTGATATATATATATATGTATATATATATATATATATATATATATATATATATAATGATAGATAGATCTATATTTCCCCTAATATTTAAATATTTCTGCATGCCTGGTATAAATCAACTATAATCCTATTGAACAATCTTTTTGATATGTTGCTGACATTTCTAAAATATGCAATTACTTTTGGCTTATGGTGGGCATTTTAATGGACAAAAGGATGAAGACTTTTCATTATGCCATCTTGAATAAATAAAATGACTTGTTTACTCATATGTTCCTTGAAAAATCCAAATACATCTCATTTCTAATTTCATATAAGCATATCTAGTCATCAATTATCCTTTAATTTTCTTCCAGTGAACTTTGATAAAACCCTCAAAACTGCCTACATTTCTCTTAAACGTTGAATTTTCCTTTACTAGTTTTTCAAGTCCCCTCTAACTTTATCAATTCAGTTTTTCAATCTATCTAGAAAAATTTTTTCTCATTCCATTAACATTTGTAAATCAACACAGCTAATTAAAAATTAACAACTAATTTCAAAATTGTCCATTTCCCTGATAACTTCAATAATTACAAATAGTTTCTCATTTTGTTAAGCAAAACATTTTTTCAATTAGAAGGAGTATATACATAGGAATATGCATAGAAAGAGGATGTGGATATGAGATCACTATGATGGTATATCACCAAGAAAATTAGGAGTGAGAAAAAAGATTGTACTAAGAGAAGAAGGAAAAGGGTAATAGAATGAAGAGATATAACTCACATAAAAGAAGTATGAAAAAACTATTTCATTGGAAGGGAAAATAGTGGTGATATGCAACACTTGAATCATATTTTCACCATAATTGACTCAAAAAGTTTGTAACACATACTTAGTTGGATGTAGAAATTTATCTTGCCATATAGGAAAACAAAAAGTTATGGGAATAAGAGAAGTAGGGCAGGACTAGAAGGGAGGGTAGTTTGGGGGAGATGATGCTCAGAACGGGAATATTTATGAAGAAAGACTGAGTGAAAGGGGTATGTGTGTGTGTGTGTGTGTGTGTGTGTGTGTGTGAGAGAGAGAGAGAGAGAGAGAGAGAGAGAGAGAGAGAGAGAGAGAGAGAGAGAGTAAGAGAGAGAGAGAGAGAGTAAGAGAGAGAGAGAGAGAGAGAGAGAGAGAGAGAGAGAGAGAGAGAGAAAGAGAGAGAGAGAAGAGAGAGAGAGAGAGAGAGAGAGAGAGAGAGAGAGAGAGAGAGAGAGAGAGAGACAGAAAAAGACAGAGACAGAGACAGAAAAAGAGAGACAGAGGTCAGAGAGACAGAGAGAGAGACAGAGATAGAGAAAGAGAGACAGAAGTGAGAGAGACAGAGACAGAGAGAGACAGAAGTTAGAGAGAGGGAGAAGGAAAGTGAGTGGGAGAGCAAGAGGGAAAAAGAGGAAGGCAGAGAAGGAGGAAGGGAAAGGGAGAGGAAGAGGAAGGGAGAGAAGAAAAACAAAGAGAAATAGAGTGGAAGGAAATACACAGGTTGTTATGAAAATTGTAAAGGTGAATAAATTATATTCACCCATAAAGCAGAAATGGATACCAAAATTTGTTAAAAGCCAGAATTCTACAATATACTACTTAGAAGAAACACATTTGTAGCACAGAGACAAACACAGAGGAAAGGACAGGGGCTAGAGCAAAATCTATCATGTGTTAGCTGATGTTAAAAAACAAAACAAAACATACAAAACAAGTAGGGATAGCAATCGTGATCTCAGACAAAACAAAAGCAAAAATTGAAATACATGAACTGATACAAAACAAAGTAACAAGAATCAGGAGAAAGTTGTCCAGTAATAGAAATATTGTATGATTGACAACTATGAATGACTTGGATGTTTTCAGCAATACAATCTAATACAATCCAAGACAATCCCAAAGGATTCATGATGAAAAATGCTATCTGCCTTCAGAGAAAGAAGTTGTCTGAAATATGCTATTTTTCTCTTTCTTACTGTCTTTTTTTTGTTGTTGTTGAGTCTTCTTGCCAAAATGACCAATATGGAAATAGTTTACATGACTGTACATAACTTATATCAAATTGCTTGCCATCTCAGAGAGGGAGGAGAAAAGGGACAGAGCAATAGAATTTAAAATTCAATTTTTTTAAAACAACAAAACAAACAAGAAATGTCTAGTCTGACTTTTCTGCACCAGTGGGAATGAAATGTAAGGTATTTCTTTGTATTCATATATTTCTTTCCTTTAAGATTTGCAAAGCTATTTATAAATATGATCTCAATTTATCTATACAATAATCCTGGGGATTAAGTATTACTATGAACTCTTTTAAAGATAAGCAAAGTAAGAGTAAGAGAGGTTAAATGATGTGCCCAAGATCTCCCACTGTCAAAATGTCTAATATCACATTATAATAATAATGCCTGACTATCCATTCTATCACTTAGCTGCCTACTTGATGTTATGCTTACTTGGAAGTGATACAGTACTTGACAATTCTGGAACTAGATTTTACCCAAAATTCAAACAGTTTTAAAATAACCAAACCATGGGAAAAAAACCAAATAATAATTAATTTCATTCAGTCTGCAATTCCCAAATCAAATATTGATATGCCATAATCTCCAACAGGTATTTGGAAGGACTTCTCTCTCTCACCTGCAACAATAAATTCAGATGAAAGATCAATGTTACAAAATTATTCATGTATTGCTATATAACTGGCTACTGTGTAAAAGTAAAAAAAATTATCCAGAACTCAGACATACTGTAAGTTAAAGAAGAGCTAGAGTAACTTGATATCCTGGAGAACATAGAAATAACAGCACTATGAATATATCCTATAGGTTAAAATATAAACATAACTTTGAGAGAAGAAATAGATTTTTTTCTTCCATCTCTTGCTGTTATTTCCAGTTTTTGAAAAGAGAGATAATATTTTATTCTTTTCTCTTCCTAATCTGACATATGGAGACCTCAGTAGAAATCTCTCTCCAAATTACCTGAGCACTTTTTCTTACTTCCTGTCTTACTTTTTTTCAAAGAAAGAAAAACTCCCTTGATTTTCTTAACTGAAACCAAAACTCTTTCAAAAAAATTTTTGATGAAAATAATTTAAGTTATTTGAGTAGTTTACATAAATATAAGAAAAGATTTTCAAATTTTTCTGTGAACAAAAATTCCTTTATGTGATTTATAGATAGTATATTTCTCTATGCTAAAAAAAAAAAAAAAATCTACATTGTTATTTTCAATGCCCAGATGCATTAATGTCACAACTGCAATATCATAAAGACCCTTTTAAAATGTATAAAAGCAATTAGAGTCCAAGGCTCTCCCTAACAACCTCTCAAATATTCCATGGAACCTATTAATTTGTCTTTCTTCATCTCAAATCATCCTTTCTGTCAGCTAAACATTTGCAGTTCATTTGGCTTCTACTTAAATTCATTGTCATGCTCTCTCATGATCTCTGTCATACTCTAAATGTCAATGATTTCTCAAAACTGTGATTCTAGAAGTGACTTTTGTCTGTTCAGGGTTAAATAAAGTGAGACTTTTCTCATTATTTGAGCTCTTTTTCTAATATTTCTGTCAGTATCATTCTACCAACAATTATCCTGGGTCACTTCCCTAATTTCTGCATAGCATTACACTAATCTTGTTTTTTTCTGCCTCCTCCTCTCAAGTCCCAAAAGACATAGCTCCTCCTAGTATTGTCCCTCAGGCTAAGACCTTACTCACCCAGTTAGATTCTTCTGCTAATGTAGAGTAGGACAGAGCAGCAACAGCATTTATGTGCAAGGGTGGGAAGAGAGGAAAGCTAATCATACTATATATAGGAACTGGATTCTCTGAGCTCATCACCACTGGGATCTGTGATTAAAATGTTATGATCAGAATGATCTGTTTAGGGAATGATCAACTTCTCTGAAAAACAGCAAACTTTTGTTTCAGGTGCCAATAGATGAAAATAATCACCAGTAATGAGAATTTCCAGTTAGTTGACAGAGAAAATGTTTCTATACCCCAGGGCTAAGCAACAAGTGGGAAGGAATAGTAGCATTATATAGAATCATGAAAGAAGTATGAAGCAGAGAAATCTGTGACTTGGATGCTACTGGTGGCTCTTATTATGTTATTATTTTGCTGTTTTATCTACCTTGAAGTCCTGTTGTGGTAAACTGGACATGAAATAGAATGTGCAGATACACTATAGTCACTATCTTGGACACAGTTACCCAGGGCATGATGATTATCTAAAGACTCAACATCAATAGATTAGAGCACTTAACCAGGTATGTGAATAGCTTGTGGTTAACTTCCAGGGAGAATTGAACCAACTTATGGTTTAGTAATAGTGGAGGAGAAAAGGAATGGGTAGCTTTCAGAGATTTGGTGTACAACACTCTATTTACTCATCTGGGCCAGACCATTCACAAACATCAGGACTAGTTGGATGAAAATGATGAGGACATTTAGACACTACTCCACAGCATTTACCAAGAAAATAGTTCATATATCTCTAAGAAAACAGTACTATCTCCAGAATAGTAAAGTGTAAGTAAAACTTAGAGAGAATCAGGATTTGGGGCTCAAGAAATAGGCAGATGAGATTGAGTTTTATGCTGATGCTGACAATCCAAACTTTTCTATAATGGCCTCAAGTCTATTTATGGGCCCAAAACCTATGGGTTAACTAACACAGTGTTAATAAAGCTAAACTGATCAATGACAAGGACCAAACCTCAGGTTGAAATCAATCCTTCTCTAGCCAAAATTCCAACCAAATAAGAGGTTTTGAATGCCCCTGAGCTTTTCTCATGTGGCAAAGCATCTGGTGCAGATTCTCTTCTATGAAAGGTTTTTCAGGGCAGGGGATCCACTGCTCAAATAAAAATATGATTGACATCATATCAGTTATATGGCAAGTAGAGATTACCCCGCAAGAGTTATAGAATGCCTCCATAGTCCATCTCTGTAAAAGGAAAGGGGAATAGGTTATCCTATGTCAATCATAGAAGGGTCTTTCTCTTAACCATTGCCAGCAAGATTCTTGCTAAATATACACTTTGCTTTTAAAAATTCTAGAAACTATACAAATAAATAGAACTTTCATTAAAATGATAAGTAATACAAATGTAAATTCAAATTATATCATAATTTATAACAGAAATAAACTAGAATATTTTCCAACAAATTCAAAATGTGAATCTTCATATATTTCCAAATATAGTTATGAAAAATAAAATCAATAAAATATAGAAAAAAATCAGAAAAATCTAGCTGAGACTAGTGCTGACCAATCTTTCCTCCTGCACTCGAATTTGCTTAGGCATTGTCAAAAGCCTGTCAAAAAGAATTTGTCAATTTGCAAAGAGAGTGTATTATCTCTCAGGGGTAAATCCTAGAGTTTAAAACCATCAAAAGAGGGAAAATTCAGAAAGTAATCAACAGGAAAATATGTCATTAATTAAATGTCAAGGTTCAAAAGTGTCAAGAAGAAAAATTTATTTAAAATTCTCAAACACAGATGAAGCATAAATAAAAAGGAAACAAAATCTAAAAATAATATAAGTATGTGTAACATATTATAATATCCAAGATATTTGAAAATTATAGATTTATGAAAATAAGTATTTGAAGATAAAGAAAAATAAACACATAATGAAGCATATCAACTTATGAGTTCTAAACTGATGGGATTCAGATAATTGCACCAATCCACCCCAATCCAAACCTACACCCAGCTCCAATTTCCATTGAAATCATTAATCATGGGTCTCACTAGAACAAAGAGCAGACCAGCATATTTTGGAACCACATCTCCATGTTATCATAATGTTACCACAGAACATAACACAAAAATCAGCTAATAAAAATGTGGCTCTAAAACAGTGCAGAACAGGACATTGTTCCCTCCCTGACATGGCACCTGTGCAGTTCTCCTTCTTTGCTGTCCTTTGGTGAACCTATGCTGGTTATCATATATTAATATCCACCTAGATGGGCTTTTCTGTATGCATTCTGGCTACCCCACAAATTATTGTGTATATCTCATAAATCTGAATTCTTTCAGAGATGACACAATGACACATGCCTGATACATTAATAGAACTACAAGATATTCCAAAATGATTCGAGAGAAAAATCTCAATGTTGGAAAAGATTATTGGTAGAATTTATGGATTATACAGAAAAGAAATTACTGGAATAGAAAAGCTTGAATCAAACACCAACATACATAAGGATTAAATCCAACAATTTCAATGACAAAGATCAAAGTCTTCAAGCAATCAAAAGACCTTCAAATATAACGAATAGGAAAGTCAAATAATTCAAGACAGTTCTACAACTCTCAAAAATGAAAGAAGTAAAATAATATATTTTTAAAAAGAAAGAAGTTTTTCATGCAACACAAAACGACCCAGCCATGAGATTTAAATCTCATTATCATTGAAACAAAGAAGGATATGCCATAAAGGAAAACCATTTGAAGTATTCCAGAGAAAAAAATGATGAATAAAGAAACATTTATTAAGTGCCTACTACGTGTCAGGCACTGTACTAAGTGCTAAGGATCCAAGAAGAAGAAAAGATCATGCCTTCCCTCAAAGTTTGCAACATGAGGGAGACAACATAATAACAAATTATATAATGCCCTCTATATAGACAATAAATAGGAAATAATTAATATTGAATATTATAAATAGAAAACATAAAATAATTAATTCTAATAATTAATAAACATTCTATATAAGAATTCTGTAATGCATTACAAGTAAAAGGAGTTGGTAAAGGTTTCCAGTAAAAGATAGAATTTTACTTTTGGAATTAAGAGAGGTCAGTGAATTCAGTAGATAGAACTGATGAGGTTTAGATGTGGGGTACCCAAATGAAATTAGGGTTTCTGGTGGTCAGAGAGTTAAATAAGGTCTAGTGTAAATTTTGGGTACAGGATAGGTTTGGCTCCCTTGTAACCCCTGTGAATTAGGTGTATAGGTAGGAAGTTTTGGGGAATTTCCTTCTGGTGGTGTAAGAGTCCCCTATAAAGGAATTTACAGACCCAAAAACTAGATTGATAAAAGAAGTTTATTATGGAGATTAGAAGTAAGGTTAAAGTCTAATTAAGGCAATAGGTGAAAGTAAAGAGAAGATGGCACTGGAAACAGTATTCCAGTGGGCAGAGCCCCTTGTTATGTCAAGCACAGGGCTGACATGTTTGGAACCTCTGCAAAGAGAGGATTTTAGTTTGGCTCTTTTTATAATGAAAGATTTAGCTAAGGGGGCCCATGGGTGGAGCCCCAAGTTGGTTCAGATCTGATGGGGGCTGGGACAAGCCCAGATCTTCTATTGGAATTCAGAGGTCCTTTTGACCAGGATTTGTGAATCAAAGGTCCTAGTTTCATGAATTGATAATGAATCAGCGAGGAAGGATTGGGAATCAGAAAGGAATAAATCAATCTGAAAAGATTAGTTTCTTAAAGGGACCACAACCTGCTTCATTCCCCGCTCAAGTAGTTAAAACTTAAATTCATTTAAGAGAAAAAAAAAAATAGGATTTGGGGCAGGTCTCTTCTTGAGGCAGAATTGAAGATTTTTACTCCTTGCTTAAACGTACTGGAATGTGACTGCTATAACTTTGAAACCCTTTTTCCTGTTGGAGTTGCCCTGGTAGACTTTTTTTTAAAAGTTCGGCTTTTTTTTTAAACAAGCAGAAATCATGTACCTTGGGACTTGGCAGTCTCCAGTCCTATAACCCCAGTTTCATAACTGGTATCTCATCCTTCTCAAAGGATCTTTCAGGCCTCTAAAGTTCAGAGTTTGCCTCTCATAGCTCTGCTCAGAAATCTGTATCCTGGGTGTGGATAGGTGGAGCTAATCCAGGCTTCCACCTTTCTTCCCTCGAATGGGTTGCCCCTATGAATGGGCAGCAAGATTGTCTTGAGACCTACTGCTCTATAAGTAGAGGCTGAGTTAAATTCACAAATGATTACAGACCACCTAACACAGTGAATTGTCCATCTCAGACTGGTTTCTCTGACTGAGATGGTGCTCCATCTGTCATGCTGCAACAGGGAGCCTTTGGGGTTGTCAGGGAGAGACAGACTTGCCCTTGCCACATAATTCCTTGTATTTTTCTATTTCTATTTTGGTTTATTTGCCTTAAATAGGGTTAGTCAGCATTATGGTTCTGGGACATTCCAGGTATCATGGGGAAGGTAATTCAATGATTTGAAATGTTGTGCCACAGTTCCCTTAATGGCCCTGTCCCATTTTCCCTAAATGGCCCTACCTCAGTTTCTCTGAATTGTTCTGCCTCAGTTCCCCTGTTTGCAAACCCCCCTCCTGTTAATTAGGACTGATATAACTTAGGACTAGTTACTTGTACATGTGCCAACTCTAGATAAGGGGGAGTTCAACAAAACCTATGGGCAACCGACCCTCCTACAGGCCTCAAAATCCTCCTGGGCCCTGCAGAAGGACATGTGAATCTTCCAAAAGCCTTGTGCTATTCTGTTTCAAAACTGCACTCTCTAGCTCACTTAGGGGGGACTCCTTATATGATCTGCTTTCTCGTTTCTTTTCTATGCCTGGGATGAAAACCCTCACTGAAACTGCTGCTCACAGATGCATGACTTGTGCCAAGGTGAACCCCACCCAACCCCCCATTTTGCCTGCCCTGTGCCCCCAAGGGCTCACATCTTAGGAACACTGGGAAGTTGATTTCACAGACATGGAAGTTCAGGTTCAAGGACATTGTTTTCTTTTGGTATTTGTTGATACCTTCTCAGGATGGCCTGAAACCTTTCCTGTGAAGTCTACAAGTGCTTTGGTCATGGCCAAGAAACTTGTGACTGAGATTATCCCCAGTTTGGGCTCCACTTCTCCCTCAGGTCTGACAATGGCCCGGCATTCATTTCTAAGGTTATTCAGTCTCTGGCTAAAGCCTTCAGGTTCAAGTGGCGCCTTCACTGTGCTTCTACTCCACAGAGTTCAGGTCAGATAGAAAGGATGAATAGGACACTTAAGGAGCACATTTCTAAGCTCCAATGGGAAACTGGCATCCCTGGGTGGGCTCCTTCCCTTTGCCCTATTTAGGGCCAGGTGCTTCTGTTCTTTCTCTCTCACCCTTTGACATCCTGTTTTGTGCTCCACCTCCAATCCTTCCCCGCTTGGGGCAGGATTGCTCTTATGATGTTGCTAATGGTTCCCTTTTCAAGTCCCTACAGGCTTTTCAGGACATCCAAGCAGCAGTCAGAGCCCTCTATGGCAACTCTGCCCAGTGTCCCCCACCACAGACTGCTGGATGGGACATTCGACCCAGTGACTGGGTCTTGACCAGGAAGTTTCCTCTTGACTCTGCATTGGAACCCCGCTGGACCGGACCACACTAAGTCATCCTCTCCAATCCTTCTACAGTGAAGGGGGCTGACCATAAAGCATGGATCCATCATTCACATGTGAAGTTCTGCCCCGAGCCCGACGTGCCTACGGGACCCCATTTAGGAAGATGATGGTTTTCTGTCTTTTCCCCTTTTGCAGAATGTTCCTCCCTCATGCTTTCCCCACCCTGCTGAGGAAGGCCAGCCACTATTCCCCCCATAGATATAGGTGGACTTTGATATGGACTATGGGAGGGAGGTGGGGGGAGGTGGCAGCCTGGAATGAGACTTATGAGCAGCCATGGATTTATCTAGATCTATGTCAGCTATTGGGGACCTCTTGGAATTTGCCTCTCTCTCACTGACATTGTTTTACAACACACATGAAAAAAAAAAAAAAAAAAAAAAAAAGATCTCTCCACATTGAAGGGGGGGAGTGTGAGAACATGGCCTCCCCTCATATGGGCATGGGTCCTTAGGCATGGAAAAAGGGTTAAGGAAGACCCAGTACTATATGTGCCCAGCAGATGGCCTGTTCAAGGGTCGGGCCAATACCACTGTGGATCATGGGGCTGTAAGAACATAGCAGATTGGCTTGTTGATGGAGGCAAGGATTCCTACATTAAGGTATAGGTTAACACCACAACAATGCCAGAAGGAACAAACTTTCAATCCTATTGCAGTTACAATGAAAGAGTGGTATAATGATGCCTGGAAGTTGGGGAGGATCTGGGGTATCAGGTTTTATGTGTCAGGAAAAGATTTAGGGTCCCTGTTCACAATCCAGAAAAGGACTCTTCTGAAGGAAAGCATCCCCATAAGTCCTAATGTGGTTATTAATCCCCCTCATTTACTCCTGAAATGAGCCACAACCATTTCTCCTCTGAAAGGGAAAGCCATTTCCATTGTCCCAATACCCCCTCAGCCTCCATTCCCCAGAGGACTGTTGTCTCCATATAAAATCTCTATGTCAGTCCCTGATGGAATATACAACTTGATAAACCTAACCCTTCCCAACCTCACCACAAACTGCTGGTTCTGCCTGGACCCAGCCTCCCCTTATTTTGTGGGCATAGGTATACGTGCCACCTAGGGGACAGAAGTCAACTCCATCCAGAATCTTTCATTCTTGGCTAAGGTTCTGCCCCAGAGTGCACCACCCACGTTCCCAGGTTAACATTGGGAGGGGTGCAGGGTGAAGCACTGTGCATCAAGTCAGAGGGCTATGATCTGGAGCACTCCCCATACAAAAAGCACTGTGTGAAAGTTGTTGCCATTTCCTCACACAAAGATACCGTAAACTCTTTAATATGGACCCTTGCAGAGTCTTATTTTGCATACACTGTGGGATTAACCCTTAAGCTTTGCCTGCTTGTGTATGTGTTCCCTTAAGTCTATCTGTATTCTTAGGAAGGAGCTAAAGAACATTTTGGTCTATTAGATAGGGCAAGGAGGGCTGCTCCTATTCTAGTTGCCTTCCTACTGGGGTTGGGAATAGCAGGCTCCACAGCTGTAGGGACTGCTGCCCTGATCCACGGTGACAGCCAGTTGTTGGCTCTGGGTTCCAGGTGTACCAGGATTTAAAGAACCTGGAAAATCAAATATCCTTCTTTGAAAACTCCCTGAACTCCTTGGCAGAAGTGGTCTTACAAAATGTTGGGGCCTAGATTAACTCTATCTTAAGCAACGAAGGGTATGTATGGCCCTTGAGGCAGCTTGCTGTTTCTATGCTAACAACTCTGGGGTAGAGAGTCCCTCTCTGCAGTTAGACAGCAGATCAAGGACCGGGAGATGTCTCAATGCCAATCAATGTCTTGGTCCCAGTCACTTTTCAATTGCTCCCCCTGGATAACCTCTCTTATGATCTCCTTGATAGGCCTCCTTACCCTATTTCTTCTGGATCTACTGATTGCCCCTCATTTGATTGTTTAACCACATATATCAGGAAGAGGATCCAGGTTGTTAAGTTGTTTGTTGCCAAGATCACTTACTCTCCCCTGGACTCTGATGAGTCCAGTCTCTGAATGTCTCAAGAAAAAGGGTGGAGTGAAGTGGAAAATCACCCAAATGGGACCGTGAGAAACATAATCTTGAATCTTTGTAGTTAGAAGTTTATTACTAGTTCTTCACTCCTTAATGCAGATGTTATTTTTAACAACCCAGATGTACTGTCCTGAAAGGTCGAGACCTTGACAACCTGAGAAGTTTAAAGAAATACTGCTTGCTACTGCCTGAGAATGACTCCCTTAGAGTGATAACTTTTTTTTGCCTCCTGTTTAGAATAGAAATTGCTTTATTATGACAAATGTATCAAGGAACATTTTTATGTCTCTCTCTTCTTTCTATAAATATATGGCCCTGAGGCCTCCAGTCCTGGCCAGCAATAAATGCTCTTAAAACTTTATTGTTTTGGCTGCCTTGTTTTTCTCTAGCCTGGGCACTTCAGTTTCAGTTTTCCCCCACTATAGAAGGATGATGTGGTAGGCTTACCTTAGTAAAAATAAATAAATAAACAAACAAACAAACAAATAAATAAATAAATAAATAAACCTCCTGGGGAGGGCCACCAATGATGAGGGTAGGGTAGTAAAGGAGAGGTGTGGTAGGAATAGGTGTGACATTTCTTTTTTCTCCATTCAATAGCTCCTCACCTAACTCTAGACAGTATTTATATTCTATAGCCCCTGGGCCTTCTTTAGAGAAAGGAAAAAGGAACACCAAAATGCTCCTTGAGCTGTAATGCCAGAGAAACTGAGGTAGAACTGTGACACAACAGCAAGAGAGAATTTGTCAAGGACCATGTATAGAACAGAAAACAAGTGGAGAGAGCTTGAGAAAAAGATAACAAGAAAGACAGTCCTCTCTCCTTAAAGGTGGTCATTGAATTGAAGTGGTTAAGGAGTTTTCAAATAGTTTTCAGTCTCTCCCTCCAACTCATTTCCTGCTGCAGTCAGGGAATGAGAAGAGAAAAGAAAGAGAGAAGCTATCTTTATTCTCTTAACAATTTAATTTGCTTTGACTTGGAATTTTATTCCCCAGCCATCATTCCAAAGGTCTTTCTTGAAGCTTCAACCTGGCCAGAGTTGGAGCCTAGAAAAGAAACATTTAATTGCTTGGCAGGTGTATAGAATACCAATCCAGAAAAAAATAGGACAGAGTGTGTTAAGAGCAAAAGCTCTTGGGAATGAGAAAATTAGGAGCAAAAAAGTTCCCACTATAAGGTTAGATATAAAAGTGAGAGAGAGAGACAGAAAGAGAGACAGAGACAGAGACAGAGACAGAGCCTGGTTTAGCTAGGCTATGCATCTCTCCATAAGCAGCTGAGAAAAGTTTAAGCAAGTGCCCGGAGGCTAGGGAAAAAAAAAACAAGAGCAATTTGGAATTCCCCCATCTCTTTGTGGACAGCCCTGTGAGCATGCAAAAGCATGATTTTGAGGCTTCTACAGTTAAAAGGCTGTGACGGGAGACACTGTTCTAAGGTAGGATAACCAAAATCAGGGAAAATCCTGTTTTAAAATGTATGGGAAAATCATGCTTTCTTAGAAGGCTGGAAGCTAAGGTTCCTTTAAGAGATAGGCAAAAAGGTCTGGGAGGGGCATGGTCCACTTGTCCAGAATGCCAGCAAAGTTCTGTTTTATAAGTTGAGAAGACTAAAATTGAGTCCCCAATCTCCCCACTATAAAGTACCCCAAGAAGGGAACAGGATAGGAGCATTTAAATGGCAGGTTGCCAAGCCATAGGGGAGAGGTCTGAAAAAGGCCTTGGGTTCTGTGATCCCCACTCCATGGGAGAGGGGGAGTAAAGGCCAGAGTGAAGGTGGGGGAGAAAGAGATGCAGTCTTACCCAGTGTATCCCAAATAGGGAGGACTCCTCTGGTAATTCCACTCTGGAATTGAAGGGCAGGGTAGCTCGTCCAAACCCCCAAATCTTGCTGGAAGAGCAAGACCTGTAGGAGAGACTGCTCAGCACTGTCCAGGGAGTAGCAGCCATGGGTATGGGGATATCTCCAAGCTCACCCCAATTCAGTGACCTTTCTCCTCGTGGCTACAGCCTGACCATTAGAGACTCCTTTGTATTTAATAGTGGAATGGGAGAAGGGCCTAAACACGGCTTCTCTTAAGTTTCTCCAGTTATCTGCCCAGAACAAATCAAAGAGCGTGCTGGCCTGGGACCCCCAAGAGGGGTGGGGTCCCAAGAATGGCCATGTGTCTCCTTGGTCTGGGGCGGGGGGTGTTAAAGAAACACTTCCTTTCATGTCTTGGAGTTCCTGCCTAAGGGCAGGGCTTTCTGGTGGGAGAAAAAAAGTTTAGAAATGCCTTGAGATGCAAAGGAAGGTCCTTTGTCTTTGGAAGGCCTAGACAGAGGGAGTTTCCTCAAGCCAAACATCTGATCAAGGAAGGATTTTAGAGGCACAGGTGTTTCTAGATTGTGGACAGGTTAAAACTTTTAGTTTTCCCAAATTCTTGCAGCATCTCTCATGTGTCTAGATGTTTCTAGAGACAAAGAGTGAGACAAAAGGGACCTTTTGTCAATCTACAGCAATTCATATAGGGCATCCCCTGAGAAAGAATTGTGTACGAGAGTAGAGCTCTAACAATGACCCAAACCTGACCCGGATGGCGTGGGTGTCCACTACAGAATAGGGAAAGAAAACAAAAGTCTTTTACCTCATCCAGAGTTCCAGATTTTCTGGTTCTGCTATCTCTAAAAATAGACAAAAAGAGGCCTTTTGCCTGAAATGCAAATACTCTCCACAGGAGAACACTGCCCAAAGCCCAGACCCAGTCTGAGTGCCCACTAACTTTAGAGATAGGGTGAGATGAAAGAAAGAAAACAGGTATTCTTCCTTTAAGAATACTGCACCAACAATTCAAAACCCAAACTAGTTCTGAATTCAGCAGCCAAATTTTGTCTAGGTTTTGGGGATTTGGTCAGGGAACCAAAATGATGAGATTTATATTTGGGGTACCCAAATGAAATTTGGGTTTCTGGTGGTCAGGGAGTTAAATAAGGTCTAGTGACAGGTTCGGGGTACAGGGTAGATTTGCCTCCCCTGCAACTTCTGTGGATTCAGCACAAGGGTAGGGAGTTTTGGGAAACTCCCTTTTGGTAGTGCAAGAGTCCCCTGTAAAGGAATTTACAGACACAAAAACCTAGATTGATAAAAGAGTTTTATTATGGGAATTAGAAGTAAGGTTAAAGTCTAATTAAGGAAATAGGTAAAAGTAAAGAGAAGATGGTACTGAAAACAGTACTCCAGTGGGAAGAGACTCTTGGTGTGCCAAGCATAGAGCTGGCATATTTGGAACCTCTGCAAAGAGAGGATTTTAGTTTGGCTCTTTTTATAATGAGAGATTTAGTTAAAGGGGGCCCATGGGTGGAGTCCCAAGTTGGCTCAGATCCAAGGGGATGGGACAAGCCCAGATCTCCTATTGGAATTCAAAGGAGTGTTTTTGACCAGGATTTGTGAATCAAAGGTACTAGCATCCTGAATTGATAATGCATCAGCCAGGAGGGGTTAGGAATCAGAAAGAAAGAAATCAATCTTTGAAAGGACTAATTTCTTAAAGGGACCACAACCCACTTCAGGACAAATATGAAAAAGTATTGCAGGCATAACCAGAGTAGATGCTTGGAACACAGGAATGGAAGGTCTTATTTATGGAGCAGCCAGGAGGCCACTATTAGTGGACTGAAGAATATTTGTGAAGAAGTAAGATACATAAAAGAGGACTGGAAAGACAAGAAAGGCTGGATAGTAAAGGGCTTTGGATCTCAAAAAGAACATTTGTATTGGATCTTAGAGGCAATAGGAATTCGTGGAATTTATTAAATAGCAGGGTGACATGCTCAGACCTGCACTTAAGGAAAATCATTTTAATGGCTGAATAGAGAATGGATTAGAGAGACACCTAAGGTAGGCAAATCTTCCAGCAGACTAGTGCAATATACCAAGTGGGAAGTGATAAGGGTCTATAGTAGAATGACGGCAGTGGCAATGGAGAGAAGGGGAAGTTTTCAAGAGAGCCTATATGGCTAGAGCCAAAGAGAGCAGACTAGAGGCAAGAGAATCAGGAATCAAACAGAAGTTTAATTTCAAAGTGAATGAAATGGCTTTCAAGGAAAGAGACAGACAACACACATGTGTTGGGGTCTCACCTCTGTGGACATCCTGCTTTGGTGTGATTGAACCTTGATCTAGATACCTCTGCCTAGACAGAGTCAAACAGTAAAGTATCCCAACAATATTGAAGTAAACAACAATGTGGCCATTACTGCTTGCTCCAACTCAAGGACCATCAGTTCCAAAAAGTGAGTACAAAGGATTGCTGGGATGCCAAAATGAAGGCACTGTTTGCTTGCTGGACTTTAGCTCTGGAAAACAGGATATCTCCTAATACTGTGGTATTTCCTCTTTTTGGCCAAAGGGAGGGGGGTCTGAAAGAACCCCAAACCTTGAGGGGACCAATTGATCAAAGAAGTTTTTCCCAAGTATCACTGCAAAATTCCCACTAGGGCAAAGAGCATAAGTAGATAAACTAATGTCTAGTCATTATTTCCTTGCGAGAGAAAGAGAGAGAGAGAGAGAGAGAGAGAGAGAGAGAGAGAGACAGAGAGAGAGAGAGACAGAGAGAGACAGAGAGAGAGACAGAGAGAGAGAGAGAGAAAAGTAAGTAATGGGAGAAAATGCCAACATTTACCTGCTGAAATCAGGCCCTTGGTAGTTAGGTGCATAATAGAAAGGAAGAGGACAGTATACTCAGCCTTTGTCCAAAGTCTTGGGACAGCATTCTCATCTGGATATCAGCTGCTTCTAGATTGGTACTAGAAGTACCCTGAAGAAGAAACCCCAGAAGGTTCCTACTTTCCATTCAAGAACAGGAACTTTCTTCAGGTGAACCAGGAATACACACCCACAAGTATGACAGCTGTGGGAGTAGTCAGAAAGACATAATAGGGCAATTTAGAAACAATAATTGTCAGTTTTCCTATAAGACATATGGATTGCTTGACAGGTATAATTGTGATAAAGTTCCTTGCATCATTCTTTGAATCTGTGTTTCTGGTCAGTATAATATAGGTCCTTAGTTAAGAGTCTCTAAACAACATAGAGAAACTATCCAGTTTTCCACCACACAGGGCTAGGTTAAAACAATACAATAAATGTTTTTCTCAAAATTCCTATATTGTATAATTATATTATTCAGGAAGATAAAATTATTTAGGAGTTCACAATGAACTAGTTCTGAAAGGGAGATTTACATGTTACCAAGGTAACCAAGGAAAGAGTTTTTCTTATGACCTACTCTTCCACAGAAAGCCTAAAGTTGCAGTTAGTTCTGATTACTCAGATAATTGCTTTAATTATGAAAGTTTATTCATCTTTCCCAGTGTTCTAAATTCTTTGGCTATAGCCCTTAAAAGTTTTTCTGGCTGATTGCATTTTAAATCTTTCAAAGTAAGAGAATCTAGCTCACATCACAAACATAACACAGGCATTTTACACTTTACAAACACAAACAGACAAAATGACAAGATGGATATAGGTGGACATAGTCCTAACAGAATGAAGCAGTTGTAGACCATAACTGGAAATACACCTTTACTAGTTTAACAAAGGCACAGAAGCAACAGAACATTCTGTGGGGTGGGAGTAGGAGAGGGCTAAAGTTGGAACACAGCAATCCAGAGCTTCCTATGGAGGCCAAAGCCAAACAGAGCATGCAGAATTATTGTAGAGGGGAACAGAGCATTCAGACCTAACCAGAAAGACCCAAGATTGTAGTGCTCTGTTGTCTCTAGAATTGTGATCCTTCTCTGGGAGTAGGATTTCTTGGGGAGCTTCTGGGGAGGCAGCCTTGGCTTTAGTTCCAATTCAATAATCCCAGAATTCAATCCTAGCTGTGAATCTCCTGGAAGTCCATGAGCAGGCTTTTCCTTTAGACTTGTGAATCTGCTCTTGTCCAAATGTACCCAGTCAGCACCACAGTAGAATCTCAAATCCCCTTCTTCCTGAATCCTGGCTCCTTAAATCCTCCCAGAGAATGCGCTTGTGGGTATTCCCAGGGCTTGTGGGAACTCCTTAAGGGGCCAATGAGATAACTCCTTAAAGTTGTAAACTCCTTTCAGAAGTCTAAAGTTATAAACTCCTTTTAAAGGTATGGAATAAAGGTGTGAATTCTGAGCTAGAGAATTGTTAAGTACCGACTTACCACCTAGTAAGGAACCTAACATCTCCCCCTTTCTCTTGATTTAGAACATAGAGTGGTCATGACCTTGAAACAGGTATACATAAATCTATCAATATGGGAGATATTACACATAATTATATAAATTACATAAACACATAGTATCATGACACATGCTAGAAGTGATGTAACAAACAACATGATCAAATAATCATAAATTGAGAATTTATATATGTCCATAAGTCCTAGAAATACTCCAAACTGAATCCATTGTCCATCAGTTCATGTGCCAGGAACCCAATAATTCAAGTTTTGAAGTCCTGCAATAGTCTCATCAACAATTTTTCATCTCAAGGAATCCAATGATCTCTGCTGGTTGTCAAGTCCTTTAACAGTCTTATCTTGTGTTAAGGAATCCAATGATTCCTGCTGGTTTTAAAGTTCTTTAAAAGTCTGCTTATCAGCCATGATTTTTCAGTGTTAGATGTTTCTTAGATATTCTCCTTTATTTTGAGGTTTTTCTCTTTTTCTGTCTCTCTCTGATGGACAAGGCAAAGATGACTCATTGGCACCCATTTGATTCCTTCTCCATCTGAAAAAATACAAGCAAACCCACTCCCTCAATAGCTAACCTATCTGGTCCCTTCCATTCACCTCTTTCTGAGTCTCTCCACATCACCTGGCAATTATCTAAAGATAGTGGAGTTGTTCATACTGGACACTGCCCTTTTGGTGGGTTATAAAACCTGTCTGCCGAAGCCATCTTTGCCAAAAATTTAAAAAAAATTTTTTTTGTTCTATGTTTTTTATTTATTATTTTTTAAATTTTTAATTAATTTTATAATTATAACATTTTTTGACAGTATATATACATGGGTAATTTTTTACAGCATTATCCCTTGTACTCCCTTCTGTTCTGAATTTTTCCCCTCCTTCCCTCCACCCCCTCCCCTATATGGCAGGCATTCCCATACATATTAAATATGTTATAGTATATCCTAGGTATAATATATATGTGTAGAACCGAATTTTGTTGTTGTTGCAAAGGAAGAATTGGATTCAGAAGGTAAAAATAATCTGCAGAGAAAAACAAACAATGCTAACAGTTTATACTCATTTCCCAATGTTCTTTCTCTGGGTGTAGCTGATTCTGTCCATCATTGATCAATTGGAATTGGATTAGCTCTTCTCTATATTGAAGATATCCACTTCCATCAGAATATATCCTCATACAGTATTATTGTTGAAGTGTATAATGATCTCCTAGTTCTGCTCATTTCACTCAGCATCAGTTGATGTCTCTCCAAGCCTCTCTGTATTCATCCTGTTTGTCATTTCTTACAGAACAATAATATTCCATAACATTCATATGCCATAATTTACCCAACCATTCTCCAATTGATGGACATCCATTCATTTTCCAGCTTCTAGCCACTATGAAAAGGGCTGCCATAAACATTTTGGCACATTCAGGTCCCTTTCCCTTCTTTAGTATTTCCTTGGGATATAAGCCCAATAGTAGCACTGCTGGATCAAAGGGTATGCACAGTTTGATAACTTTTTGGGCATAATTCCAGATTGCTCTCCAGAATGGTTGAATTCTTTCACAACTCCACCAACAATGCATCAGTGTCCTAGTTTTCCCACATCCCCTCCAACATTCATCATTATTTGTTCCTGTCATCTTAGCCAATCTGGCAGGTGTGTAGTGGTATCTCAGAGTTGTCTTAATTTGCATTTCTCTGATCAATAGTGTTTTGGAACACCCTTTCATATGAGTGGAAATAGTTTCTATTTCATTATCTGAAAATTGTCTGTTCATATCCTTTGACCATTTATCAATTGGAGAATGGCTTGATTTCTTATAAATTAGAATCAATTCTCTGTATATTTTGGAGATGAGGCCTTTATCAGAACCTTTAAGTGTAAAAATGTTTTCCCAATTTGTTACTTCCCTTCTAATCTTGTTTGCATTAGTTTTGTTTATACAAAAGCTTTTTAATTTGATGTAATCAAAAATTTCTATTTGTGATCAATAATGATCTCTAGTTTTCTTTTGGTCACAAATTCCTTCCTCTTCCACAAGTCTGAGAGGTAAACTATCCTATATTCCTCTAATTTATTTATGCTCTCGTTCTTTATGCCTAAATCATGGACCCATTTTGATCTTATCTTAGTATGTGGTGTTAAATGTGGGTCCATGCCTAGTTTCTGCCATACTAATTTCCAGTTTTCCCAGCAGTTTTTGTCAAATAATGAATTATCCCAAAAGTTGGGATCTTTGGGTTTGTCAAACATGAGATTGCTATTTTTATTCACTATCTTGCCCTGTGAACCTAACCTATTCCACTGATCAACTAGTCTGTTTCTTAGCCAATACCAAATGGTTTTGGTGACTGTTGCTTTACAATATAGTTCTAGATCAGGTACAACTAGACCACCTTCATTTAATTTTTTTTTTCATTACTTCCCTTGAAATTCTCGACCTTTTGTTCTTCCGTATGAATTTTGTTGTTATTTTTTCTAGGTCATTAAAATAGTTTCTTGGGAGTGTGATTGGTATAGCACTAAATAAATAGATTAGTTTAGGGAGTATTGTCATCTTAATTATATTCGCTCGGCCTATCCAAGAGCACTTAATATCTTTCCAATTATTTAAATCTGACTTTATTTTTGTGGCAAGTGTTTTGTAATTTTGCTCATATAATTCCTGACTTTCCTTTGTAGATATATTCCCAAATATTTTATACTATCGACCGTTATTTTGAATGGAATTTCTCTTTGTATCTCTTGCTGTTGGATTGTGTTGGTAATGTATAAAAATGCTGAGGATTTATGTGGATTTATTTTGTATCCTGCGACTTTGCTAAAGTTCTGAATTATTTCTAATAGCTTTTTAGCAGAGTCTTTGGGGTTCTCTAAGTATACCATCATGTCATCTGCAAAGAGTGATAGTTTGATTTCCTCATTACCTACTCTAATTTCTTGAATCTCTTTCTTGGTTCTTATTGCCGAGGCTAGCATTTCTAGTACAATATTGAATAGTAATGGTGATAGTGGGCACCCTTATTTCACTCCTGATCTTACTGGGAAAGGTTCCAGTTTATTGGCATTACATATGATGTTTACTGACAGTTTTAAATATATGCTCCTTATTATTTTAAGGAATAGTCCATTTATTCCTATACTCTCAAGTGTTTTTAGTAGGCATGGATGTTGGATTTTATCAAATGCTTTTTCTGCAACTATTGAGATGATCATATGTTTTTTGTTAATTTGGCTATTGATAAGGTTGATTATGCTAATAGTTTTCCTAATATTAAACCAGTCCTGCATTCCTGGTATAAATCCCACTTGGTCATAGCGTATTATCCTGGGGATGATTTTCTGTAGTCTTTTTGCTAATATTTTATTTAAGATTTTAGCATCAATATTCATTAGGGAGATTGTTCTATAATTTTCTTTCTCTGGTTTCAGCCTACCTGGTTTAGGTATCAGTACCATGTCTGTGTCATAAAAGGAATTTGGTAGGACTCCTTCAATCCCTATTTTTTTCAAATAGTTTATATAGCATTGGAGTTAGTTGTTCTTTAAATGTTTGGTAGAATTCACATGTAAATCCATCTAGTCCTGGGGATTTTTTCTTAGGGAGTTGGTTAATAGCTTGTTCAATTTCTTTTTCTGAAATGGGACTATTTAGACTACAAAAATTAAAAAATTAATGGCATAGAGAACTAAATTTAGAAGTTCTCTAGGGTTCCTGTGGATCCCCCTTTCTTTTGTTTTTGGAGGAGTGTCTTAATGTCTCTGTTTCTTCTCTCTACTATCGCCTGAGCTTGAGGATTAAAAGGTATGCCAGTGGTGTGTAAAATCTTATACTGCACACAAAAGTGTGCAAAATGTTTAGAAATATATGCAGGTCCATTATCAGTTTTCATTTCTTGTGGTACAGCCATAATTGCAAATGCTTGGATAAGGAATTCAGTGACTATTCGGGTTGTCTCTTTTGCTACTAGTATTGCAAAAGTGAATCCTGAAAAGGTGTCTACTACAACATGGATAAAAGGCAGGCAACCAAAAGATTTATAATGGGTCACATACATTTGCTAAATCTGATTGGGTCCCAAATCATGAGAGTCCTTCCCTGGAGGAAGTGTAGGAGTGTGGAAAGTAAGGCACGTTGTACAGGCTTTTACTTTGCTCCTAGCTTCCTCTCTTGTTATTCCAAATTTTAAATGTAAAGCTTGAGCAGCCTGATGATATTTAGAATTAGATTCTTGGGCTTCCTGAAATAAAGGAGTATTGGACAACATGGTTAGAAGGCTATCTGCCTTTGAATTACCATCAAAAATAGGACCTGGAAGTCCACTATGGGAGTGGACATGCAAAATATAAATCTTACCTGGATGCTTTCTCACTCGCTCTTGCAGTTCCTTAAAGAGCTGACATATATTGGAGGCTACAAATTTTATTTGGGCTGTGGAAATTCTTTGTACCACACCTACTGAATAAGGCGAATCAGATATTATATTTATGTCTCCCAGATAATAAACAAGAGCTAGAATGATTGCATAGAATTCATTCTGCTGAGTGGACTGAAAAGGAGTTCTGACTACTCTCTTTATGGTTAAATAATGAAAGTATACAGCACACAAATATTTTCTTTGTAGGGATCTGTAAAGATAGTTGGTCCTTTAACATGAACTTTAGAAACCTTTTCTTCAAAAATCCATCGCCAATTATGTATTAGCCGGGTTATCTTTAATGGAGACCCATGTGCAAAATTAGGAGCTGTGGCCAATAAAATTTGCCATTCAGGGATGGTCTCGCAGCATACATTAATTTGTGTGTTAACATAGAATATGATTATTTTGTCAGGACTTATCCCAGAAAATTGTACTACTCACTTAATGTCTACTTGTGTTAGTGACTGGGATATTAGCTACACATTCTCCAGTTTCCCACATCAGTGTATGTATGGATGAACACTATTTTGTAAGCACTCTCAGGAGGTGAAATGGTCAAGCCTACTGTCTCTGGAGGCAAACGATCCATAGGCTGAACAGGAACAGATTTCACCTCTCCAGGGAATATCTCAGTAGTCTCTACTGCATACAACTCTACTTTTCCTAATTTCAATCCCTTTCTTCTATCTGATTGCCTTTTGACTGATTGATCATGTCTTAATATTGAATTTCTCTGGGTGTAACCTCGGCTACCATCATGCCCCACCTGGGCGGCTGAAATTGGGCCCTGCCTCTCATTTCCCTGGGTCAATCTACATTCTGAGCCCCAGTGGAAGCCCTTGTGGCATTTTGGACTTGGAGTTTTAGGTCTTCTCTCACCCTGCCTTCTCATTCTACCTCCATATCTACATTGAGCTCTTAGATGTCCAACTTTTCCACATTGAAAACAATAACGAGTTTCTCTAGAAGTCCCTTGGCCAGGAGGGACCCTGTCTTTCCATGTTCATCATAGTCTGAGTATAATAAGTATTTGTGCCTACTGTAGCACAGCATCTTATAATCTCCTCTAAAGAAGCATCTTTGTCTAGTTCTCATATAATTCTTTTACAAGCCTCATTGACATTCTCCATAGCCAGATGTCTGGTCATTTCTGTAGCTGCATTCTCTCCAATAGTTCTTGTGACAGCAGTTTGCAAACATCCCACAAAATCCATAAAAGGTTCATTGGGACCTTGTTCTATTTTTATGAAAGTCTCCCCTCGATCTTTCTGTCCAGGGAGGGAACCCCAAGCTTTTATGGCAGCCTTAGAAATTTGCTCATACACTATTATGGGATAATCAACCTATTCTGAATTCTCTCCATACTGACCTTCACCTGCTTGTTGGTTAAAAGTGAATTGTGTGTTAATTCCTGTTTCCATATTGCGTCTGACTTGAATCCTACATAATTCATGAAACTCCAAAAGCCACAACAAGTTTTGTCCAGGTTCTAAACATGTCCTTGCTATTGATTTCCAATCATTAGGGGTTAGGATTTCATAAGCCAAACCATCTAGTAACATTTTAACATAAGATGATGTAGCCCCATAAAGGGTAAAACCTCATTTCAAATCCTTAATCTCATTCAAATCAAAAGGAATATATCTTCTCTTTTTTTGACCTAAAAAGTCAATCTCTTCAATTACAGGATATGCATGTATAAAATCACTTACATCCTGTCCCTCTCTTTTACCTTTAACCAATGTTTTTTCTAATCTTTTCATTGGCTGCTTCACAGGAGATTCTTTTTGTGTCACTGCCTCTTCCCCTCCTCCTTCTTCCTCCACCCCTGAAGGGTTAATTGAGGGAGGAGATGGGAAATGCTCCTGTTGCTCAGAATTCTACTTAACTCCATTGTTATCTGATTCATCCTTTTCACCTAATTTAGTTGGATCCTCCCCCTCTGGCTCTTTCTTCTTTTTCTGTAGTCTAACACTTATATAAATTCTTAAAGCCACTTGAATTAAATTGTATGTATGAAGTGTATCTTTGGGAAATTGAGTTTGGATTGGAATTGTAGTGTTCACCTAATTGCTCTCCTACTAATTTACATTCTTCTAGATCCGATTCTTTTTCCAGAAAAAACAAGGACATATAACCTGCACAGTTTTTGAAATTTCAGTGATCTCCAAAACTATAACCAATCCTTGACTTTTCATAACCTTGACAATACTCTCTAAACATTTTGTTGAACAGCAACAGAAGGCTGTTTTCTAAAACTTTGCCCCATTTCACTGAAATTCTACTTTAGCTCTTTAACAAAGTTTCTCATGCTTATTGTTACTCATGCTTATTTTTGGGTCAGAGAGATTTTTCCACTGAGATATGGATTTGAGGCTTTTCCACTGGAATCAGGATCTTGTCTGTCTCTGATTGGGCGCCAAAATGTTGTGTTCAGGCTAGCTCTTTAAAGGGTTTAGAATCAGCCAGAGTCAGGATAAGCAAAAGTCCTTGCCCCACATTGGGTGCCAAAATGTAGTGCTCTGTGGTCTCTAGAATTGTGATCATTCTCTGGGAGCAGGATTTCTTGGGGAGCTTATGGAGAGGCAGCCTTGGCTTTAGTTCCAATTCAATAATCCCAGAATTCAATCCTAGCTGTGAATCTCCTGGAAGTCCATGAGCAGGCTTTTCCTTTAGACTTGTGAATCTGCTCTTGTCCAAGTGTCCCTAGTCAGCACCACAATAGAATCTCGAATCCCCTTCTTCCTGAATCCTGGCTCCTTAAATCCTCCCAGAGAATGGGCTTGTAGGTACTCCCAGGACTTGTGGGAACTCCTTAAGGGGCCAATGAGTAAACTCCTTAAAAGTGTAAACTCCTTTAAAGATGTAAACTCCTTTCAGAAGTCTAAAGGTGTAAACTCCTTTTAAAGTGTGAATTCTGAGCTAGAGAATTGTTAAGTACACACTAGTAAGGAACCTAATACAAGATGAACTGTGTCATCAGAATTTTCCTCACAAAGAATGATGAAATAAACATTTTTAACATTCAAAGATTCTGATAAAATCTAAAATATAAAGAGAATTGGCTCAAATTTATAATAGTTCAAGCTATTCTCCAATTGATAAATTGTCAAAAGATAATTTTCAGGTAAAGAAATTGAAACTATTTCTAGTCATATGAAAAGGTGCTCCAAAACACTATTGATCAGAGAAATGTAAATTAAAACAACTCTGAGGTACCACTACACACCTCTCAGATTGGTAAAGATGACAGGAAAAGATAACAACGAATGTTAGAGGAGATGTGGGAAAACTGGAACATTGATACATTGTTGGTGGAACTGTGAACATATCCAGCCATTCTGGAGAGCAATGTGTTTCTACTGGGATTATATCCCAAAGAAATATTAAAGGAGGGAAAGGGACCCACATGTGAAAAAATGTTTGTGGCAGCCCCTATTGTAGGGTCAAAAAACTGGAAACTATGAGGATGGCTGAATAAATTGTGGTATATGAAAGTAATGGAATATTATTGTTCTGCAAGAAATGAACAAAAAGATGATTTCAGAGAGGCCTGGTGAGAATTACATGAACTGATTAATTGGAAAATTTATTGGGAGTAAATTTTAACAATTCTTTTAATTCCTCTGTACACTTAAATTCCTTGAATCCCTTGAAATCATTCCCCTTGATAAGTTGATTTTCCTTTCGCTTTTTGAAAAAAGGAATTAGTTGCAAAATGAGAGTTTATTGTTAGAAATTAGTTTACCCAGAGACTGACTTCTATAGTGGTAGATCTATGGAAAATAAAGTTTTGCACTGAGAATGCAGTTCTCTGTGGACAGAAAGTCCTGGCATCTAAGTAAACTACCAATGTCCATCTGCAAAGACTTTAGTTAATGGACACTTATTATATTAGCTATCTTAGTGGGGCTTGGGAAGTCTGAGCTGAGTGACCCAAGCAAGTCAGAATGGGGGCTGGGATAATTGGAGCAGATCAGAACCGGTGGGGGATGGGAGAGCCTAAATGGCTCAGATTCAGTGGAGGCTGGGAGAAGCAGATCTCCTATTGGAATTCAAAGGAATGCTTTTGACCAAGATTTGTAATTGAATCAAAGGCTTTGGCATCCTTGACTGGGGAGGATACGCCTCAGCCAGGAGGGGTTGGGAATCTTAAAGAAATCACAGATCAATAGGAAATATAATTTTTTAAAGGGACCTCCAACCTGCTTCAATTTAATTCAGTTTAAGGTGCTGTTCATTTTCGTTTAAATCTACATATTTTATTTTTGTTGCCTGAATAATTTGGGTTTTATTATTATTTAATATATAAATGATATAGTTAATATTACTACCTATTTGCCTTTATACTAATTCTTTGTACCACAAGCTTGTGATTAATTTTTCTAAAAGTATCATATAAAGTTGTGCAAATTATTTAAAGGACTATTTCAGATGAGTCCATAGGTCTCTAAATCACAGTTTTCCAACAGTCTCTTAATTGGATGGTATTCTATTTGTTTTTTCTGTTATTCATCTCACTCTGGAAAAGGAACATCAAATATTAAAGCATCCCATAATTATTATCTAATCTCTTTTAAATTTTGGGAATTTGGTCAACTTTTCCTATGAATTAAAATATCATACCATTCAGCACATAATTTTAATTATTATATGATTTTGACAATGTTACATAGTAGAGATAGCACTCATCTTGAAACCATGAAGAACTGGGTTCAAATCTTTCCTGTGACACATTCAATATATGACTGGATAAGGAACTAATTTTTTTAGTATTCTAAATTAGGATTTCTTAAATCTTTTTTACTTGCAACCCTTTTTCATGCAAGAAATTTTTACATGACCCCAGATATATAGACACATAAAATAGGCATACAAATCAAATGTTTACTGATAATAAATCATAATTTCACATCTCCCACATTCAGAATATAAAACCTGACTTGAAGCTTACCATCAAAGAAAAAAAAAATTAAGAACTTAGCAACTGGTCCCATTATTTCTTGGGAGGGAGTTAGAGGGAGAAGAAATAGAATCAAAGTCAGATTTTATATTCTTGGGCTCAAAGATCACTGCAGACAGTAATTGCAGCCATAACATTAAAAGATGGTTGCTCCTTGGAAGAAAAGCTATGGCAAATCTGAACAGCATACTAAAAAGCAGAGACATCATCTGCCAACAAAGGTCCATATAGTCAAGGATATGCTTTTTCCAGTAGTAATATATGCCTGTGAGATTTGGACTGAAGAAAGCTGAGCACTACAGAATCAATGCTTTTGAACTATGATGCTGAAAATGACCTTTGAGAATTCTTTGTGTTGAAGTGTGGAAATAGGGCGAGAGATCCCCTCTGTTATATTTAAGGACATATATATATATATATATATATCCTTTCATTATAATATAACATCAATAATATGAAGTTTATAATCATTATAAACAGATAGAATGATAAGCTCATAGAATCATAGATCTAGATATCAAAGGGACCTCAAAATACTTCACATTTTATAAATAAGTAAAGTGAGTTCCAAAAGGCATTGTATTATTCCATTATATTCATATGCCAGAATTTGTTCCCTCATAAGGTAGAGATGGTAGAATAGGAAGTAGTATAATTTAGCTCTTCATTACAAAACTCCCAACAAAGTTAGAAAAATGTACCAGACTGAATCCTGATGAGGAAATCCATAAAAAGCACAGCAAATCAATATTCTAGGCCACCTAAGCATAGGGAGACCGACAGAGAGCTCCTGGTCCAGGACTGTGTTCTCAAGATAGGGAGACCCAGCACAGGGTACAGAAAAAGGACAAAGTTTAGAAGCAAGTAACAATAGTATGACTCAGTCCCCAGAGGCAGTGTGAGATCTCTATTCCAACACTTTATCCACCCTGTAGAAGAAAAAACAAGAAAAATCCTAGAATCTATAATTCTATTACTCTAAACCAGCAGAACTTTCCAGTTTGCTGAAAGAGGCTATGCCCAACAGCAGTCTTCTGTTATTCAGACACAAATCAAGATCACACACACACATGCACAGTTCAAACCAGGGTGGTAACAATCAGCCTTTCCCCTGCATCAGAACACTTTGGGAGCACTGAAAGCCTCCAAGTGAAGAAAATTATGATTATGATTTTATATTCATCAAGATGATGTGTGTAATGAATATTCTAATGATTTAGATCTCTCAGAGTGACCTTTTTTGGCTTAACAGTCAGAGTCTCACAATGCAATTTGAAATCATCAATCAATCCTTGACAACAATCTCCTGTATGTTAAGTGAAGTGAATCAAAAATTGTAAAACTTATCCCCATCACAGAACTGTGGCCCTGTCCTCCCATCAAGTAAAGATGCCAGTGATTAGAAAAAATCACTTACAAACTGTTAAGATGACTGGAGATCACCCATATTGTCCTGCGTTCATGGATTTGTCATAAAAAACCACTCAGGTCTTGAAAATGATTGCATTGTAATCCACCTTCCCATCTCTTTCCCCTTATGATTTGTGTATAAAATCTCTACCTTTACTGAAACAAGAGGAGGTCTCTTGGCCAGAATAACTTTCAGCTTGCAAACTGTATTCCTCACTCTGAAAAGTGATTAATTAAACTTCTATTTGATCTCCTAAAATCCTGTTTCTAGGCCTGCTTTATACAACTCCAGCTGTAAATAGTTTAGAGACCAAGACAACAAAATTATTTCAACACATCTTCATCTTGTTCTTGAGATCCTGAAATAAGACAATATTCAATAACACCAGGAAAGCAGCAACAGGACCAGCTGGGACTTTCCCTTCAGAAATACTATAAGGCCAGCCCTAACATCAAATCTGAAATCAGAAAATAGACTGGAAAAAATGGGCAAACAAACAAAAAAAAATTCCGTTGTACAGAGCAATTGTGGTGTCAGGGAAGCTCAAGATATAAAGCCAAAAGAAAATAATTACTGAAAAACATAAAAAAAAAAAACCCTCTGAGAAAAAAATAAATTGAGCACAAATTCAACAAAAATTCATTGATAGAGAAAAAAAAAAGAAAATTTTAAGAATTGAAATGTTTTTAAAAAATAAAAGAACCATGTCTGGGGGAATGGAAAAGAAATTAATAATATAGGAGAAAAAATTGAAAAAGGGATTAACAACTTGACACAAGATGTACAAGATCTTTCTCAAGTAACAAAAACACTGCTAATTAGAATGAAAATTAAAATAACAAGAAACATTTAAAAAGAAAAATTTTAAGTGCTGGGCAAGGGGAAGAATATAAAGTATCCCAGGAAGGGGGGGGGCAGGGAAAGCTGGTTTGAAAAATATATTGAATAGAAAAAAATATACATTAATATATAAAATACGTCAAGTAATCAGTGCACTAAATAAATAATAAAACCACAAAAAAAGCCTAGGCTTTAAATGTCAAGAATACTGCACAGATTTCTTAGAATGAGAAGTCAAAATGGCAAGAGAAATAAACCACTGATCACATCATGAAAGAAAATTCAAAGTGAAAAACTTCCATAAACATCATAGTTAAAATCCACAGTTCTGAAGTCAAAGAAAAACAATGGTATAAGCAGCTAGAAATAAAGAATTTAGGTATTAGTGAGGCACAGTCAGGATCACATATGATTTAGCAGCTAGCACCACAAAGAAGCATAGGGCTTGGAATGTAATATCTCAGAAGGTAAAGGATAGAGGGTTACAATCAACAATAATCTGCCAAGCCAAACAAAATAGAATCCTTTGAGGACTTCCAAGCATTCATTCCTGAATGATTACAGCGTGATAGGAACTGTGGAGTTCGAACATCAGAGTGAAGAGAAACACAAAATGGTAAACATGAAAGAAGAATGATAAAGAATTACCTAATTTTGTTTTTCTTTTATTCTCAAGGAGGGATAAAAGAATGAGAAGGTTGACTGAAAAAAATGTCTTTTTAAAATTATTCAACTACTCCCCAACTATAAGTCCCCCTTAATTTTCATTTCTTTAGCATTGCAAAAAGAGCAACTACAATTATTTTTGTATAAATGATATATATGTAAAGTCATGGGAAAGCAGAATATGAAGGTATTCAGCTCATGACATGAACATCAATTGAAGTAAATGAGGATGATTAATCTAGAGAAGAAATTTTTGGAATGGGAGGTGATGGTGATCTTCAAGCATCTCAAAGGGCCTCCCATGAAAAATGGATTAGACTTATTCTTTTTGGAACTTTATCCCTAACTGCCTTGTTTGGATGAATTACTTCCCAGAAGCTGTGTCTATGATAAATCAATGTCATCTGAAGAAGAGGCTGTACACTCTAGACAGTGGTCCTCAAACTTTTTAAACAGGGGGCCAGTTCACAGTCCCTCAGACCGTTGGAGGGCCGGACTATAGTAAAACAACTGTCTCACACTCTGTCTCCCCTCCTCAGCCCATTTGCCATAACCCTGCAGGGGCTGCATAAACGTCCTCAGAGGACCACATCTGGCCCACAGGCCGTAGTTTGAGAACCCCTGCTCTAGTATAATGATTATTTGAATCCAGTATCCAATAAAACAATTCAATGATGACAGACTGCCTTTGAGCATAATCCCAACTGTCCTTCAATGGCTTTTCCTTATTCCTTTTCCCAAAAAAGAGTTGCCTAGACTTCAGAGTATGTGCCCCCCACAAAGGCAAAAGACCTACTTAGGAAATAGCTAGCTTTCTTAGAGGCCTCACTCTCTCTCTATGGTTCCCAAGAACTCTTGTCCGAGTGTCTCCAGCCAGCAAGGAAGTTCAAAATGTTCGAATGAATCTGACTCTACCTCCAAAAGTGTGGGATTATGGGTTTCCTAGAAGCCAATCCTAGTTGTGAATCTCCCAAAGTCCCTGAAGTTCTCCTGGGAAGTCCTCTCTTTGATTCAATCCTGGCTCTGAATCCTGGCTTTTTATATCCTCCCAGAGAATGGGCTTGTGGGTACTCCCTGGGCTTGTGGGAGCTCCTTAAAAGCATGCTGTTTAAGGTGTGAATCTAATGTGTGGACCAATTAGCAAACTCCTTTAAAGGTGTGAACTAAGTGCATAAGTACCTTGTAAGAATCCTAACACTTACCATTCTGTTCTCTGTTGTCAGTGTAAACTCCAATGTTTCAGCAATCTGTGTATGTAGCAAGAAAGCTGGGACCAGGGTTATAGGGACACAAGTCCCTAAGTTCCCAGTCCCTCAGAGCTGTCATTAACATGTCACCTACTAGAGAAATGGCACTGTCTGTGGAGGGAGCTGAATATTATCCCCAAAGAAAGATCAACTCTTGTCCCAGCTGCCAATTATCAGGTGCAGTGATTATTAATGATCAGCTCCAAAGTAAGTAACTGGAACAGGTGAGATTTCAACTTTTCTGCACAGCAAATAATGAGGGATGTGGGGACCAGGCAAAGAGGGAATATTGATCTCAGCAGCTTTGTTTTGTGTGTGATTCACTGAGTCATTATAAGTTTAATTTGCAATTCAGTTCTTATTTATTTCCTTTGAGATAATGCTGCAATCCACAGTCACCAGTTAAATAATTGTTTCTCATTTTTGGCTGTCTGTGATACAACTTGAATTATTCATAGGCATGTAGAAGTGACCACATATATCAATATTGTCCATTAATTAAGACCCATATGGAATTTGATCCTTTTTTCCTCTTATCTTCCTTATTATTGGGGAGGGCAACACTATTCTCCCTCTCTCTTAGACTCTCAATCTAGGCAGCATCCTGAATTGCTCACTCTTTTTTCCATACCACTCCCGAACCAAGTTTTTGCCATGGCCTATCAATTCTAGAAGGTAAGGGGGCAGCTAGGTGATGCAGTGGATAGAGCACCAGCCTTGAATTCAGGAGGACCCGAGTTCAAATCTGATCTCAGACACTTAACACTTCCTAGCTGTGTGACCCTGGGCAAGCCACTTAACCCCAGCCTCAGAGGAAAAAGAAAAGATTCTAGAAGGTAAGATATTAGGAGATACCCTGTATTCCAGAACTAAGGCCCAACAAGCAAGCAGTTGGTGTAACAACAATCCTTTTCAATCACCTTCTGGAACTGATGGTCCCTGAGTTTGAGCAAGCACCAGAAGGCCTTACTGCTGCTATTGTATCTCACTAAGGTTGCTACAATACTCTTTTTGACTCTTAGTCTAGCCACAAGTATATAAATCAAGAATTAGCCACACTAAATGGGTCCCCCATATTGGCACGTGTCTAATCTGCCTCCGTGCTTGGAGGCCATTTCCTGCACTGAAATTAAACTTCTCTTTGATTTCTGACTCTCCTGTCTTTAGGCTTCTTTGTTTGACTCCAGCTATCCACAGGTTAGAGGCCAGTCTGGTGCAGTCTGATATTAATTGGTGGCAGCAATGTGATTGGATATGGAACCAGTCCATTGGAATCTCCATTACCTGTAGTAATGGACTAAGTGCCATTGGAGATTTATTTTTCCAGAGTCTGACATCCCCCATCTCATCTAGAGAGTCCTGCGCCCTTGTCCTTCCTCCAGTTCTCCAATCGTCTATTTTGGTTGATCTCAACATTCTTTGTTATTTTTTATTTTATTTTATTTTGTTAAAGCTTTTTAATTACAAGGCATGTGCATGGATAAATTTTCCAACATTGACCCTTGCAGAACCTTCTGTTCCAAATTTTTCCCTCCTTCCCCACACCTTTCCCTAGATGGCAGGTAGCCCAATATATATTAAATATGTTAAAATATATGTTAAATCCAATATATGTATACATATTTATAGTTGTCTTGCTGCACAAGAAATAATCAGATCAAGAAGGAAGGAAAAAACCTGCAAAATAAAACAAAATGCAAAGAAATAACAACAGAGAGAATGAGAATGCTATGTTGTGATCCACACTCATTTCCCATAGTTCTCTCTCTGGGTGTAGATGGCTCTGTTCATTACCAAACAATTGGAACTGGTTGGTATGATCTCATTGATGAAGAGAGCCACGTCCATCAGAATTGATCATCGTATAATCTTGTTCTTGCCATGTATAATGATCTCCTAATTCTGCTCAATTCACTCAGCATCAGTTTGTGTAAGTATCTCCAGGCCTCTCTGAAGTCATCTTTTTGTTCATTTCTTGCAGAAAAATAACATTCCATTACTTTCATATGCCACAATTTATTCAGTCATTCTCCAATTGATGGGCATCCATGCAGTTTCCAGATTTTTGACACTACAAAAGGGGCTGCCACAAACATTTTTTCACATGTGGGTTCCTTTCCCTCCTTTAATATCTCTTTGGGATATAAGCCCAGTAGTAACCCTGCTAGCTTAAAGGACATGCACAGTTTGATAACTTTTTGAGAATAGTTACAAATTGCTCTCCAGAATGGCTGGATATGTTCACAGTTCCACCAACAATGCATCAATGTTGCAGTTTTCCCACATCTCCTCTAACATTCGTCGTTATCTTTTCCTGTCATCTTTGCCAATCTGAGAGGTGTGTAGTGAGATCTCAAAGTTGTTTTAATTTACATTTCTCTGATCAATAGTGATTTGGAGCACCTTTTCATATGACTAGAAATAGTTTCAATTTCTTCATCTGAAAATTATCTGTCGATATCCTTTGATGATTTGTCAATTGGAGAATAGCTTGAACTATTATAAATTTGAGCCAATTCTCTTTATATTTTAGAAATAAGGCCTTTATTAGAATCTTTGAATGTTAAAAATGTTTTCCAAGTTTATTTCAGCATTCTTTGTGAGGAAAATTCCGGTGACACAGTTCATCTTGGGTCTTTCTGGTAAGGTCTGAATGCTGTGTTCCCCTATCCAAGACTTCTGCATGCTGTGTTTGGCCCTGACCTCCGTAGGAGGCTCTGAATTGCTGTGTTTCAACTTTAGTCCTACCCCACTCCCACTCCCACTCCACAGAATGAACATGTGCCTTTGTTAAACTGGTAAAGGTATATGCCAAGTTATGGGCTACAACTGCTTCACTCAGTTAGGACTATGTCCACCTATATCCATCTTGTCATTTTGTCTTTTTGTGCTTGTAAAGTATAAAATGTCTGTGTCATGTTTGTGATGTAAGCTAGATCCTCTTACTTTGAAAGATTTAAAATACAATCAGCCAGAAAAACTTTTAAGGGCTATTGTCAAAGAATTTAGAACACTGGGAAATATGAATGAACTTTCATAATTAAAGCAATTATCCGAGTAATCAGAACTAACTGAAACTTTAGGCCAGTGATCCTCAAACTTTTTAACTAGGGGGCCAGTTCACTGTCCCTCAGACTATTGGAGGGCCGGACTATAGTAAAAACAAAAACTATGAACAAATTCCCATGAATGCTGCATATATCTGATTTTGAAGTGAAGAAACAAAATGGGAACAAATTCAATATTTAAAATGAAGTAAAGTTAAATCAAGAAACTTACCAGTATTTCAATGGGAACTATGGGCCTGCTTTTGGCTAATGAGATGGTCAGTGTCTGGTTCCATATTTGTCACTGCTAGTCGTAACAAGTGATGCAAGTGTGCATCCCTTACTCTTGATCTGATTGGAGATTTCAAATATTTCATTCTAGAAAAAGTTTGTTCACAGACATAAGTGCTGCCAAAGATAATTGCCATTTTGAGTGCATGGTTCCTAAGATGAGGATATGTCTCAGAGGGGAGAGATGCATAGAAATTATGAAGTCTCCTTGAATGCATCTTTCAGAGAGTCACAATTCTGCAGTTCATCCAGTTCCATTTGGTAAATTGTATCCACATTTTCAATTAGCAAATGGGTTACAGAAAAGCTGTATGTCCTTTTCATGGAGATGAAGCTCTTTAAATCTAAATTGGAACTTCTTTTGCAATTTTTCCAATGAATCCACACATGTTTTGTTTGGGAATGCAATCAGAGGTTTTTCTGCTAACAGATTTTGAGTTGAGGGTAGATGGTAGAAGTTTTCCTCCTTTACTGGTTTGATGAGGAGGCCTAATTTTACTTCAAATGCTTTGACATGTGATTGCATATCACAGATGAACTTCCTCATTCCTTGAAGTTGCATATTGAAATTGTTGAGTAGCTCTGTTACATCTGTCAGAAAGGCAAGGTGCCATTTCCATTCTGCATCATTGAGCTCTGGTACTTCTTTCTTTTTTGAAAGCAGAAAAGTTGTAATCTGTGGAAGGAAGTCATAGAAATGTTTCAAAACTCTCCCTCGACTTAGCCAACGGACTTCTGTGTGATATAGAACATCTTCATACTCAACATTTAGCTCAGTCAGAAATTCCTAAAATTGTGATTTATTGCATTAGCTCTAATGAAGCTAATACAAGATACCACAATTTTCATAATAGAGTCCCACTTCAGGGATTTACTACACAGTGCTTGTTGGTGGATGAGGCAGTGTATGGCTATTGGATGAGAATGGTTATGTTTGTCCATCTCTTGGTTAATGCAAGCAATTAGTCCTTTCTTAGACCTCACCAACTAGGGGCACCATCAGTTGTCATACTGGCTAGTTTAGCCAGTCCAGCTCCAAATCATTCATAGTTTGGCAAACCTTTTCGTAGATATCCTCTCCTGTAGTGGTTCCTTTGATTCTTTGCAGTGCAGCAAGCTCTTCTATGACTTCAAAATAATCATTCGTCCCACAAATAAAATTACAAGTTGTGCAGAATCATGAACATCATTGCTTTCCTTTGCCAAGGAAAAATATGAAATTCTTTTGTGGAATTTTGCAAATGCTGATGCAGATTGTCTCCTATTTCTTCAATCCTCCGTGTAAATGTAGGTCCTGAAAGACTCACTGTACTAAATAAATCGGCCTTCTCTGGACACATCTCTTTGGCAACAGAAGGAAGTCATTCTTTAACAAATTCTCCCTCCATGAATGGTCTGCCAGTGCATGCTATTAGCTTGGCAACTTGAAAATTTGCTCATGGTGATGAAATATTTAGCTGCTTCTGCTTCACAAAAATATTTTGTTGAGTTATCCATGTATTTTTCAGTTTTAATATTTTATCTTTTATCACTTCTCCAACCAAACAATCATATTTAAGCTTATGTTGAATTTCATAGTGTTGACACAAATTATATTCTTTGAACACAGACATTTATTCTGGCATATCAGACATACAGATCTTTCCTTGTATTGCATAAAAAAGTAATGTTCTTTGAATATCCTACACTCCAAGTCAATTTTTCTTTTTCTTGACATCATTATTTCTAAGGGATTCCAAATTGCTATTAGTAAAATACATATACATATATATATATATATATATATATACAGTGCTACAAAAACAATGTACCAGCAATAACTTTGCCCACACAGAGACATATAGACTGCAATACCCAATTTCCTCCAAGCTGCCTCTGCACTGTGATGCCTCTGTTTCCCGCTCTCTCTCTCCCACTTCAGACCTTCACTGCACACAAGTCACCACTCAGGCGGCCCTCCCAAATGCCCTGGCTTCCTCTGAATCCTGGGATCAATTCTCATGGTCTAGCACTGCATGATCATATGTGCTGCACTTGTAATTTAACATAATTGCAGGCAAGACTGTGCATATATGTATATAACTGCAATATACTGTATGTGCAGAATGAGCTTCAGTGACAAATCATGCCCTGGGCTTCCGGGGGAGGTCATCATGTGACTTGAAGCTGCACAAGTGTATGGGGACCTTAAGAATCTGGAGGGGGATGAAGCAGTATACCAGCTCTGCACCCCTCATACACAGGATAAGTGGGGGGGGGCACTAAGGTCATACCCCCCAGTGATTATAAGGTGATGACATATGTTAGCAATATTCAATCTCTTTATGAAACCACAGAATACATGATAAAACTGATGACCACAACAGCCAGACATGAAGTCACTATGGATACGGGGCCACGGCCTGGTACCAGGAGCCTCCCTTTGGGTGACTATAGCAGTCAATACTGTAACATGCACTAGAGAGGAAGCCGTTACATTGTCATTGCAGCATAATGGCAATGATAGAGTCAAGCTGGGACAAGTTACTATACCCACGCACCAGACACAGCCCTATATTCCCTCTGCGTCGGCCGTGACATGCACTGTACATCCCTTGCACCTGTTTGTTGTAGTGGCTTCTATTACTTTACAAGGCCTCGAGCTGTTAGTTCTCCATCTTCTGCATCTCTCTCCCTTCCCCACACAATACTCCTGGGCCTGGGAACTCACCTCACTTCAGTATCGCCTCACACTCTGTCACCACTGTCTCAGCCCAGTGCTGGAAGTGTGCATTGCTAATGCAAGTTTAGGTCAAACGTCACTTCTGGTCTGATTTTGCCATAACCCGGTGGGCCACATAAATGTCCTCAACAGGCCGCATCTGGCCTGTGGGCCGTAGTTTGAGGACCCCTGCTTTAAGCTTATCCGGTTGTCAAGGTCTCAGGTCTCTCAGGACACTACATCTGAGTTGTTAAAAACACCATCTGCATTAGGAAGTGAAGAACTAATAATAAACTTCTAACTACAAAGATTCAAGATTATGTTTCTCATGGTCCCATTTTGGGTACTTTTCCACTTCAACACAGCTCCACAGATTTGTTTGACCCAGGGGCACCTGCACAAACAAATTCCTGCAGATTGACAAATAGCCCTCTTGCTGAAGAGAGCTTTTGTTTCACCTTCCTAGAGACCTCTAGAGAAAGACACTGTAGAAGGGGAAAAGTGTGAGGCTTCTAACAGGATGGGTCAACTTCCTTTCTTCATTCCTAGAGATTCATTCCCCTTTAAACTGTCTCTTAATGAAGAGACATACTGGGCTTGAAAAAAATACCTCAATCTCAAATTTTGAACTCTGAATAGATTAGCTTTATTCCAATCTCTCTCTACCCACCAACTCTCTAGATAGGTCCATTCTTAAAAGTGCTTTTTTGTCTTTCAAATCCTGGGACTGACTAACACCTCTACCCTCAGGCTAGAAATACACCCAGCAGATTTGTCTCTTTCAAAGCTGAAAAACGCCCAACCTAATGAGAGACTTGGGACCCTCCACCCCCAACTATTAAAACTAGAGGAACCCATTCTTGAACCCTTGATGTTTCTCCCCCTCTGCTGCTAAGAGCTATTGGTTTAACTCTTTAACCTGAGACTCTCAGCTCTTTTCTTCTCAGGGCAACTTCTGTCTCCTGAAAAGACACTCTGTGTGGAGGTGCCTTTTTAATACAAATATCTCCCAATCTTAGGCCTGTAGGTGCCACTGAAACTGTCCTAGGAGACCCCAGTCTCTGTCCTGAGTCTGAGCAGGAGAAACACTGGAGGAACTGCCTTTCCAACATGTCAGCAAACACCACAGGGGTTGAACTGCCCCCCAGCGTCCTGCTGTCAGGTAGGAATTTGGGGTCTGACCCTGTTTCTCCATTTATCCCAGGACAGTCTGAACACCTCAGGGGCTGGTAAGCTGAGTAGGCAGCACTGATACTTTGCACTCACTCTGACCCCTTCCACATCCCCTTGTGTGGTACAGAAATGGTGAGGGGTCACCATTTAATAAAAAAAGCTGGAGAGAGCTCTAGAGAAAAGCAAAGTTTATTGTACATTCTCCCAAGAAGGGCGTCCCACCCTTCGAGTAGACAATCAAAGAGAGGAAGCACCTCCTGTGGGCAGGACTGCACCTTTAATCCCTAATGCAAAACGCCCCCTCCCACCACTGACTCCCATCCTCATTGGCTGAGAGTCTTACATTCTAACCAAGAGATCTACCCATGAAATTGAACTTGACCAATAAGTACATAGTTGCCCATATTTGGATGAAATAAGGAGATGATATCATAAGAGCGGAAGGCAATGCCCTTTGCTCGAACTTCAGAGTCCTTCAGGCCTACTGGAACTCTGAAGTAGATGAAGCCTTACTCGATTTTCACAACTATCTTGAAAGATCTCACCTCATCTCATTCACCCTCACCCCCCTAAAGATTGGGGATAATAGGAGGGAAGACTCAAAATCATTGCTTATTTTTCTGGTGAGATTGAGGAACCAACTCTCTATTATTTTTCAAGAAAAGCAGCACAGTTAACAGATGTCTAAGAACTTGCACTGCATTCTTATCTTGCTCTGCAGCCCTGACAAGCTGGGACATGCCATCCATAGACCCTGCCTCACAAAAGAGCAGTGACTTATTAAATCTACTAGATATGAAGGCCTCCTGCCTACCCCGACTCTCTGAGTCCACATCCTTAATCCCTGCCACCCTGAAATTTAGGGTGAAGGGACTAAACTCTAGGCTACTTAACACCTTTTAGTAATCTTTTGCTCCTAGCATTTTCTCTTATACTTTTCTTTGGCATTCAATATTATTAGATGGGCCATCATCATTCTTACAGGCAGCCCACAGAAGGGACCTGATCCATTTCCTGCTAAAGGTCCCATTCCTTAACGTTGCCATCTCCACTGGATGACACCCCACTTTTAATCTGCTCCCAAGATCTGTTTTCTCTAGGCTTCAAACTTTGCATTCTCAACTGCCCTTCAGCCTGAAAAACATGGGATGACTGAGCAGGACAAACACCCCTTAGATCCCCTGCTGCCATCCCCAAACCCCACATCTCACACCTCACCTCCTGGCATGAACCCCCCAAATCTCTATGATCCTTGCCAGCTCAAAGCAGTAAGGAGAAGATCATCACCCCTTTGCCCCACATGCATTTGGAAGTGACTCTTGAGAGGGGACCCCAGAACAAAAAGTCCTTGAAGGAGAAAACCTTCAAATCTGCCTCAGTAAGAGACCCTGCCCCAAGTCCTTTTTTTTTCTCTTAAATGAATTTGTTTTAACTGCTTGAGGGGTAATGAAGTGGATTATGGTCCCTTTAAGAAACTAATCTTTTCAGATTGATTTATTCCTTTCTGATTCCCAATCCCTCCCAGCTGATGCATTATCATTTCAGGAAGCTAGGACCTTTAATTCACAAATCCTGGTCAAAAGCACACCTTTGAATTCCAATAGGAGATCCAGGCTTGTCCCAGCCCCCATTGGACCTAAGCCAACTTGGGACTCCACCCAAGGGTCCTCTTTAGCTAAATCTTTCATTATAAAAAGAGCCAAACTAAAATCCTCTCTTTGCAGAGGTTCCAAACATGCTAGCTCTATGCTTAGCACGCCAAGAGTCTCTGCCCACTGGAGTACTGTTTCCAGTGCCATCTTCTCTTTACTTTCACCTATTTCCTTAATTAGACTTTAACCTTACTTCTAATCCCCATAATAAAGCTCTTTTATTAATCTAGGTTTTCGGGTCTATAAATTCCTTTATAGGTGACTCTTACACCACCAGAAGGGAATTCCCCAAAACTACCTATCCTTGCCCCTAATTGACACAGGTTTCAGGGGAGCCAAACCTACCCTGTACCCAAAATCTGCCACTAGACCTAATTAACTCTCTGAACACCAGAAACCCTAATTTCATGTGGGTACCCCAAATTAAACCTCATCAGTTCTACCTACTGAACTCACTGGCCTCTCTTAATTCCCAAAGTAAAATTTTATCTTTTACTGGATACTGGTAAAGGTTGATAAAACCCCTTTTACTTGTAATGCATTACAGAATTCTTATATAGAATGTCTATTAATTATTAGAATTAATTATTTTATGTTTTCTATTTATAATATTCAATATTAATTATTTCCTATTTATTGTCTATGTAAAGGGCATTATATAATTTGTTATTATGTAGTCTCCCTCATATTGCAAACTCTTTGAGGGAAGGCATGATCTTTTCCTCTTCTTGGATCCTTAGCACTTACTACAATGTCTGAAACCTAGTAGGAACTTAATAAATGTTTGTCTATTAATCATTTTTTTCCTGGAATACTTCAAATGGTTTTCCTTTATAGAGTATCCTTCTTTGTTTCAATGATAATGAGATTTAAATCTCATGGCTGGATTATTTTGTGTTGCATGAAAAACTTCTTTCCTTTTAAAAATATATTGTTTTCTTTCTTTCATTTTTGATAATTGTAGAATTGTCTTGAATTATTTGAATTTCCTGTTCTTTATATTTAAAGGTCTGATTGCTTGCAGACTTTGATCTTTGTCATTGAAATTGTTGGATTTAATTCTTATGTATGTTGGTGTTTGATTCAAGCTTTTCTATTCCAGTAATTTCTTTTCTGTATAATCCATAAATTCTACCAATAATCTTTTCCAACATTGAGATTTTTCTCTCAAATCATTTTGGAACATCTTGTAGTTCTGTTAATGTATCAGGTATGTGTCATTGTCATCTCTGAAAGAATTCAGATTTATGAGATATACACAATAATTTGTGGGGTAGACAGAATGCATACAGAAAAGCCCATCTAGGTGACTATTAATATATGATAACCAGCATAGGTTCACCCAAGGACAGCAAAGAAGGAGAACTGCACAGGTGCCATGTCAGGGAGGGAATGATTTCTTGAGGTTTGCAGTCCAGTGTCCTGTTTTGCACTGTGTTAGGGCCATGTTTTTATTAGCTGATTTCTATGTTATGTTCTGTGGTAACATTATGATAACATGGAGATGTGGTTCCAAAATATGCTGGTCTTCTCCTTGTTCTAGTGAGACCCATGATTAATGATTTCAATGGAAATTGGAGCTGGGTGCAGGTTTGGATTGGGGTGGATTGGGGCAATTATCTGAATCCCATCAGTTTAGAACTCATAAGTTGATATGCTTCATTATGTGTTTATTTTTCTTTATCTTGAAATACTTATTTTCATAAATCTATAACTTTCAAATCTCTTGGATATTATAATAAGTACACATATTTATATTAGTTTTAGATTTTGTTTCCTTTTTATTTATTCTCCACCTGTGTTTGAGAATTTTAAATAAATTTTTCTTCTTGACACTTTTGAACCTTGACATTTTATTAATCATATATTTTCCTGTTGCTTACTTTATTTTTATTAATTTTATAATTATAACATTTTTTGACAGTACATATGCATAGGTAATTTTTTTCAACATTATCCCTTGTACTCCCTTCTGTTCTGAATTTTCCCCTCCTTCCCTCCACTCCCTCCCCTAGATGGCAGGCATTCCCATGCATATTAAATGTGTTATAGTATATCCTAGGTATAATATATATGTGCATAACCGAATTTTGTTGTTGTTGTTGCAAAGGAAGAATTGGATTCAGAAGGTAAAAATAACCTGGGGAGAAAAAAACAAAAAATGCTAACAGTTTACACTCATTTCCCAATGTTCCTTATCTGGATGTAGCTGACTGTTGCTTACTTTCTGAATTTTCCCTCTTTTGATGGTTTTAAACTGTAGGAATTGCTCCTGAAAGTTAATACATTCTCTTTGCAAATTGAGAAATTCTTTTTGACAGGCGTTTGACAGTATCCTAAGCAGATTTGAGTGCAGGGGGATTGACTGGTCAGCACTAGTCTCAGCTAGATTTTTCTAATTTTTTTCTGTATTTTATTGATCTGTTAGTTTTTATAATTATATTTGGAAATATATGAAGATTCACACTCTGAATTTGTTGGAAAATATTTTACTTTATTTCTGTTATAAATTCTGATATAATTTGAATTTACATTTGTATTATTTGTCATTTTAATGGAAGTTCTATTTATTTGTATAGTTTCTAGAATTTTTAAAAGCGAAGTGTATATTTAGCAAGAAACTTGCTGGCAATTGTTAAGAGAAAGACCCTTCTATGTTTCTCACAGGATAACTTATTCCCCTTTCCTTAATAGAGATGGACTATGGAGGCATTCTACAACTCTTGCGTGGTAACCTCTTCTTGCCATAAAACTGGTACAATTTCAATCATATTTTTATTTGAGCAGTAGATCTCCTGCCCTGAAAAAAATCATAGAAGAAAATATGCACCAGATGCTTTCCCACATGAGAAAAGCTCAGGGGCATTCAAAACCTCTTATTTGGTTGGAAGTTTGGCTAGAGAAGGATTGATTTCAACCTGAGGTATATGGTCCTTATCATTGATCAGTTTAGCTTTATTAACACTGTGCTAGTTAACCCATAGGTTTGGGGCCCATAAATACCCTTGAGGCCATCATAGAAGAGTTTGGATTATCAGCATCAGCATAAAACTCAATCTCATCTGCCTATTTCTTGAGCCCCAAATCCTGATTCTCACTAAGTTTTACTAACACTTTACTATTCTGGAGATAGCACTGTTTTCTTAGAGATATATGAACTATTTTCTTGGTAAATGCTGTGGAGTAGCATCTAAATGTCCTCATCATTTTCATCCAACTAGTCCTGATGTTTGTGAATGGTCTGGCCCAGATGAATAAATACAATGTTGTACACCAAATCTCTAGCTACCCATTCCTTTTCTCCTCCACTAAACCATAAGTTGGTTCAATTTTCCCTGAAAGTCAACCAGAAGGTATTCACATACATGGGTAAGTGCTCCAATCTGTTGATGTTGAGTCTTTAGATAATCATCATGCCCTGGGTAACTGTGTCCAAGGTAGTGACTATAGTGTAGTGTATAGCACATTCTATTTCATGTTCAGTTTACCACCACAGGACTTCGAGGTAGATAAAACAGTAAAATAACAACATAATAAGAGCCACCAGTAGCATCTAAGTCACAGATTTCTCTGCTTCATACTTCCTTCATGATTCTATATGATGCTATTATCCCTTCCCACTTGCCCCTTAGCCCTGGAGTATAGAAAAATTTTCTCTGTCAACTAACTGGAAATTCTCATTACTGGTGATTTATTTTCATCTATTGGCACCTGAAACAAAAGTTTGCTGTTTTTCAGAGAAGCTGATCATTCCCTAAACAGATCATTCTGATCATAACATTTTAATCACAGATCCCAGTGGTGATGAGCTCAGAGAATCCAGTTCCTATATATAGTATGATTAGCTTTCCTCTCTTCCCACCCTTGCACATAAATGCTGTTGCTGCTCTGTCCCACTCTACATTAGCAGAAGAATCTAACTGGGTGAGTAAGGTCTTAGCCTCAGGGACAATACTAGGAGGAGCTATGCCTTTTGGGACTGAGAGGAGGAGGCAGAAAAAAACAAGATTAGTGTAATGCTAGGCAGAAATTAGGGAAGGGACCCAGGATAATTGTTGGTAGAATGATATTGATAGAAATATTAGAAAAAGAGCTCAAATAATGAGAAAAGTCTCATTTTACTTAACCCTGAACAGACAAAAGTCACTTCTACAATCACAGTTTTAAGAAATCATTGACATTTATAGTATGACAGAGAGCATAAGAAAGGATGACAATGAATTTAAATAGAAGCCAAATGAACTGCAAATGTTAAGCTGATAGAAAGGATGATTTGAGATGGAGAAGAAAGACAAATTAATAGGTTTCATGGAATATTTGAGAGATTCTTATTGAGAGTCTTGGACTCTAATTGCTTTTATACATTTTAAAAGGGTCTTTATGATATTTCAGGTGTGACATTAATGCATCTGGGCACTGAAAATAACAATGTAGTTTTTTTTTTTTAGCATAGAGAAATATACAATATATAAATCACATAAGGGAATTTTTGTTCACAGAAAAATCTAAAAATCTTTTCTTATATTTATGTAAACTACTCCAGTAACTTAAATTATTTTCATCAAGATTTTTTTTTTTTGAAAGAATTTTGGTTTCAGTTAAGAAAATCAAGGGAGTTTTTCTCTCTTCGAAAAAAGTAAGACAGTGCTTAGAAAAGTGCTCATGGAATTTGGAGAGAGATTTCTAATGAGGTCTTCATATGTCAGAGACTAAGAGAAAAGAATGAAAAAACCTAATTATCTCTCTTTTAAAAAACTGGAAATATGAGCAAAGATGAAAGAAAAAAAATCTGTTTCTTCTCTCAAAGTTATGTTTATATTTTAACCAGTAGAATATATTCATAATGCTGTTATTTCTATTTTCCAAGATATCAAGTTACTCTAGCTCTTCTTTCACATACAGTGTGTCTGATTCTGGTTAATTTTTTACCTTTACACAATAGAAATACATGAATAATTTTGGAACGCTGATCTTTCTCAGGGATCATCTGAATTTATTGTTGCAGGTGAGAGAGAAGTCCTTCCAGATACCTGTTGGAGATTATGGCATACCAATATTTGATTTGGGAATTGCAGACTGAATGAAATTAATTATTTGGGTTTTTTTCCCATGGTTTAGTTATTTTAAAACTGTTTGAATTTCAGGTAAAATCTAGTTCCAGAATTGTCAAGTACTGTATCACTTCCTAGTAAGCATAACATCAAACAGGTGGTAGAGTGGATAGTCAGGCATTCCAGAGTTATTATTATGATGTGATATTAGACATTTTGACAGTTGGAGGTCTTGGGCACATCATTTAACCTCTCTTACTCTTACTTTGCTTATATTTAAAAGAGTTCATAGTAATACTTAATCCCCAGGATTCTTGTGTAGATAAATTGAGATCATATTTATAAATAGCTTTGCTAATCTTAAAGAAAAGAAACATATGGATACAAAGAAATACCTTACATTTCATTCCCACTGGTACAAAAAAGTCAGACTAGACATTTCTTGTTTATTTTGTCATTTTAAAAAAATTGAATTTTAAATTCTATCCCTCTGTCCTTTTCCTCCTCCCTCTCTGAAATGGCAAGCAATCTGATATTAGTTATACATGTACAGCCATGTAAACTATTTCCATATTGGTCATTTTGGCAAGAACACTCAACAACAACAAAAAAAGACAATAAAAAAGAGAAAAATAGCAAATTTCAGACAACTTCTTTCTCTGAAGGCAGATAGTATTTTTAATCATGAATCTTTTGGGATTGTTTTGGATTGTATTACATTATATTGCTGAGAACATCCAAGTCATTCATAGTTGTTAATCATACAATATTTCTATACTGTACAACTTTCTCCTGATTCTTGTTATTTTGTTTTGTATTAGTTCATGTATTTCAACTTTTGCTTTTGTTTTGTCTGAGATCACAATTGCTATCCTACTTATTTTTTACTCTTTTCTTTTGTTTTTAACGTCAACTAGATAGATTTCAATAGATTTTGCTCTACCCCCTTTCCTTTCCTTTGTGTTTGTCTCCATGCTACAAATGTGTTTCTTCTAAGTAGTATATTGTAGAATTCTGTCTTTTAACACATTCTGCTATCCACTTCTGCTTTATGGGCAAATATATTTTATTCACATTTACAATTATCATTAACAACCTGGGTATTTCCTTCCACCCTATTTCCCCTTGTTTTTCTTCTCTCCCTTCCTCTTCCTCTCCCTTTCCCTTTCTCCCTCTTGCTCTCCCAGTGACTTTCCCTCTCTCTCTCTCTCTCTCTCTCTCTCTCTCTCACACACACACACACACACACACACTGTCTTTCTTCACAAATATTCCCATTATGATCACCATCTCCCCTAAACTACCCTCCCTTCTAGTTGTCCTGCCCTACTTCTTTTATTCCCATAACTTTTTATTTTCCTATATGGCAAGATAAATTTCTATATCCAACTAAGCATGTATTATAAACTTTTTGAGTCAATTATAATGAAAATATGGTTCAAGTGTTGCACACCACCATTTTTTCCCTTCCACTAAAATAGTTTTTCAAGCTTTTTTAATGTGAGATATATCTCTTCATTCTATCACCTTTTTCCCTCTTCTCTTCGTACAATATTTTTTCTCACTCCTAATTTTTTTTGATGATATGCCATCATAGTGATCTCATATCCACACCCTCTCTTTATGTATATTTCTATGTATATACTCCTTCTAATTGAAAAAAAAATGGTTTGCTTAACAAAATGAGAAACTATTTGTAATTATTGAAGTTATAAGGGAAATGTACAATTTTGCAATTAGTTGATAATTTTTAATTAGATGTGTTAATTTGCAAGGACAAATGTTAATGGAATGAGAGAAACTTTTTCTAGATAGATTGAAAAATTGAATTGATAAAGTTAGAGGGGACTGAAAAAGTAGTAAAAGAAAATTAAAAGTTCAATGAGAAATGTAGGCAGTTTTGAGGGTTTTAATCAAAGTTCACTGGAAGAAATTTAAAGGATAATTGATGACTGGATATGCCTATATGAGATTAGAAATGAGAAGTATTTGGATTTTTCAAGGAACATATGAGAAAACAAGCCATTGTGTTTATTTAAGATGGCATAATGAAAAGTTTTCATCCTTTTGCCCATTAACATGCCCACCATAAGCCAAAAGTAATTGCAATATTTTAGAAATGACAGCAACATATCAAAAAGATTGTTCAATATGATTATGTTTGATTTATACCAGGCATGCAGAAATACTTAAATATTAGGGGAAATATAGATCTATCTATCATTACATATATAGATCAATAGATTATATCAATAATAAGCACATTAAGACTTTTTAATAGAAATAGAAAAAAACTTTTGACTAAACATAACACTCATTTCTATTAAAACTATAGAAACAATAGGAACAAAATAAATAAAACTTTAGAGTCCAATAACCTTATTGAGAGAAATTTTTAAAAAAATTAAATATAATGGAAGCAAAGACTCTGCAACAGGATATTAAAAAGTATCATACACTATGACTAGATTGAATTTAATGATTGATTCAAGATTCCATCAATATTTTTAAAACCATCAACACAATGGACCATGTCAGTAAGAACGATAAAAGTAATGTTTTTTTTTTCAGCAGAAGTAAGAAAATATTTTGACTAAATTTCAAATACATTTTTGTTAATAAATACATAAATAAATTGGTTTTTATGTAGTATCTGGTTCATATGTAGTTTTTTCTCTTGGTTAAATCTTTAAGACTGACTTTGTCTGAGATCAATGATTACTAGCCCTATTTTTTTTCTTGATTAATTCTATTCCTAATCCATGTTATGGTGTTTGTGTATATCTTTTATTTCCTATCCCTACTATCTCTCTTACTTTAATTCTACTCCTTAACTTGCCTTGCAATTATTAAACTCTCCCCCTAATAAATCCTTCCCTTATCTTCTCCTCCCAAGCTTCCCTTCCTTCTTCATCCCTTTTCTATTAATCTATAAATTTTGTCTCATTACTATAATCCTATATATTCCCTATTCCTAACTTTATCCTATTCCCTCCCTCTTGATTTCTTTATAGGTTTTGGAGGTTGTTATACCCTTTATGGTATGCGGTGTGTGTGGTGTGTGTGTGTGTGTGTGTGTGTGTTTATCTGTATAAAATAATTACTATTTTTATTTTTTCCTAAATTGTTTTGCTTTTTAATTCAGATTATATGTAGTTATTCCCCATTCTTTCTTTTGAACTGCCCGATTACTTATGTAGATCTTAAACATATGGTATACATGTCCATTTAAAAACTAAAATTTGTCCTTATTGAGTCCCTTAAAATTAATCTTTGATACTGACTCTTATATGTAAAATTTTCTATTAAGTTCAGATTTGATTGAGACAAAATCCTGAAGATCTTTATGTTCATTGAATGTCTATTTTTCTTTAATAATATGGTTAGTTTTGCTGGATGTGATATTTTTGGCCACAAGCCTAGTCCTTTATGTTGTTGATATATTATTCCAAGACCTTCAGTCTTTTATTGTGGCTGCTGATAAATCCTGCACAATTCTAATGGTAGCTCCAGCATGTTTGAATTGTTTTTGTTTATTAGTTTATTTCTTGTAGAATTTTGCCTTTGATCTGAGAATTTCAAAATTTGACAATAATATTGCTATGTATTTTCCATTTAGGATCTCTTTGAGGTGCTGATTGGTGGATTTTGTTTCTTTATATGTTCGCTTCATGTTCTAACAGTCCAGGACAATTTTCTTGAATTATATCTTGCATTATTGTGTCAAACTCTTTTTTTGGTTGCCTTTCAGTAAGTCCAATTATTCTTATTTTTCTTGATCTCTTTTCCACATCTTTTATTTTTTTAATAAGATGTTTAACATTCTGTTCTAATTTTTCATTTTTTATATTTTCTTTTGTTATTTTTTGGTCTCATAGCTTCACTGGCTTCTTCATGCCCAATTCTAAATTTCAAAAAGTTATTTGCTTCTTTAAGATTCTGTGTCTCCTTTTCTAGGTGATTAACTTTTTTTTCATGATCTTGTTTTTCTTGGATGAGTCTTCTCCACTTTCCCTTAATCTCTCTCATTTTATTTTGAAGGCTTTTTTGAGTCTTTAAAAAAAAAATTTATCCTTTCTAGGCAGGTAGCCATTTATTGTTACTTTTTGGAGAAGAAGATTCTGGGTTTTGTTTTGTTTTGTTTTGTTTTTACTTCACTGTTCTCCTTTGAAAATAAACACCAATCTTCTCTATTCACATAGTAAGTTTTTATAATTTGGTTCTTCTTTGTTGTTGTTGTTGTTGTTGTTGTTATTGTTTTTGTCTGTCTGTCTGTTTGTTTCTTTGTATGGCATATTGCTAGGCAAATGGGATTAAGTAATTTGTCTAGGGCCACTCAGCTAGGAAGTATTAAGTGTTTGAAGTCAAATCCTCCTGACTTCAGGGCTAGCACTTTATCCACTGCACCTTAACTGCCTATAGTTTTACTTTTTAAAAATGAATTAAAATGAAAACTATTAGTGTAAGGATCTCTAATCCTGTAGTGGGGAAGATGGGCCCCTAGCTTTTCTTCAGACCTCTCCTTTGACTTATAACCTCATATCAAAAACTCCATCTTCATGTAAGTGCCCACAGCCAGCAGATACCCTGATCATGCTTCTGTAATCACCAGGAATGTGCTGGTTTCTTCTGATCCAGAATGGTGTCTCAACAGCACATCTGGGTCTGGTGTTCCTAATCAGAGGGAGTTCCCTCAGTCTTCCCAGGCTCAGACCTCCAATTTCCTCCACTATTCAGGAGGTAAAAGTTACTGTGGTTTTGAATGAGGCTATCTATGAACCCAGCTGGTCCCAGGGCTCCTTGGGTGGTATATCTGTCAAGGTAGCTTAGATATATTTACACTTTATACTGGTTAAACTCTGGAGCTGGGATCTTTCTTCAGGTCTTTTTGAGTTATCCCAGAAGGCCCTAATTCTTTCCCAAGTTTTATGTGATTTTCACTGTTCTATGATTGCCCTGAGGCTCAATTTTGTTCTGTTTGTGGGGAAAATCTGGAGAAATTGAAATTGTTTGACCTGTTCTGCCTTCTTCAGAGAAGCCCCTGAAAAAAATCTTAACATTTATTTGTTAAATGTCTCATTAAGATGTATATTGTATTAAATCAGATTTATGAGAATAAGAACTATATCCTATTTCATAAATGAAGAAAGGATATGAACAAGGTTTCAAAGGATGAAGTCCTTTGAAATTTCAATATAAAAAATTCTCTCAATTGTTACTAACAGAAGAAACTTGAACAGTTAATCTAATAATTCACTTCACAGGTGCCACATAGGCAAAGTTGAAATATAAAGTGACAGATTTTGGAGAAATGGCAAAGAAAGACACAAAAATCATTTGCAATTGAAAGAACTATGAATTGGTCTAGTATTCTGGAAGTCAGTTTATAACATTGCCCAAAGGTTGCTAAATTGTGCAGTTATACTACTGCTACCATTATGCACCTCATCTCCCCCAACAAGGAGCTCAAGGAAAAAGGAAAAAGAGTTAAGTAAATATGATACAATTGTTACTTATACATATAGTATTTGTATTATTTATCCAAAAATATGTAAATATATAAATACACATGTATAAAACCAAAAATACAAACACACATGTAATTTGCACACACATAAATACAAGTTGCATTTATATGTACATTATTAATTATAACACACATGTGTATTTATAATATATGCACATTTCTATATACATATTGGTTGTTGTTCAATTGTTTCATTTGTGTCTGATTCTTCATGAACCCACATAGAGATTTCTTGGTAAAGATACTGGAGTGGTTTGACATATTCTTCTCCAGGACCTTTTCCAGATGAGGAAACTGAGACAAAGACTGTTAAGTGACTTTCTCAGAGTCACATACCTAGTAAATGTGTAAGGTTGGTTTCCAACTCAGAAATATAATTCGTCTTGACTACAGGTATAGTACCCTATTCATGTTTTATTTCTATTTTACATCTGAGGAAACTAAGGCAGAAAGTGGTTAACTAATTTTCTCAGTCACTCTGCTGTTAAGTATCTGAGGCTACTATTAATTCGAGTATTCCTGAATTCAGATCGACTGCTCTAGCCTCTGGACCCAGTTAGGTGCTGATTTATATGAACAATTTCTGTAGCAGCATATTATGCTTGTATATCTCCACAAAACAATAGACTCACAATATGTCTCATTCTGGTACTCCTCATTTTACATGGCCTTTTCCTTAGACGTGAGCTACTAGATTACTATAATTCAGGGGGCGGGGAGAAGACTGAAAATTAGAGGATCAATTTTTAACAAATTTGAGACCTAATATATAGTAGCTCATGAGGCATTTTAGAATTCAGTCTTCTGCTACCTAGAATTGGTCAAGTGTTAAGGACAGATAGAAGGAGAATTTGGTCAAGGGGAATGTTTTATAATTCTCTTCATTATTTATGTCCTAGTCATAGTAAGGAAAAGCACAAGCAGTATAAGTCTGTCTTGAACTGGAATCCTCAAATGTGACAATCACCTAGATTTTCTTTTTTCTCTAGGTTGCTTGTCTCTCAAAGCTTCTGTTCAAGAAAAAAAGAACATGTTCCCTAGTAAAGTGTGCTTTGGGATTATAATGATCTTCCAGACTGGAATTGGGGTTCCAACAAACTTCTTTCTTCTTTGGCTATTTTCTTTCAATTTCTTTAGTGGCCATAGAATAAAACCTGTCAATCTGATTTTCATCCAAGTGAACTTTATCAACATCATGATATTCTTTTCCAAAGGATTCTCAGACATGCTGACAAATTTGGGAATAGAGAATTTCTTGAATGATGTTGGGTGCAAACTTGTCTCATATCTTTATAGACTATCCATAGCACTCTCAATTTGCTTCACCTGCTACCTTTGTACCTTTCAGGCCATCATCATTAATTCTAGTGTCTCCAGGCTGGGAAAATTCAAAGCTTGGTTCCTAGATCATATCATGCACTCTTGTCTTTTCTTCTGGATCCTCAACCTTCTTTTAGAAATTCCTGTAATGTTTTCTGTGACAGGCCCAAGATACATGAACAGTACTTCTGTTGAGTTGAATTTTGGGAACTGTTCTCTTGAGAGTTATAATGATGTTTACTGGGGTATAACTACTCTTAGAAATGTAGTTTGTGTAGTAGTTATAGTTTTGGTCAGTTGCTACATTGTACACTTTCTCTATAGACATCATCAGAAAGTGCAGACAATTCATAGCAGCAGTGTCTCAGCCAGGAGCTTCCCTGAAGTCAGAGCCACTCGAACCATCTTGCTGCTGGTGACTACCTTTGTCTTCTTTTATGCATTCATTTCTATCTGGACAATTTGTATCAGATATTTCTATCAACAGCGCTTCTGGTTGTTACCTGTAGATATCATTCTGTGTCTATGTTTTCCAACTCTTAGTCCCTTTATATTGATCCCCTGGGGATCCAGGAAATCCCTTGGCTTCTTGGCAGGGAAAAATATCTCTACACATTCAAAACCATATGCCATTCCGGTGTCAAAGTGATTTTCTAGAGCACATTTACAACCATGGAGCTCCTCTGTACGTTATACTTTTGCAGCTTGCTATTACTTCAGAAAATAGGACCCAAGACTGCAGAGTCAAAGCATCAATTCAGATGAACTCTACCAACATTTCCTTCCAAACATATTTAAAACAATGCTTCATATTAAATTATGGAATCACAGACCAAATGAAATTTTATTTTCTCTTTCTTTTTTTAAAAATTAATTTTATAATTATAACATTCTTTTTAGCACATATGCATGAGTAATTTTTTACATTATCCCTTGCACTGACTTCTGTTCTGAATTTTCCCCTCCTTCCCTCTATCCTCTCCCCTAGATGGCAGAAAGCGCCATACTTGTCAAATATGTTATAGTGTATCCTAGATACAATATATGTGTGCAGAATCAAATTTTTTGTTGCACAGGAAGAATTGGATTCAGAAGGTAAAAATAACCTGGAAAGAAAAACAAAATTGCAAACAATTTACACTCATTTCCCAGGGTTCTTTCTCTGGGTGTAGCTGATTCTGTCCATCATTGATCAACTGGAACTGAATTAGATCTTCTCTTTGTTGAAGATATCCAATTCCATCAGAATACATCCTCATACAGTATTGTTGTTGAAGTGTATAATGATCTCCTGGTTCTGCTCATTTCACTCAGCATCACATGTAAGTCTCTCCAAGCTTCTCTGTATTCACCCTGCTGGTCATTTCTTACAGGACAATAATATTCCATAACATTCATATACCATAATTTACCCAACCATTCTCCACTTGATGGGCATCCTTTCATTTTCCAGTTTCTAGCCACTATAAAAAGGGCTGCCATAAACATTTTGGCACATACAGGTCCCTTTCCCGTCTTTAGTATTTCTTTGGGGCAAATGAAATTTTAAAATAATATTTTTTATAGCCACAAACAACTTAGGAGGTGAGCAGGAGAGGTCTATGACACTGTGGTAATGGTCAGCCCAGAGCACAGCACATGTGTTACAGCATCAGACAGTATGGCTTAGAAAAGAACTGCAATCTCATTAGCTTTTGAATCCCTCTCATTCCAAAGATTGTAAGGGAGTCAGAAAAATAGTCAGAAAGAGATAACAAAAAACCCTTTCTTGACCTCAATGCAGGACCCTGTTGCATTGCTTATACTCAGTTCTGGGTTTCAATGCTAGGATAACAAATAACACTCATACTTGTGACCAGAGGAGAACAACATCTCTAGTCACAGTTTGGGGCTGGAGAAGAATGCTTATGATCACTCACAAGAGAACAGGGGTTCCAATTTCAGTTTCAAGGCAGAAAGAAGCATTAGCACATATGATTACAAGAGAGCAGAAGACCTGCTCAAAATTCCAATGGCAAAAGGAGTGCCAGTTCCAGAAGGAAGAAGTTTTTTCCTAGGTAAAGACCACAGTACAGGACAGTATAACAAAGAACAAATTTTTCCATTTTGTAAGCACTGAAAGTTTAGAAACATTGAATTAATTCTGAAAACTGCAGCACAAAACCCCGAAGCATGGGACAGTGCTTTCTCCACCCCAGGGACAAAACCTTATTTTAAAGTTAGAAATAAATAAATAGGCTGGAAATATAAGCAAACAATAACAAAAGAACCTGATTATAAAAAGGTACTATGATGATAGAGAAGATCAAGACACAAAGAAGACAATGATGTCAAACAATTATATGCAAAAGCTCAAAGAAAATAGTGAATTGGAAACAAGCCTATCAAGAATTCCTATAAAAACCTCAAAATGTATTTTAAAAATCAAATAAGGGAGGTAAAAGAAAAATTTGAAAAATAATGAGGTAATAAGAATGATACAAGAACATCATGAAAAGGAAATCAACAGGTTTGAAAAAACTACAAAAATACTGGAGAAAAATTCTTTAAAAATTGACCAAATTGGTAAAATTAGCACAAAAACTCACTGAAGAAAATAATTCCTTAAATATTTGTTTTAGACAGATGGAAGATAATGACTCCATAAAACAAGAAGACACAAAACAAAGTCCAAAAAAGGAAAAGTACTAGAAGAAATGTGAAATGTCTCTTTGAAAAAAATGACTGACTTGAAAAATAGATTGTGGAGTGATAATTTAAAAGTTGAACTTCCTGATACCAATGATTTAAAAAGAACCTAAACATCATATATCAAGAAATTAGTAGGGAAACTCCCTTAATATCTCAAAACCAGCGCATAAATTAATTTTTTTTTAAATTCACTAATCACTTCTTGAAAAGGAATCAAAAACAAAGTCCCCAAATATTTAGTTGAATTATTTTTTGAAAATTACACAATAACTTTATTGTATATTTAAAAGGAGCAGAAAATTGTACATAATAGATTGCCAGTTTCATGTACAATCATCTTTGAAAATTTTACTATGTGTTACACCTAAAACTAAAAGAAATAAAAGAAACTAAAAAGAGATTTGGAAAAACGATTTCACCACATTGAACAGACTTTTTTGCAAAATATATGCAAAAGTATTGGTCAAGAGTTGCACAAAATAAATGAGAGGACAAAAGATGAAAGGTAATTTAGTAATGAAACATTACTAGATTTCAAGCCAGAGGATATTAGTTCATGTCCCAGCTCTGCCATTTCTTACTTGTATTGCTGTCACTTAATTACTCTAGGCCAATTTTCTCATCTGTTTGTTTGTTTGTTTTTGGTAATCTTAAAATTTAATTTTAAGCAAATACAAAATGAGAAAAAAGACTTCTATGTACACCACAGGACATGAAAGGATTTAATTAAAACATGAATTTCCATTTTAAGAAAATTATGTAATAAATATTATATAATGTTTTGAAAGCTATACAGATTTTCTGTGCTTTCTTGTAAGTTTTCTTTTATTCTATGCTGTGCACTTTTTGCTTTATTTTGGCCTCTCTCTATATATTTATATACACACACTGTATAAAATATACATACACATATATATACTTACACATATGTATGTGAAACTATATTATGCATATCTCCACTTGTCATCTCTTTCTTTGAAAATAGAAAGCACCTTCTTTAATAGGTAAAAATCTTTCCATATTTTTCTAAATCAATTAGGTCATCATTATTTCCCACACCAAAGCAGTATTCCAACACATTAACATACTACCTCAGATATTGTCTATGAAAAATTTCCATTTTTCTACATTTTTTCATTTTTTACTACATTGGTTTTATAAGGCAAACTTTAATTTAAAATAATAAAAATTATCCAGTTTACATTTCAACAATGTTCTTCCCTCATAATATAATTTAAGGACTGCTCCTGCTAAATCTCCATCTTTTTCTCTTGATTTCTTTGAAATTCCTGATCTTTTGTACTTCCAAATGAATTTTGTTATTATTTTTTCTAAATTATAAGATAATTTTAGTAATTTAATTGGGAAGGCTATGAATACATTACATTGGTTCTATCTACCTCATGAACAACTGTTTAATTACCTTATTACTTCAATTATTTAATTTTAACTTGATTTATATAAAAATGTTTTCTGTTATGTTGAAATAATCTTTGTGTCTGTTTTGGCAGTTATACTCTCAGGTATTTTATGATTATAATATATTTCATATCATATAGTAAAATATATAATATTGTACATATTTATATCATGTAATTTATATTATATTTTATATAGGCTAAATATTCATTAATATGACATATATAATATAGTTTTCCTATTGTTTTCTTTTGATTAAATGTTTCAGTTTTCAATTTGTCTGAGATCATAATTGCTACCATTGTTTTTTTCTCATAATAATTTCTATTCCTTTATTTTATTTTTGTATGTATCTCTCATTTTTATTGTTTTCTGAAAACAACATATTGTTGCATTCAAATTTTAAATTTTCTGTCCACTTCTATTTTATGGGTGAATTTTTTCTATTTGCATTTTAAGTTATAATTACTTGTCTATTTCCTTCCAGCCTAGTTTTCCTCACTATCCTTCTCACCTTATTTGCACTAATGTTTCTTGACTCTTCTATTTTACTTGTAACTACTGCCCTTGCTCTCCTATTCCTTAATCTACTTACTTCTCTGAATCCCTCATTTATCCTCTCCCTTGCCCTTACTTCCTTTCCCTCCTATGTCTTTCTGAATTTAGAAAATTTTTATACATACATATATATATACATATGTATATATGTATGCATATGTGTGTTCTTGATAAAGTATGCTTCAGCACTAACTTCCTTCCTTCAGTCATTTATTTCTTCTTTATCAATTCTTCCTTGCACACCTTATTTGTGAGATATTTATTATTAGTTTTTATCTTTCTATATGCAATTTTATTTTTAGAATTACCCCATTATGTATTATTCAGACCAAGCCTTTCTTTAAAAGTCTCCAAATAATGATGATAATTATAACATTAAGAATAATTTTTTCACATATAAGAAGAAAGTAGTTTGACCTTATTGAATTCCTTATAATAGTCTTTAATGTTTCCCTTATACTTCTTCTGGATCTTATATGTCAAAAATATGTCTCTTGTTTTGTCACAAATACTTTGAAACTATTTCAAATCATTATATATTCATTTTTTTAAAAATTTGGTATTATGCTTAATTTTGCTGAGGAATTTACCCTTAGTTGTAATTCCAGTTCTTTTGTTCTATGAAGCATAGTATTCCAGGATCCATAGTCCTTTAACATAGTAGCTGCTAGGTCTTGTATAATTCTTATTGTAGCTCTATGATATTTAAATTGTTCTTGTTTTTCCAATACTTTCTCCATAACCTGGAACTTTGAAACTTGGCTGGGATATTCCTGTAAGTTTTCCTCCTGGGATCTGTTTCAGGTGATAGCCAGTGGATTTTTTCTATTTCACCTTAGCATTTTTGTTGATAAATTCAGGACAATTTTGCTTGATATTTACTTTTAAGATTATATAGAGGTTTCTTTTTAAACACAAACTTCAGGTAGTGTGACTATTTTTATATTATTTCTCTTCAATCTGTTTTTCAGAGCAGTTGTTTTCCTGATGAAATGTTTCATGCTCTCTTCTATTATTTCATTCTTTTGATTTTGTTTATTATTTCTTGGTATTTCATAGCATCATTAGCTTTCTATTGTCCAATTCTAGGTTAAAGGAATCATATTGTCCCTTTAATTTTTTGATTTTCTATCTTTTTTATGTTTTCTTTTTTCATTTTTAAAAACATTACTTTATGAATCATGTTAGGAGAGAAAAATCAGAGCAAAAGGGAAAAAACTATGGGAGAGAAAAAAAAAGAACAGAAAAAAGAAGTGAACATAGGATATGCTGATTTACATTCAGTTTCCTTAGTTCTTTTTCTGAATGCAGATGGCATTTTCTGTCCAAAGTCTATTGAACTGCTGTGTATCCCTGAACCACTGAGAAGAACCAAATCTTATAGTTAATCATTGCACATTTCTTGTTATTATTGTATATAATATATTCTTGGATCTGCTTGTTTCACTCAATATCAGTTCATATAAATTTTTCCAACATTTCTAAAATCACATTGTTCATCATTTTTTATAGAACACTAATATTTCATGATCTTCATGCACTACAACTTGTTCAGCCATTCCCTAATTGATGAAAATCCACTCCTTTTCCAATTCTCTGCTACCACAAAAAGAGCTGCTACAAACATTTTTGCACATGTAGGTCTTTTCTGCTCCTTTATGATTTCCTTGGGATACAGACCCAGTAATGCAATTGCTGGGTCAAAGGGTATGCACAATTTTATATCCCTTTGGGCATAGTCCCAGATTACTCTCCAAAATGGTTGGATCCTTCCACAACTCTACCAACAATGCATTAGAGTCTCAGTTTTCCTACATCCTCTCCAGCATTTATCATTATCTTTTCCTGTCATCTTAGACATTCTGAGAGGTGAGAAGTGGCACCTCAGAGTTGTATTAATTTTCATTTCTCTAATGATTTTCTTTCTTAAGTTGGTTGTCTTCCTTTTCATAATATAAAGATATTGGATTGCTCTTATTGTTTATTCTATTTTTTCCTCAATAATCCTTATTTGATTTTTAAAGTTCTTCCAAAAAACCTTTTTTTTTTTTTTTTTTTTGTAGTTGGGACCATTTGATATTTCTCCTAAAAAAAGATTTGGATTTTTTTATATTTATTATCATTCTCTGAATATGAACCCAGATTTTTTCTATCCCCATAATAACTATCCATTGATGGGTTCTTTCTCCTTTGCTTACTGCTTATTTTGTTTTTTATTTTGTTTTTCACAGCTTTTAATATAAAAATGTTCTCGACCTAAGCTGTAGGGAATGATACCATAAGCCTCAAGTCCTTGTTAGTGTTACCTTCTGAAACCTGCCTCAGGGCCCAAACTTGGGCTTTCCTCTCTACCCCAAGGCACAACAAGGGGCCTTAGTCACACTGTTCTACAAACACTCTTGTTTCTTGAAGTCCCTCCAGTGGCCATATACTAGAGATATCCTCTCTATCCTGGAATTGAATCCAGAAAATCTGTTCTCCTGTTAGTGCCCACAAACAGCAGAGTCTCCAATCTTGTGCTACCAAACTAATAGGTCTATATTAACTCTTTGTTCCCTGCAGCCCATAGCTCAGGATACACCTGGTCTGTACAGCTATGTTTGGTACCCCTTGATAGTGGATAGTCCTTCTATCTTCTTCCATTCAGTCTTCTGACCCTCACTCTGCTGTGAGGAGAAAGTTCCTGAGGCCATCTCCCAAGCTAGCTGCCCTCAGGGCTTATTGTTTGCTGATTCTGTAAAGTCTGTCCAGATGTGTCTGTACTTGACTCTCAGGGTTAACATTCTTCCAGGAGGACGGGTCTTTCCAGGGGTCTTCTCACATTGTCATAGGAGGATAACAGCTTTACTCCAATTTTTGTTGATTTTTGCTGCTCCCCCTGAGGCAAGATTCTCTATCTTTGTGTGTGTGTGTGTGTGTGTGTGTGTGTGTGTGTGTTTGTGTAGGAATATTGGAGAGCTACAAGTTTTCAGATCTACTTTGCCTACCTACTTCTGATAGACTGAATCATTCATTAGAAGTCTCATTACTGCCAGGGCTCAGTGGGCTTCACCAGGTAGTACTACTACTCTTGGGACCACATTCTAGTATTTTCATCAGGAATATTTGGAAATTCTCTATTTCACTGAATATCTTTTTCACTTCAAGGGTCATACTGAGTTTTGCTGAATATGTTATTATTGATTTAATTTCAGCTCCTTTTGTCTTATAAAATATCACATTCTAAGCCCTCCACTCCTTTAATGTAGAAGTTACTAAATTTTGTGTGATTTTGACAGAAAACTTTAGGAGTTTTTAATTTTCTATCTAGATGCTTGGACTTTTTTCTTCTTGATCTTGGAACTCTGAAATTTGGCTTAAAAAGGGAAAGAAGGTTCCACAACAGGAAGGTCAGGAAATGAATGCCCAGGAGTGTCCGCCCTCATGGCCTCATGTGGACTTCTGGCAGTAATGCAGGGAGAGGTCTCCCCATTATTCCATATGAAGTATTTGACTGTTCGAAGGTCCATATTGAGATCAAAACTTGGTCTTGGCACAAAAGTTCAATCTTCTCTTCCACCAGTATGGCATTGTCCTCTTCCTTTTCCTGTTCTCCCATTTTTTTCGTTATTGCACAAGCTTGTGGTCTGAGACTCACTATCCAAGTTTATGATTTTCTTTTAGACATGCTCCATCACCCTCCTGACCGGGAGCATGTCACTGGCAGACAGTTTATCTTTCTTTAAGGTTTTTGCCCCTGAAGATAAGTGAGGTTGGAGGTAGAAAGGAATTTTATTGAATTTGGACATATTTTTATCCACGGTGGGTGTCAATCACCCACTGGGGCACTGTCTCATCAAGCATCATTGACTCCCTCTCCCCTTCAGAATCCCAACACAGCAACCTGAGGCCTTCTGCCTCGCCAAAGATCACTGGTATGTGGAGATACCTAGAAGAAGCCATTCCCATTCTGGATGCGATTTTCCTGCTCACCATTCACAGTCTCACTGGGCCAGTCCTTTTTTTTTTCCACCTGGATCCTATCCTCCAAATGTGTTGACTCTTCTTCCCAGCTTTGGGTAATCATGGTTCATCTCATTTTCCTCTTCATCCATTGGATTAACATGAGTTCTGGGCCAATACTCTAGGAGGGCTTGCGGTAAATCCCTCCCAAGTTCAATTTTGGATCTGATCTATCTGGGCTGCTAAAGCCAGCATCTTTTGGTGACTCCCAAACAGAAAAAGTTATTCTCATCCAGTGTAAATATCAACATTCCAGTTTTAAAATCAACTGAGTACCAATTTGGCACATATGTACCAATTTAAATATTTTCTTTATTTCTTTTATTTATTAGTAAATAAAACATCAGTTAGATTTCGCAGATCATTGATAATTGTCCTCTTATCATTTAGAAACCTTTTAAAAACAAAATACAAATATCCAGTAACAGACAGATGACCAGGCTAAATACTTATGTGCCTAAGTATTTAGGATATAATGATTATATATAATCACATTGGAAACCACAAGGTATGACATAATTAACAAATTCTATTGAACATTGGATTCTATTATGTACAGAAGGAGAAAAAAATGCAGAAATGTGAAAAGTAGAATTGGACAAAGGGAAGCCAGTGAAGTTATGATGCCAAGAAACAACTAAACAAAATATAAAAAATAGAAAAGAATGTAAAAACATCTCATAAAAATAGAAAATCTGGGGAATAGATCAAGAAAAAAAAAAAAAGAATAAATGGACTACTTGAATAGCTGTGACCAGAAAAATGAATCTTGTCACAATAATGTAAGAAATCATCAAAGAAAATTGCCCTGGAGTGTTAGAACATGAGAGGAAAGTATAAATAACAGAAAACAAAAAACTCAAAGAGATCCTATGTGGAAAACACATAGGAATATTATTGTCAAATTTTGAAATTCTCAGATCAAAGAGAAAATTCTATAAGAAACAAACATATAAGTAAAAACAATCCAAATTTGCTGGATCTACAATTAGAATTGTGCAGGATTTATCAGCAGGTCCAGTAAAGTCTTGTACTGATATATATCAACAACATAACAAAGTAGACTTGTGACCCAACAGACATTCAATGAACTTGCAAATCTTCAGGACTTTGTCTTAACTTCATAGAAAATTTGACATTTAAGAGCCAACATCAAAGATTAATTTCAAGTGACTCAAAAAGGACAAAAGATGATTTTTAAATGGAAAGGTATCATAAATTTAAGATCGACACCAGTAATTGTATAGCTCAAAAAAAAAAAAAAAAAAAAAAAAAGATTGGGGAAGAAATGTATACGATCTGACTAAAAAGCATTTATTTTAGGAAAAAATACAAGTTAAGTATTGTAAAGTCCAGGCTAGGATCCTGGAGGCCTCAAGATTAGCCAGAGTCAGGATAAGTATCAGTCCTTGGTCTTTAGGGGGAGGAGTGAAAGAAGCAGGCAAACTGCCAGGAGTTTTGACAAAGATCTCTCCTCCATTCTGGAGTCCAGAATCTCCACCTTTCTCCTCCTCCTGCTGCTGCCAAGTAAGTCTCTGGCCTCTGTAACCCCAATCTCTAATCTTTTCCTATGATTATCTTAACATCAAACATTAAGTAAGCACCAAACAGTGAGAAGAGCCATTTATCCAAAACTTATGCTAATAGAGTCATTGTCTCACATCAAATGGGTAATTAGCCTTAAAGGCTCAGTTGTCTGTACACCTTTTTCAGAGTTTCATCCCTTTACATCTCCCACTTTCTTTTGTTTTAGAACACAGATGGTCACACCATCCCTGACTTCTCAGGGAGGTGAGAACCCCAAAAAGAAGATGATCATGCCCTCCCTGACTTCTGAGGAACAGAGATGAAAACCACCAAAGGGAAGTGGGGAGTCAAACCAGATATTGTTAGCAGGTTTCTGGGGTAAAGGGTCTTACTAGAAACAGGTATGCACAAACCCATCAGCATGGAAGGTGTTACAGAAGCACATATTACACAAGCACATAGCAATAAACCACAGGCTAGCAGTGATGACTCTCGTCACAGCTTGTGCAGGCTCAATGTGGTGTAACAAACATGAATTGTACATGCAAGTAGTGATATAATAAACAATATGGATCAATATGGTATTGTAAAAGATTACTAGAAGTCCTAGAAAGAGGGTATGTAAATAACAATCACACATATGCTTCCTTCAGCAATCAAGAGATAAGTCCAAAACCAATCTATTGTCTATTACTTCATGTGTCAGGGGATCCAATGATCCAGTAAGTTTTTGAAGCCCTGCAACAATCTTTTCATGTGTTAGGAAATCCAATGATTCCTGAGGGTTTTGAAGTCATACAACAGTCTTATCATGTGTCAGGGAGCCCAATGATTCCTGCAGAATTTGAAGTCTTGCAACAGTCTTATCATGTATCGGGGAATCCAATGATTCCTGAGGGTTTTCAAGTCCTACTAACAATCTTATCATGTCTTAGAGAATCTAATGGTTCCTGAGGGTTTTGAAGTCCGCATTAGTCTCATTAACAATTTTTTATTTCCATGAGTCAATTGCCATGCTCTTTTAGTGGTGGGCACAGTCAGCAGTGCAACCAGTGGTGGGCACAGTCAGCAATGCAACCACCTGATGTTTCTTGTATCTTCTCATTAACTCCCACTGCTCACCTCGGCAGGGTCAACTAGTGCTTTACCTTCACCAGGTCTTCAGACATCATGGCTTCGATTAACTGAATCGAAGAAGGACCTCAAGAGGTCCCCCACAGAACACCTGATACACATGAATATGCAGCAACAAATATTTATTCTATTACTTCACTACATAGAGTTCCCTCAATCCTAATGCTCTAATCCCAAGGCATAATGAATCTAATCTCATCCTCCCCTTTCTGCAACTCCTTTTTCTATAGTCCCTAGGTCACAGGTCAAAGAGTGTCAGAGGCAGGTGCATAATCAATCAAGAGTGAGGAGGGCTCCCACTTCATTGGATGAGGCTTACTCAATGCCATCAACACCCTGTTGGGCTCAGGCAGAGTAAGCCTCCAATGTGCCTCAAACTCTACTCTTGAGATTTGCCCTTGACCCTAACATCTTCTCCTTTGTTTCAAGGGTCTGCTCCATCTCTCTCTTATGGAAAAGGCAAATACAGCTTATTGGCCCCCCATTTCATTCCTTCTCCATCTGTAGAGATACAAGCAAACCCTCTCCCCCAAGCAGGTTAACTGTCTGGTCCCTTCCATTCACCACTTTCCGGACCTTTCCACAACATCTAGTGATTATCTAAAGACAGTGGAGCTGTTTGCATTGGACACTGCCTTTCCAGTGAGTTATAAAACTTGTCTGCTGGAGATAGTACATCTTTGTCAAAACTCAAGAAGTTAATTGTATAAAGAGCTAAATTTAGAAGTTCTCTCGGGTTACCTGTGGCTCCCCCTTTCTCTTGTTTTTGGAGGAGTGTCTTAATGTCTCTATTTCTCCTCTCTACTATTGTCTGTCCATGAGGATTAAAGGATATACCAGTGATGTGTAAAATCTTATACTGTGCACAAAAGTGTGCAAAATGTTTAGAAATATATGCAGGTCCATTATCTGTTTTAATTGCTTGTGGCACATCCATAATTAAAAATGCTTGTATAAGGAATTCAGTGACCATTCGGCTGGTATTGCTCTTTTGCTGCTGGTATTGCAAAAGTGAATCCTGAAAAGGTGTCTACTACAACATGGATAAAAGGCAGGCAACCAAAAGATTTATAATGGGTCACATCCATTTGCCAAGTCTGATTGCGTCCCAGACCATGAGGGTTCTTCCGTGGGGGGAACATAAGAGTATGGAAATTAAGGCAAGTTGTATAGGCTTTTACTTTGCTCCTAGCTTCCTCTCTTGTTATTCCAAATTGTAAACATAAAGCTCAAGCAGCCTGATGATATTTAGAACTAGATTCTTGGGCTTCCTGAAATAAAGGAGTATTAGCCAACATAGTTAGAAGGCTATCTGCCTTTGAATTGGCATCAAAAATAGAACCTGGAAGTCTACTATGAGAGTGACATGCAAGAGATAAATTTTACCTGGAGGCTTTCTCACTTGCTCTTGAATTCCTTAAAGAGCTGATATATATTAGAAGCTACAAATTTTAATTGGGCTGTGGCAATTCTTTGTATCACACCTACTGAATAGGCTGAATCAGATATTATATTTATATTTCCTGGATAAGTAAAAGCTAGAATGATTGCATACAATTCATTCTGCTGAGTGGACTGAAAAGGAGTTCTGACAACTCTCTTTATAGTTAAGTCATGAGAGTATACAGCACAAATATTGTATTTGGATGCATCTGTAAAGATAGTTTGTCCTTTAAGAGGCACTTTAGAAACCTTTTCTTCAGGATTCCATCGCCAATTATGTAACAGTCTGGTTATATTTAATGGAGACCTGTGTGTAAAATTTGAGCTGTGGCCAATAAAATTTACCATTCTGGGATGGTTTCACAGCATACATTAATTTGGGCATTGGTATAAAAGGTATATATCTTGTCAGGTCTTATCCCAGATAATTGTACTGCTGTCTTAATGGCCTTTTATAAAATTCTAGCCACAAGGATTTGTTCTGGTTGTGCTAGGAGGTTCATCCACTCTATCACAATGTCTCCTTGATGAAGGACTTGATGAAGGTGCCTCTTTTGTAGCAAAAACTGATATTTGCAAGGCTTTTTAGTGACTCTTTCAACCACATTGGATAAAGCCAGTTAAACTTCTTAAGCTTCTTTTGTAAGCTGGCATGGTGAGTTTAAAGCATTGGATCCTCTTATAATGTCATATAATGGTTGCAATTGAAAGGTAGTCAAGCCTAACACTGGACACATCCATTGAATATCTCCTATCAATTTCTGAAATTCATTTAAGTTGTTTAGCTTCTCGTTCTTAATGAACGTTTTTGTAGTGTAAGCACCTTAGGGTATACTTCATATCCTAAATATTGAAAATGAGCATGTCTTTGAATTTTTTCTGGAGCTATATGCAATTTGTAGTTCCTTAATGTTTGTATGATCTTTTGTAGACATGCTATCTATCTATAATTTTCTTTGTCTCTTCAGTTGTTGAGAATTCTTCTTTGAAATTATTTATATGAATAATTTGGAGTTCAACTTTCTTATTTTAGAAAAATAAGGTAAAAATTTATTTATTTAATTGATTTTTAAACAATCATTATTTGTATTGTAATTTGATTTTTTGTCTCCAATTTTGTTAATTTTCTAATTTTAAGGTTTTTATTTTAGTTTTAACCAAATTTTAATTTTGGCTTTCTCTGGTATTTTAATTCCTTTCTCAATGCTTTGTTCTGTGCTTCCTTTTTGTTAACAAAAATATTTAGAAATATGAACTTAGATTAAGAACTGCTTTAAGTACATGACAAAATTTTTGAAATATGATCTTATTGTGATTTCTTTAAGTTATCTATCAGTTCTAGGATGCATTCTTTGTTCACACTGTCTTAAGATTATTTAGTTGGTTTTAAATACTTTTTCAATGTCCCTTATTTGTTTCTTTGTAAACAGTTTTGCATTTTTCTATGCTTTTTTTGTCATTAATAAAGGATCCATTTTTTATTGCCATAAGAAATTGAGCACAAAATTGTCTTTCTATTTTCTTTTGTAAATTCCCAGATATTTGTCATAGTTTTTTATTTTCTGAAAAATTCTATTTATGTCATTAACTTCTTTCTTGCTTACTTTTGGTTAGATTTATATGAGTGATAGAATAAATTAAAGTATTTTATTATTGTAACTTATTGCCTTTTCCTCCCATAATTTATTTGTTTTTTTTTTTTCTTTCAGAATTTAACATCCAGGGACAGCTAAGTGGCACAGTGGATAGAGCACCAGCCCTGAAGTCAGGAGGTCCTGAGTTCAAATCTGGCCTCAGACATTTAACACTTTCTAGCTGTGTGACCCTGAATAAGTCACTTAACCTCAATTGCCTCAGGGGGGAAAAATTTCATGACTCCAGACAAATTAAATATTTAAATCAACATATCACCCACTCTTTAGTAAAATTTAGTAGCTTTTTAACCTTTTCTACTTCTCTTTTTTGGTGTTGCCTTACCTGAAATCATAATTGTTGCTTTTTGCATATTCAATTAAGGAGTAACAGGTTATAATATCATTATCACATATTAATACCTCCCCCCAAAGTCGACTTTTCTATATGCGTTCTGGGTAACCACTTGCATCATTCCACCAAAGCTTTAGGACCTCTCCCGTTAACAAATTCTTCCTATAGCCTCAAAATTTACATATCTTATGATGTAATCAACACCATTTACTTTATAAACATCCTTGCCTTCCTTTGCTGGGCTTCAAGGAGCTTGGCCTGTCAATGAGTGTGAAAGTCTCATAAATCTCTTTGCTTGGATTAGAGACTGAATTCTTTCAGAAGTGACACCATGATATATATCTGACACCAAAAAAAAGAACTACAAGATGTTCCAGAATGATTCAGGAGAAAAATCTCAATATTGGAAAAGATTAGGAGGGAACAATTGGTAGAATTTATCAATTACACAGAAAAGAAATGACTGGAATAGAAAAGATTGAATCAAACTCCAATATCATAAGGATTAAATCCAACAATTTCAATGACAAACAATAACTTTTGCAAGCAATCAGAAGAAAGACCTTTAAACACAAAGAATAGGAAATTCAAATAACCCAAGATTACTCTACAACTATAAAAATCTAGAGGAGGGAAGTAATATATTTTTAAAAGGAAAGAAGTTGTTGATGCAATATAAAATGACCCAGCCTTTAAAACTAAATCTCATTATCATAGAAACAAAAATGGATGGTCAGTAAGGAAAAAGCATTTGAAGTATTATAGGGGGGGAAAATGATCAATAAACAACCATTTATTAAGTGCCTACTATGTGTCAGGAATTGTAGTAAGTGCTAGGGATTCAGGAAGAGGAAAAAGACAGTATCTACCCTCAAAGAGCTTACAATTTAAAGGAGACAATAATAAATTGTATACTGCAAGCTATATTCAGCTTGCATTATATAAATATAAATATGTATAGGATATTTAGTGTAATATTCTCCTTGGTTTGGTTTTCTTCGGGTCTCTGGGAGCAGCCTTCATTTCAGTTCAGTAATCACCACAATAACAGCCAGATGTTAAGTCCAAATCCTTTATTATCTCTTTGCCTGATGCTGGGTAGCTTTCTGGAGAGCCTTTCAGTCTAGGCTTGGTCCTAATGGGAGGACTGCAGGAGTCCAGTACAGCTACCAGGAAGATCAAAGATGGAATGATATTTCTCCCCATGGTTCTGAGATCTTAAGCTCCTGCCCCTAGTCCTTTGTCTTCTTGGCTTCTACCTCTACTTTTCTCTGAATCAACCTAGCTGAGGCTTCTAGTTTATATGCTCTAAACTGAATATAAACCAATCATTATATCACTAGGAAACCATTATTTGTTATAGGATTAAATCAATCATACTGAACCATACTAAATTAGATAAACATTGTCTCTATCAATTCCACTGACTTAGTATGTTTTAAGAATCCTTTGTTTCAAGTTCAGAATTCTGGCCCATAACAATTTAGGACTCCTATATAAATAGCATATAATTTATCCTATTTAATAGAATATAAATAGGAAATAATAGAGAATATAAATAAAATAATATAGAATATGGAATAATACAAGTAATATAGAATTAATTCTAATACTTAATAAAAATTATATATAAGAATTTAATGCATTACATTTAAAAAGGATTGGTAAAAGTTTTCATAAAGGATGTGGTTTTAATTTTGGATTTAAGAGATGCCAGAGAGTTTGGTAGGTAGAACAAAGGTGAAAGAATATCTTAGGGAAAGGACAGCCAGAGAAGTGCTTGGAACAGAGATGGAATGTTCTTCTGATGGAGCAGCTAGGAGGCCAGTATTAGTGGACAGAAGAGTATCTGTGAAGGAGTAAGAAACATACAAGAAGACTGGAAAGGCAAGAGAGGCTGGATAATAAAGGGTTTTAAATTTCAAACAAAACTTTTCTATTAGATTCTAGAAACAATAGATATTCAGAGGAATTTATTAAGTAGCAGGATGTCATCCTCAGACCTGCACTTTAGGAAAATCATTTTAGTGGCTGAATGGAGAATGGATTAGAGTAGAAAGACACCTGAGGTAGGAAGAGCTTCCAGCAGACTATTTCAATAATCCAAGTGGGAAGTGGCAAGGGCCTATAATAGAGTGGTGGGAGGGGCAATGGAGAGAAGGGGATGTTTTCAAGAGGTGTTGCAAACCAGACTGAACCCTCTGACATGTAGATGGGTGGAGCCAAAGAGAGCAGGGTAGAGACAGGAGAGTCAGGAATTAAATAGAAGTTTAATTGCAAAGTGAATAAAATGGCTTGTAAGGAAAGAGACAGATTAGATATGTGCTGGGGTCTCCCCTCTGTGGACATCCTGCTTTGGTGTGGATCAATGTTGATTGAGATACTTCTGCCTAGACAGAGTCAAACAGTATAGTGTCACAACAAAATTGAGGTACTACAAAAACAATGTGGCCTGTTAATGCTTCCTCAAGCTCAGGGATCATCAATTCCAGAACATGAATTCAAAGGATTATTAGGATGCCAAAATCAGGGTACTATTTGTTTGCTGGATTTTAGCTCTGGAAAACAGGCTGTCTCCTAATAGCTTAAACATTTTCTCCTTTTGGCCAAAGAGAAGGGAGTCTGAAAGAACCCCTATCCTCCTGACCCACAAAGGAGAGGTATGTATAAGACAAGAGGTCAGTTTGACTAGGACAAGATATTGCCCACAGGGTTAGTTCCTTGAGGGGACCCATCAGTGAAGTATTTCTTTCTGTTTTTTGAGTTTTTACTATGTTTAAAGCTTTTTTTTTTTTCAAAACATATGCACAGATAATTTTTGAATATCCCTTACATAGCCTTGTGTTTCAGAATTTTTCCTCCTTCCCCCCACCTCCTCCCCTAGATGGCAAGCAATTCAATTTATGTTATATATGTTAAAATATAAGTTATGTCCAATATGTGTAAACATATTTCACAATTCTTTTGTTGCACAAGAAAAATCAGATAAAAAAGTAAAGCAAATGAGTAAGAAAACAAAATTCAAGCAACCAACAACAAAAAGAGTGAGAATATTATGTTGTGAACTATATTCAGTTCCCACAGTTCTCTCTCTGGGTGTAGATAGCTCTCTTCAGCACAAAATCATTGCAGCTGGCATCAATCATCTCATTGTTGGAAAGAGCTTCTGATTGTTCATCAGAATTGATCATCATATAATATTGATGTTGCCATGTATAATGATATACAGATTCTTCTCATTTCACTTAGCATCAGTTTATGTGTCTCCAAGACTCTCTAAAATCCTCCTCCTGATTTTTTCTTGTAGAACAAAGATATTCCATAACATTCATGTACCATAACTTATTCAGCCATTCTCCAAATGATGGACATCCATTATTTCCAGTTTCTTGCTCCTACAAAAAGGGCTTCCACAAATATTTTTGCACATGTGGGTCAGGGAAGTATTTCCCAGCTATCATGGCAAAACTCCCTCTAGGGCAAAGAGCATAAACAGATAAACAAATGTCTTTTGAAGTCCAGCTCCAGTGAAAACTGAGAGTGTGAGTCTGAAATGAATATCCAAGGACAGGGAGAAGATATGCTTTGCAATCTCCTATTATTATTTATCAATCTGAGAGCCAGGGTTTATATACTCCGTAAGCTAGAGTTGTATCATCACTTAAGGTGATGCCATATACATTCCAGGACTATTGCACAAACCATACTTTGACACTTCAATATCCACTTAACTAGCAATACTAAGGTATTTATCAACACAGAATTATACAATTTACATAGCATAATTGTGATGCTCATCAATAACAACAGAATTGTGAATAGTTGTGATGATTATCAATACAAAGTACTTGTGGAAATAGAGATCTAAATAGAAATTATTATTCGAATGTATTTACCTGAAGTGTGTCTAATTCATTGTTAAGCAGTAAATATTGAATTTGAAATGCATTCTCCATCAAGATTATCCTAAATTTGTCCCAAGCATATCTTATAATTCACTGGTAGAGAGATGGTGAACCATCTCTCTTTGCTTTGAATCCTTTGCCCTGGCAGAGAGCAGGTCTCAAGTAATACCTGGACCGGACTCTTGCTGTTTATAGGCTTGTTCAATACTGGCCCTCACAAGCTATCTGGTTTTATTGAAAAGATGATGTCTATGAACTTTAGTTCCAATAGTTGACAAGGATTTCAACATACACTGGAAACACAAGGGCTAAAGACAATAAGCATCAGAATAACACATACAAGAGTAACGAAATGCAAAAACATAGAAGTCAAATTATTTACAGCATCTTTTTTTTTTTTAAATCATTCAGATATTTGGTTTGCTATGCTATCTAGATCAATTCCAGGGACACCACTTTACTGCCATGTTTATACCAAGGCAGCTAGCTAAGATGTATCCCAATTGAGGCTGAAATTATGCATACCTCCATTTATTTTGTTTCTTATTTGAAACCATGTCACATAGTTGGTATCATTATCCCATCTATGTAGAGTTATAATCACAAGTTAGTTGTGATCGAATTTACAAATTGTTTACATGATCCCCTACCCATATTAATGGTTATTCTATTAACTTTATTCTTTATTTGTATTAATTTGTTCAAGAGCTTGTGATACATTTTCTTTTTTTGCTAATTGATATGCAAATTGGGCCGTCTGAATAGATTTTGTTAGAGTTGTAGCTGAAACAGTAAATGAAGATTACTTCGATGGCTATAACTGCTAGAACTCCAGCAATGAATAATCCAACAAATTTCCTTTTCCTACTTCTGTTTTCTAAATTTTTTTTGATGTCATCTCAAGCCTATTCACCTGCAGATCTGGACCAATGGTGATTAGTCTTAGTAGGTACCATCACATAGGATGGGTGTTCAATAATAAGAACCATAGGTAGCAAATTAGAAGTAAGACATTGGAGTAAAACACAATTTTAACATTTTACAATATAACCTCTTAGCACATTCATGATTTTGATTCCATAAATCAACCACAGTATCTGTGGTTAGAAACATCTGTGGATATTTCAAACATGTCTGTATAGCATATTTCTGAGGGTCCTGAAACATGGTGGCATCTCATATCTGAGATGTGAACATTTGTACCATCCTAAATCCCAAATACATTGTAACAAGGAACCCATCCAGGCAGTGGATAATTTCAGGTCCATTCACCAAACGGTTTAAGTTCCTCCCTAAACCAAGGGGCCCAAAGTTCTCTGGGGACAGGGGCAATGATCTCATCATCTGAAAATATTTTCTGCTAAAAATGGATGGAGAGATGAGTTACCTGCAGGGTCCTATTATTTTATGGATACTGATTGAAGTATCCAATGGTTGATTTAGCTCCTTGAAGCTGGTCAATGCAGCTGTAACTGACCAAAATCTAGAATAACATAGAGGTTAGTATAATCTGAGATAGAAAGACAAGTCCACACAGGCTGCTATAAGTTGTAGAAAGGCCAATTTATATTGGCCAGCAACATGTAATGAAATTTTTTTGTGTCACAGGACACACAGCACATACAAATGTGAAATGTTCAGCTGGGGGGGAGGAGTCAAAGTGTCCGAGAGCAGACAAGACTTTCTGTGACCTCCTCTGACCTTCTCTCAAACCAACAGTAAATAAAGCCTCTAAACTGGTTTTGGAGTGACAGAACCCACAAATATCCAAAGTACAACACATTCCCTGAAGAAGATACCTTGGAAGAACTTCAGAACAAATCTGTTTCAAACGGGCAGGGGGAAAGTCCGCAGAGCCCAGACCATAGCAGAGTGAGCCTGGGGCAAGGAGCTGGGATGGGGAGCCAGAATTCTGTAGCTTTTACACATCTGGGAATCTTCTGTAAGTCTTTTAGGCTACTCTGTCCTGGTTGCAAGCAGGTAGTTAGCAGATTTCCTGTAAAAGCCCCAAAAGTGAACACAAAAGGCAAATTTTAACATTTTGAGCCCATAAAGAACTTGGCACCTAGCAGCCATTACCCAGCACCTGAAGTCAGTCAGAAATACTGGCCCTAGTACAAACTAAAGCCGCTGTCACCCCTTTGCTGAAATAGCAGATCTCAACCCTTAGAAAAAATGAACAAAACAGCAAAAATACAATGACCATAGAGAACTTTTATGGAGAAAGAGAACAGACTTCAAACCTTGAGGTAGCTAAAGGCCAGTCAACTCCAGATGAAGTCCCAAAAGGATATGAGCTGGTTCCCTTTTCATAAGGCTTTCTTGGAAGATTTCAAAAAGGCTCTTAAAAGAGGGTTAGAAGAAAAATGGGGGGAGGGGAAATGAAATCTTTGCAAGAGAATATGGAAAAGGAAAAACAGAAATTATCTAAAGAAAACTCTTTAAAAATAGATTTGATGAAAGGGATAAAACATATAACTCCCTACAAAATCGATTTGATAAAATGGGGAACATCTTTGTGTAGTCCTAGTATGATTCTTCTACAAACCTCATTAGCATTTTCTCTAGAAAATTGTCTTATTATAATTTCTGTTGCTGCATTTTCACCAATAGGTCATATGACAGTTATCTGCAGATGTTCCACAAAATCAGCAAAGGTTTCATTTGGACCTTGCACTATTTTCATGAAGGCTTACCCTCTATTGTCTTCCTGGGAGAGTGCCCCATGCTTTGATAGCAGCTGAAGCAATTAGCACATATGCTACTACAGGGTAATTTATCTGCACTAAAGTTTCTGCATAAGTACCTAAACCTGTCAGTGATCAAAGGTGACTGGTATTTTAACTCCAGTTGCCTATTTCATTGGGCTTATATTCTACAGAGTTCACTATACTCAAAAGCCACAACAAATTTTGTCCACGTTCTAAACATGTCTTTGCTATAGATCTCCAGGCATTAGGTATTAAAATTTCATAAGCCAAATTCTCCAATATCCTATTAACAGAAAATGATGTAGACCCATAAAGAGTGCAAGCCTTTTTCAGATCTTTGATAATTTTCAAATTAAAAGGAGTGTATCTTCTTCTTTCTTGACTGGAAGAGTCAAACTCTTTAATCACAGCATATGCTTTTATTCTCAAATCAGATTTTTCTTCTCCTTCCTCTTTAGCTTTAACTAGTGCCTTTTGTAATTATATCATAGGGGGTAGACAAAGCTGCTGCACTGGTGGTGCTGATGATGTCACTTCCCCTCCCACTTCTCCTCCTCCCTCTACCCATGAAGGCAAAAATTGAGGGGGGAAGGTCAGGTGATAGGAATACCCTAAGGGCTCCTGCTGAGAATCACCACACTCCTTAATTTCATCAGCACTTTACTCCTTTCTTGTCCAATTCTTCATGCTTTTCAGCTGCTTTGTCAGTCCTGTTTTTTCTCCTTTTCCCTTATTTTAAAAGTTGTGGGATTCCTTAAAGCCAATTGTATTATGTTGTATATATATATAGAATGTTTCCTCAGGAATTGAACCAGGACCACTATATTCATAATATTCAAATAGTTGCTCTTCCACTATTTTCCACTTATCTGGCTCTAATTTTTATTCCTTAGAGAACCATGGAGACATGCATTCTAATATTTCTAAGAGTCCAATGATCTGTTCCCAAGTTACCAATAAACCTTGCTTCTATATTAATTTAACTATGCTTTCTACACACTTCCTTTGGAGTGGGAAAGGCTCTTTTCTTAGTATTTTCCCCATTTTAGCTGAAAACACAAAAGTGACTAATATATTCACCCTATTTCCAGGTCACAGGGACTTCTCCACTGAGCTTACAATTGTGTCAGTGGAATTACTGAGTGTAGGTCCTTAAGTCCAGAGCCTCAAAATGTAGTGTGCTTCTTTCAGTGTATCACATGCACATGCCAAAATGTAATGTCTGGCATAGCTTTCTGGAGGTCCTCTGGAAGGGCCTTGGTCTCAGCAGGATAGTCATCATGAGGATAGTTAGGAAGAGAATTAAAATTTTTATTGTCTCCTTCATCGTCTGGGACTGTCACAATCTGACCCAGTTTGAGGCAGTCTGTGTCCTTTACATTCTATGTCTGTCACATTCTGTCTCTTTTCCACTCGGTTTACTCTGACTGACTGTGTCCCCAGTTCTCTCGGCCCTTAAATACCTTATTACAATTACACCATTACAGCATACTGAGTGATTATATCATTATATCAAACTAGAGTGATTGTATCATTTTATTATACTAGATAAATGTAAACTAGAGAACAATTATCTCATCAGTTCCACTGAGTTAATACCCTGTTGTAAGTATCCTTGTTTCAAGTATACTTCTCCATAGTTACAGCCCTCTATAACAAAGAATTGGAAAATGAATATATGCCCATCAGTTCGGGAATACTTATGATATATGAAAGTAATAGAATATTATTGTTCTCAAAGTGATGAAAAAGCTGATTTTAGGAAGGTCTGGAAAGATTTGCATGAACTGATGCTGAGTGAAATAAGCAGAACTGAGAATGAAGTATAAACAGTGACAGCAAGATTGTGTGATGATGAAGTATGAAAGACTTGGTTCTTTTCAGCATGTCAATGATCCAAAGCAATCTCAATAAACTTTGAATGGAAAACTCCATCTACATTCAGAAAAATAACCATGGAGCTTCTTTGTAAACCCCAAAACTCTAGCTTCTGGAATGAGAACTCACTATTTGACAAAATGTTCTGGGAAAATTGGAAAATAGTATGGAAGAAACTAGATGCTATGTAAATCAACATATGCTATGTTCATTTTTTTTCCTGTTTTATTTCTCTTGTGCTTTTCTCCTTTTGTTCTGATTTTTCTCTCCCCACATGATTCATTAAAAAAAATGTGTATTTATAAGTTAATATAGATGCATAACCAGAAAATAATTAATAAAAAAGACAACTGTGAGATACCACTTCACACCTCTCAAACTAGCTAAGATAACAGAAAAAAACAATAAATGTTGGAGAGGGTGTGGGATGCTATTCATTGTTGGTAAAGGTGTGCATTGATGCAATCATTCTGGTGAGCAATTTGTCCAAAGGGCTATCAAACTGTGCAAACCATTTGATCCTGCAGTATCTAAACTGAGTCTGTATCCCCAAGAGATCATAAAAAAGGGAAAAGAACTCATAAATGCAAAAATGTTTTGTAGTAGCCCTTTTTGTATTGGCAAAGAACTAGAAACTGAGTGGATGCCTGTCAGTTGGGGAGTAGATGAATAAGTTATGGTATATGAATATGACAGAATATTATTGTTCCTTAAGAAATGATCAGTAGGCTGATACTAGAAAGGCCTGGAGAAACTTACATGAACTGATGCTAAGTCAAGTGAATAGAACCAAAGAAGCATTGTATACATCAATACAAGATTATGAGATGATCAACTGTGATGGACTTGGCTGTCTTCAACAACTAGGTGATTCAGGACTGTCCCATGGACTTGTGAAGGAGAGAGCCATCTGCAACCAGACAGAAGAATGTGGGAACTGAATTACAATATAGTAGTTTCACTTTTTTGTTGCTGTTTGCTGCTTTTTTTTCTTTCCAATTTTTTTCTTTTTGATCTGATTTTTTTTGTGCAACATAATAAATGTGGAAATGTGTTTACAAGAACTGCATATATTCATCCTATATTGGATTACTTGACATCTATGAAAGGCTGATAAGGAGAAGAGGGGGATTTGGAACACAGTTTTGCACATATGTGTATATGTGGGTGTGTGGGTGTGTGGGTGGGTGTGTTCAGGAAACAGAAAGTAGAAAACCCACAGGTTGACCTAGATGAATCACCCGAAAATATGGGAAAAGCTCTCAAGGATCAGCCTTCTCCCATTCTTAATGGGGAGACTTATTACTAAGTTATGCCACCTGGAGTGTCAAAGTTAAAAACGAGTAAGAGTAAGGTTACTCCATTTGTAATGATCCATTGATTCATTGGATCTCCTACTTACTGGCCATTAGTCAGACACTAAATATTTATTAAGCACCTTCAGTGTGCCAAGCACTGTGCCTAACTCTCAAGATACAAAGAAGAAAAAGTCAGATCCTGCCAACAAAAGCTTATGATCTAATAAGAAACTCAACACAAGAAGAACCTATGAAATTAGAGGAGAGGCAGGGGACACTGAGGATACTGGTGAGGAGAGAATATCAATGCTAATGAAAGCTTGTGATTTGATGAGCCTTCTGAAGTTGTGAAAGAGAAGTTCAAAGGAGGGCAGCCAGATTGCAAATGAAGAGAGTGGTGGAATCTCAAAAGATGATATAATTTGATGATGATATTCCTCAGGAGCATCCTCTAGCCATAATAGAGAAATGCAAAGGAGTGCAACTATTTTGGGATCACCAATTCAAAGCATAATCTATTAGCACCAAAGAAAGAATAAAAGAAATTTCTCAGTGTGGCAGGAAAAAGGAAGTTTTGTAGTCCAGATACAGAGATATGCCAACCATCCAATTAAAGGTAATTAAAAATACAACTTAAGAATTAGAAGTCTCGCCAAAAAAAAAAAAAAAAAAGAATTAGAAGTCTCTTGGGAAAATATAAAAAACTACAACAGTAAGAAGCCCCTGCTTTTTCTCTTCCAGTAAGATGTCCCAGATACTCACTTACTTATTGTAATCCTAAACAGGAAGTCACAAAATCATGTGTGTAGCATTCAAATCTATGAGTTCAACTTAAAAACCTTCATGATACTATCAAGGCATCAAAAAGTCACCCTAAAAAAGTTACTCAGTAATTACTGTGGGGAATGTAGAGATAAGTGAAGAACATACAAGAATGTTTAATTTCTTTTTCTGTATTTTATTATTCATTATTTCTATGTCTCTGTGACCTGCATAAGTATGTTGTGTGTTAGCCAATATTTACTTAAATTTTAGATATATTTACTTGACCTGAAATGATGGCATTTATTACTATTCAGTGTTATCAATATTTAGACTATTAATTGAATGCTGTTAGCTTAGTAATCTAAACAGAGGGGGGCTCATCCAGAATGAGGTCTTTGGGGGAGACGGCTATGTGCATCCCAAACAGGGACAGGCTCCCATGGAGTAGTTTTCTCCATGGTCTCTGGCTCTGGGTGAGCAGCCTTCCTCCCCGCTTAGACAACGACACGAGGCAGGGATACTCAGTGGAATGCAGAATTGAAGATTGAAGGAAGCAGTGTCCTGATGGCCAGCATTGCAGCCTGAAAAGAAACATGTGTTCTCAAGCTAAACCTCTTGGGAAGTCTGGGGGGGGGGTCTATTAGCTGGGTTGAGGGAGACACTGAGGGATTAGCCCTACTAAATTTGTTTTTGGTGTGGACTGCTGTTGACCCCAATGATAAAGGACTTTTCCTGAGGAGGCTCTTGGGTGGCTGCTGGGGTGTGAGGGTAACATAGGGCCTCCATCGACACCTGGATTGGGTCCAGGGTGGTATAGAAGCAGTCCAACAATTTGTATCAGGACATTAGCTAGGCAATTCAAGAATGGAATGAACTTCCCAGATATAAAAGGGAAGAAAATTGGCAGGATGTATATCCCAGGACTATTTGGATTTATCAGACCTAAATCTGTATTTAAAGGTGAAAATAGAGTTTGTGTTTGTCTGTGTGTGTATGTTTGCTTTGCATTGCTTTTGTTCTGTTAAAAGTTAGCAAGCTTGTAAGAGATGAGAATTCGGCCTCTGTGCTACAGGCTTAGAAAAATATTAGGCTGAATTGTGGGAATTGGAATTCTTTCAGAGTAGTAATTCTTTCAGAGTGGCTCAGAATATGTTGGTAATTTGGAAACTAGTTTTGGGCTTCTTAAGAAAAGAAAATTTTTTTTTTTCTCTTTCTCTCCCTCTGCTTCTGGAAACAGTTTTACAGGAAGGGGGAGAGAAGAGGAAAAAATAAAAACATAGATTGAAAGTTTGTAAAGTTTTGAGAAAATAGAAGAACAGTGGCTATCACTCCTGTAAACAAGGAGCCTGTTAGCAGAATTTAGTCAGAAAACAAAATATTTTCAAGGTAAAGGAAGAATCAATGCTTAACTCTTTCCTGGCTTACTAAAGAAAAGAAGTTTGAAAGGAATAACTAGGTAGATTTTAGGAAATTTCACTAACTAAAGTATGGGTTAATTTTAAAATAACTTTAAATTGGTATGTGTGTTAAGACTGGAAACAAGAAATTACAAGGAAGGAATAAAAATAGAGCAAGAGAGATAAATAGATGAACACGGGGGCTCTCTGACCTGTTGGATCTGTGGGGAAACTAGGCATGTTTCTAAAAATTGTGCCAGGAGAAGAAAGAAAAATCATTATTAGCAAGTTTGCTTTCATGGAATTGGAGAACAGAAAGTTTAAGAAGGCTAAACTAGGTAATTGTTTGTCTGCAACATTTGATTAAGAGTTTTAAGAACTTATATTTTAAAGAGGTAGTATAATTTTGAAATCGGGTGAAATAATTTTACTGTTGCCTTGTACATGTTAGATTTATTAAGAGGATAGAATTGTTTGATATTGTGGCCTTTACAATTGAAGAGAAAAACTGTTCCTTTTTTTATTATTTGGTTGGACTTCAAATTGAAATATAGGTTATTAAACAAAATTCCAGTAGCTTACCTTAGGGTGGGGGTCATGTTTGTATCTCCCTACTTAAATGGTATATTGCTTTCTAGAAGTCTTGGGTAATTTGTAAACTATATCATAAGTTTTATGAAATTTGCTTCAAAATTAATTGTGAAACTTGAAGTTTAAAAAAAGGTGATTTAAAGAAAGGAAAAGAGATTGATTTACAAAAGCAATTAATAGTTTAAATGGAGCATTTAGTCAGAAGAGTTATTGGTTTGGAAGTGTTTAAAGTATGTTGGAGAAGGTTTGATCAAGTAAGCATTGGGAAGAGAGAGAAAGAGAGATAGGAGAATGAAGGTGATTTAGGAAGGATTTATTAGTGAGAGCAAATGATTTCAAGAAGAAATCAGTGGAAGATGGTGGCATGGAGGCAGACAGCTTCTTGAGCTCCTTTTTTTCCTCTCAGGACTTACTTCATGACAAGCCTCGGAGTTAATGCTTGACCGGAAAAGAAACCCACAATAATCACCAATAAAAGAAATCCTTGAAATTCGCCAGAGAAGGTTTGTGTTTGCTCAGGGGAGAGTCGAACAGACTGGGCACAGACTGAGGGCAGGCAAGCCAGAGGGAGACAGACAGCTCACACAGCTCAGACCTGAGAGGGGAGGGGTATGATCTCTGCTGTTTCTGCAAAAAGACTTTTACCCCAGTGTGGATATTCCGTCTTGGCAGCAAGCCAGGAGCAGCGGAGAGGGTGTAAACACTGGAAGTGAAGAATAAAACCCCGGAAAGCTAGAGTCTCTCAGAACCCGGCCAACGCCACCCCCACCCAACTCAGCTCGTCCTTAGAGCCTCAGAGCACAGAAGCAGCGCAGCCATCCTGTTAGTGGCTCGCTGCTGCCCTTCCCCCCAATCTGTAGAGGAAGCTGGTTTAACACCATCCAGCCTCATCCCCCCCAAAACAGACCTATTGTTTCTCTTGTCAATTTATTTTCTTCGATTCCTGCTCTGACAAAATGAACAAAAAATTCAAAAGGGCTCTAACCATTGACAGCTTCTGTATGGAGAGAGAGCAGACTTCAAATACTGAGTAGACTAAAAACAGACTGTCCCCAGAGGAATCCCCTAAGGGGGAAATGATCTACCCTCAACACAAAAGAATCTCATAGAGGAAATCAAAAAGGATCTCACAAAAGAGCTAGAAGAGAAATGGGAAAAGGAAAGGGAAGCTTGGCAAGAGAGCCTGGAGAAGTCATCCAGAGTGGATAAAGAGATCAAATCATTGAGAAATAAAATTAGTGAGCTGGAAAAAGAAAACAGCTCTCTAAAAAATAAAATGGATAAAATGGAAAAAAATTTCCATAGAAGAAAAAAACTCACTTAAAAACACAATTGGAAAATTACAAAAAAATATTTTTAAAGTGAGTGAAGAAAATACATATTGAAAATTAGACTCGAGCAAGTAGAAATGAATGAATCAAGGAGAAACCAAGAAGTAGTCAAGCATAACCAGAGAAATGAAACAATTGAAAAGAATGTCAAGTACCTTATTAGAAAGCCAACAGACCTGGAAAACAGATCCAGGAGAGACAATTTGAGAATAATCGGACTCCCTGAAAAATGGGAGGAAAAAAAGAGCCTGGACACTATTTTCCTGGAAATTATCAAAGAGAACTGCCCAGACGTTTTGGAAACAGAGGGTAAAATAGACATTAAAAAAATTCATTGATCACCTACTGAAAGGGACCCTAAAATCAAAACGCCAAGAAATATAGTGGCCAAGTTCAAGAAACATCAGACAAAGGAAAAAATACTGGAAGCTGCTAGAAAAAAGCAATTCAGATATGGAAGAGCCACAAAAAGGATAACCCAGGATCTAGCAGCAGCCACATTAAAAGAAGGAAGGGCTTGGAACATGATATTCCAAAAGGCTAAGGAACTTGGTATGCAGCCAAGAATAACTTACCCAGCAAAAATGAGCATTGTTTTCCAGGGAAGAAGATGGACATTTAACGAAATAAATGAATTCCATCTATTCTTGATGAAAAAACAAGATCTGCATAAAATGTTTGATCTTCAAATTCAGAACTCAAGAGATTTCTAAAAAGGTAAAAAGAAATCTTGAGAACTATACTTCTGCCAGAAAAATATGTAAAGAACATATGTGTAATTTGACTTAGAAACTAGAGGTGGAAAGGAAATTATATCATAAAAAAGTGTAAAGTGGTGGTACTACATCTCATGAAGAGGCAAAGGTTACCTATTATATCTGAGAGAAAGAAAGGAGGGAGATGAACATAGTGTGTATCAATAGACATATTCGATTTATGGTGAAACTTCTTCCACCTCATTGAAAAGTAAAAGGGAAGGAGTAAGCTAAGGGGAAGGGAATACAAAAATTGTGAGGAAAAGGGGTAAAACAAGGGAAGTAACTTTAAGGTGGGGGAGGGATACTAAAAAAGGGAGGGCTGTGAAAAGCAAGTGGTGTTCACAAGTTTAATACTGGGTAGGGGGGTAAGAGGGAAGGAAAGAAAAGCATAAGCAGGGGTTAACAGGATGGCAAGCAATATAGAATTAGTCATTCTTACCATAAATGTGAATGGGGCAAACTGCCTCATAAAGAGGAAGCAGTTAGCAGACTGGATTAAAAGTCAGAATCCTACTATATGTTGTTTACAGGAAACACACCTGAAACAGGGTGAGACATTCAAACTAAAAATAAAAGGGTGGAGCAGAATCTATTATGCTTCAGGCAAAACCAAAAAAGCAGGGGTAGTCATCCTCAAAATAGACAAACCCTTAGTAAACCTGATTAAAAAAAGGAAAGAGAAAAAGCAAATTGTTAGTCTTAAAAATGAAAAGGGAGAACTCACCACTAATGAAGAGGAAATTAGGACAGTAGTTAGAAGCTACTTTGCTCAACTTTATGCCAATAAATTCGATAACTTAAATGAAATGGAAGAATACCTTCAAAAATATAGCTTGCCCAGATTAACAGAGGAAGAAGTAAGTAGTCTAAATAGTCACATCTCAGAAAAAGAAATAGAACAAGCTATTAACCAACTCCCTAAGAAAAAATCCCTAGGACCAGATTGATTTACATGTGAATTCTACCAAACATTTAAAGAACAACTAATCCAATTCTATATAAACTATTTGAAAAAATAGGGATTGAAGGAGTCCTACCAAATTCCTTTTATGACACAGACATGGTACTGATACCTAAACCAGGTAGATTGAAAACTGAGAAAGAAAACTATAGACCAATCTCCTTAATGAATATGAATGCTAAAATCTTAAAGAAGATATTAGCAAAAAGACTTCAGAAAATCATCCCCAGGATAATACACTAGGATCAAGTAGGATTTATACCAGGAATGCAGGGCTGGTTTAATATTAGGAAAACTATTAGTATAATTGACCATATTAATAATCAAATTAATAAAAACCATATGATCATCTCAATATATGCAGAAAAAGCATTTGATAAAATCCAACATCCATTCCTACTAAAAACGCTTGAGAGTATAGGAATAAATGGACTATTCGTTAAAATAATAAGGAGTGTATATTTATTTATTTATTTATTTATTTTTTAGTTTTTTATTTTATTATATAATTATAACCTTTTTTGACAGTACATATGCATGGGTAATTTTTTACAACATTATCCCTTGCACTTACTTCTATTCAGATTTTTTCCCTTCCTCCCCCAACCCCCTCCCCCAGATGGCAAGCAGTCTTATATAGATTAAATATATTACAGTATAATTTAGATACAATATATGTGTGTAGAACCGAATTTTTTGTTGCACAGGAAGAATTGGATTCAGAAGGTAAAAATAACAGTTTACATTCATTTCCCAGTGTTCCTTTTCTGGATGTAGCTGGTTCTGTCCATCATTAATCAATTGGAATTGGATTAGTTCTCTATGTTGAAGAAATCCACTTCCATCAGCATACATCCTCGTACAGTATCATTGTTGAAGTGTATAATGATCTTCTGGTTCTGCTCGTTTCACTCAGCATCAGTTGATGTAAGTCTCTCCAAGCCTCTCTGTATTTCTCCTGTTGGTCATTTCTTATAGAACAATAATATTCCATAACATTCATATACCATAGTTTACCCAACCATTCTCCAATTGATGGACATCCATTCATCTTCCAGCTTCTAGCCACTATGAAAAGGGCTGCCACAAACATTTTGGCACATACAGGACCCTTTCCCTTCTCTAGTAGTTCCTTGGGGTATAAGCCCAGTAGTAGTATGGCTGGGTCAAAGGGTATGCACATTTTGATAACTTTTTTGGGCATAATTCCAGATTGCTCTCCAGAATGGTTGGATTCTTTCACAACTCCACCAACAATGCATCAGTGTCCCAGTTTTCCCACAGCCCCTCCAACATTCATCGTTATTTGTTCCTGTCATCTTAGCCAATCTGACAGGTGTGTAATGATACCTCAGAGTTGTCTTAATTTGCATTTCTCTGATCAATAGTGATTTGGAACACTCTTTCATATGAGTGGAAATAGTTTTAATTTCATCATCTGAAAATTGTCTGTTCATATCCTTTGACCATTTATCAATTGGAGAATGGCTTGATTTCTTATAAATTAAAGTCAATTCTCTGTATATTTTGGAGATGAGGCCTTTATCAGAACCTTTAACTGTAAAAATGTTTTCCCAATTTGTTACTTCCCTTCTAATCTTGTTTGCATTAGTTTTGTTTGTGCAGAAACTTTTTAATTTGGTGTAATCAAAATGTTCTATTTTGTGATCAATAATGGTCTCTAGTTCTCCCTTGGACACAAACTCCTTCCTCCTCCACAAGTCTGAGAGGTAAACCATCCCATGTTCCTCCAATTTATTTATGATTTCGTTCTTTATGCCTAAATCTTGGACCCATTTTGATCTAATCTTAGTATGTGGTGTTAAATGTGGGTCCATGCCTAGTTTCTGCCATACTAATTTCCAGTTTTCCCAGCAGTTTTTGTCAAATAATGAATTCTTATCCCAAAATTTGGGATCTTTGGGTTTGTCAAAGATTAGATTGCTATTTTTATTCACTATCTTGTCCTGTGAACCTAACCTATGCCACTGATCAACTAGTCTATTTCTTAGCCAATACCAAATGGTTTTGGTGACTGTTGCTTTATAATATAGCTTTAAATCAGGTACATTTAGCCCACCTTCCTCTGACTTTTTTTTCATTAGTTCCCTTGCAATTCTCGACCTTTTATTCTTCCATATGAATTTTGTTGTTATTTTTTCTAGGTCATTAAAATAGTTTCTTGGGAGTCTGATTGGTATAGCACTAAATAAATAGATTAGTTTGGGGAGTATTGTCATCTTTATTATATTCGCTCGGCCTATCCAAGAACATTGAATGTCTTTCCAATTATTTAAATCTGACTTTATTTTTGTGGCAAGTGTTTTGTAATTTTGCTCATATAATTCCTGACTCTCCTTTGGTAGATATATTCCCAAATATTTGATACTATCGACTGTTATTTTGAATGGAATTTCTCTTTGTATCTCTTGCTATTGGATTGTGTTGGTAATGTATAAAAATCCTGAGGATTTATGTGGATTTATTTTGTATCCTGCGACTTTGCTAAAATTCTGAATTATTTCTAATAGCTTTTTAGCAGAGTCTTTGGGGTTCTCTAAGTATACCATCATGTCATCTGCGAAAAGTGACAATTTGATTTCTTCATTTCCTACTCTAATTCCTTGGATCTCTTTCTCGGCTCTTATTGCCAAGGCTAGAGTTTCTAGTACTATATTGAATAGTAATGGTGATAGTGGGCAACCTTGTTTCACTCAGGAGTATATATTTAAAACTGTCAGTAAACATCATATGTAATGGCGATAAACTAGAACCTTTCCCAGTAAGATCAGGAGTGAAACAAGGTTGCCCACTATCACCATTACTATTCAATATAGTACTAGAAATGCTAGCCTCGGCAATAAGAGCCAAGAAAGAAATTCAAGGAATTAGAGTAGGAAATGAGGAAATCAAATTGTCACTTTTCAAAGATGACATGATGGTATACTTAGAGAACCCCAAAGACTCTGCTAAAAAGCTATTAGAAATAATTCAGAATTTTAGCAAAGTCGCAGGATACAAAATAAATTCACATAAATCCTCAGCATTCTTATACATTACCAACACAATCCAATAGCAAGAGATACAAAGAAATTCCATTCAAAATAAAGATCGATAGTATAAAATATTTGGGAATATATCTACCAAAGGAAAGTCAGGAATTATATGAGCAAAATTACAAAACACTTGCCACAAAAATAAAGTCAGATTTAAATAATTGGAAAGACATTCAGTGCTCTTGGATAGGCCGAGCGAATATAATAAAGATGACAATACTCCCTAAACTAATCTATTTATTTAGTGCTATACCAATTAGACTCCCAAGAAACTATTTTAATGACCTAGAAAAAATAACAACAAAATTCATATGGAACAACAAAAGGTCATGAATTTCAAGGGAAGTAATGAAAAAAAAAATTAAATGAAGGTGGTCTAGCTGTACCTGATATAGAACTATATTATAAAGCAACAGTCACCAAAACCGTTTGGTATTGGCTAATAAATAGACTAGTTGATCAGTGGAATAGGTTAGGTTCACAGGGCAAGATAGTGAATAAAAATAGCAATCTAGTATTTGCCAAACCCAAAGATCCCAAATTTTGGGATAAGAATTCATTATTTGACAAAAACTGCTGGGAAAACTGGAAATTAGTATGGCAGAAACTAGGCATGAACCCACATTTAACACCACATACTAAGATAAGATCAAAATGGTCCAAGATTTAGGCATAAAGAATGAAATCATAAATAAATTGGAGGAACATGGGATGGTTTACCTCTCAGACTTGTGAAGGAGGAAGGAGTTTGTGTCCAAGGGAGAACTAGAGACCATTATTGATCACAAAATAGAAAATTTTGATTATACCAAATTAAAAAGTTTCTGCACAAACAAAACTAATGAAAACAAGATTAGGAAGGAAGTAACAAATTGGGAAAACATTTTTACAGTTAAAGGTTCTGATAAAGGCCTCATCTCCAAAATATACAGAGAATTGACTTTAATTTATAAGAAATCAAGCCATTCTCCAATTGATAAATGGTCAAAGGATATGAACAGATAATTTTCAGATGATGAAATTAAAACTATTTCCACTCATATGAAAGAGTGTTCCAAATTACTATTGATCAGAGAAATGCAAATTAAGACAACTCTGAGATATCATTACACACCTGTCAGTTTGGCTAAGATGACAGGAACAAATAACGATGAATGTTGGAGGGGCTGTGGGAAAACTGAGACACTGATGCATTGTTGGTGGAGTTGTGAAAGAATCCAACCATTCTAGAGAGCAATCTGCAATTATGCCCAAAAAGTTATCAAACTGTGCATACCCTTTGACCCAGCAGTGCTACTATTGGGCTTATATCCCAAGGAAATACTAAAAAAGGAAAAGGGACCTGTATGTGCCAAAATGTTTGTGGCAGCCCTTTTCATAGTGGCTAGAAGCTGGAAAATGAATGGATGTCCATCAATTGGAGAATGGTTGGGTAAATTATGGTATATGAATGTTATGGAATATTATTGTTCTGTAAGAAATGACCAACAGGAGGAATACAGAGAGGCTTGGAGAGACTTACATCAACTGATGCTGAGTGAAACAAGCAGAACTAGGGGATCATTATAGGCTTTAACAATGATACTGTATGAGGATGTATTCTGATGGAAGTGGATATCTTCAACATAGAGAAGAGCTAATCCAATTCCAATTGATCAATGATGGACAGAATCAGCTACATCCAGAAAAGGAACACTGGGAAATGAGTGTAAATTGTGAGCATTGTTTTTTTGTTTTGTTTTGTTTTTCTTCCCAGATTATTTTTACCTTCCAAATACAATCCTTCCTTTGCAACAACAACAACAACAACAAAATTCGGTTCTGCACATATATATTGTACCTAGGATATACTATAAGATATTTAATATGTATGGGAATGCCTGCCATCTAGGGGAGGGGGTGGAGGGAAGGAAGGGGAAAATTCGGAACAGAAGGGAGTACAAGGGATAATGTTGTTTAAAAAAAAAATTACCTATGATTATGTACTGTCAAAGAAAATGTTATAATTATTTTAAAAATTTTAATTAATTAATTAAAAAAGAAGAAGAAGAAGAAATCAGTGGGCAAAAGAAGGAACTGATTGGAAAGGGGAGTCACAGAGAGAGGGCTGTAAGACAGAATGTGTTTTTGCAGGAGGAAAGCAGCAGAGCAGCAGTGGAAAGCTGCAGCCACTTTTGGCTGAAGAAAACAAACTATGATTTAAAGGGACAGGTCGTTTTTATAAGATGTTAATTGAATATTTGTTTCTTTAGATACATAATTGTTATGAATATTAAAGAATATGATAAAAATGTGATATATAGTTTGAAAGGGTTATTTAAAAAAAAGTTTAATTGATGTTTTGTAAGAACTTTTCAGATACTTTTATGTGAAAATAGAAAGTTTTAATTAACTGTATTAATGCCAATTATCTGAAATGGGACTCCAAGAATAATAGTTTTTGCCTTTGTCCTTTTGAAAATGTTTTTGTTGTGAACAATATGTATTTGGGACTTTTCTGTTTATTGGGTATTTTAAAAGCAAAATGATTGGTATAATATTCAACTTATTCAAGATTCAACATCACTTGGGTATGGAAGAATTGTGTGAATTTTCTGGGATAAATTTCTTTCTTTTCTTTTTTTTTTTTCCTGAGGCTGGGGTTAAGTGACTTGCGGGTCACACAACTAAGAAGTGTTAAGCGTCTGAGACCAGATTTGAACTTGGGTCTTCCTGAATTCAGGACTTGTGCTCAATCCACTGCACCACCTAGCTGCCCCATGGGATAAATTTCTTTATAGGTCATATATAAGGTCATATAAGGTCATAGTAGATAAGTGTTTGGAATTTATCTGAAAATTTGGAGATAAAATTCTTTGGGCTTGTAATTAATATTATTTGGGAGTTTTAAAGCTCCACATTGTACTATGCTGAAGGTTGAGTTTTAACTGCTTATGTTATGTTATAGTTATGTTCTCGCATTTTTTTCTTCCTGTGACTGATTTCTATGATCAGAACAATAGTTAATAAGAACTGTTAAGGCGATTCAATTATGTCATACCTTATTGTTTCCAATCTGGTTATATGTTATCATTACATTCTAAATGCTTAGGCAAATAAGTATTTAGCCTGGTCATCTGTCTGTTACTAGATATTTGTGTCTTGTTGCTAAAAAAGGTTTCTAAATGATAAGAATTCAATTAACAATGGTCTGTGAAATCTGATTGCTGTTTTACTTATTGGGAATATAGCTGATAACTGTTTGCCTGCCTTGTGAAGCTGACTCTTCACATTTGGCAGCAGTCTGGTAAATTAAGTTTTTCCATCTCAGACTGTTCTAACCTTGTTAGATATGGTTTTTGTTGTTCTAGATTTTGGTCAAATTATAGATTATTGAACCTCTTCTGAGATATGCATCAGCCCATCTGAAGCTTAGATTGACACCACACCCACATCCCAGCATTGATTGAGAGCCTTCACCTATTTTTCAGCCTGAAGTAGCTAAGATCAAAACCATTGCCCATGCTCCTAATGTAATTTGGACTGATATGGGGGAAGTGGGAAAGTGGTTGATAAATTATTGTTAAAATTACAACTGTATTACTGTGTGTTTAAGATTTGGGATGGAAAATTGTTAAAATTGGTAACTGTTGCTGTTAAGGAAGTTATAATATGTTTATAATATCTATATTCACTTCAGAATATGTAATTGTTTGAAGGATTTTTCTTTTAGGAAACTCCTCCTGTACTAGTCTGTTATGTATAAGAACTTTAATTTACTCTTGGGATTTATATGTGGGATGGTTATTTGACTATTTGCTTTGTTTTTGGATGATTCCTTTCCATGAGGGAAAAAAAAAAAAAAAAAAAGGAGTGGAAGAGACAGGGAATTAGGGAAACTGGTGGATTTTTCTCAAAATACCTAAAAGTGGGAACCCTTAGTTTTCTGTTCACTTTGCTTTAGGTACTTCTACCCCACCCTATATATTACCAGTTCAGATTAAACAGTCCTTTTTGTTTTTACTATGTTTTAGCTTTGAAACTCCTTATTCTGTTGAATTGCCCTGGCAGACTCAGTTTTTGGGACTATCTTGTTTTTAGGAAATCTCCAAAATATAGACACCTGTCTTGGGACTGGCAGTCTCCAGTTTCTTAATTGGTATCTCAGCATTTTCAAATAACATTGCAGTTTTGAGATCAAGCCTCTAAAGTTTGGGGTTTGCCTGCCTTGATGGTCTAACTGTTCATACTCTGATAGCTCTGCTCAGAAATCTGTATTCTACTACCAGCCCTGAGTGTCCCTCTGAGTGGGGACAGGTGGAGCTACTCCAAACCTCATCCTTCTCCCCTGGCATGAGGTGCTCCGAATGTCTGAAGCCCTGCTACTCCCTATATAAGCAGAAGCTGAGTTAAGTGCACAAATGACTTAAGACCACCTAACACAGTGAACTGTCCATCTCAAACTGGATTCTCTGGCTGAGATGAGGGCCTTTTGTACTGCTGATAACTCTGGGGTTGTCAGGAGGAGACTTGCCTTTGCCATAAGTTCTTGCATTTTCTAGTTTTATTTTTGATTTATTTGCTTCACATTGGGTTGGCCAAAATTATGGTGCTGAGACCTCCCAGGTATCTAGGTGAGGTAATTTAATCATTGAAATATTCAGAAAGAGTGAGTATTGTTATGCCTGAGTTTCCCTAGATTGTCATCTTTGTATTTTTATGTCTTCCTAATGCCAATCCATTCTGTCATAACTGTTTCTAAGATAGTTGGAGAAAGCAATTTTTATGGTATGAACTTATTGCAATCAGTGGTATTATCTTATTGCCACTATGTCTACCCTGTATAATTACATTAGTAACCAGAATAGTTCAACAGTCCCTATCAAAAAATTGCATACAGAAGAAGCTGTTAAAATGATGACCTTCAGAGAAAAAGCTAAAATATATTAGAGAGGGATGATATTGATGGTGAACTTGATAAGCAATGCATAGATACATTAACTGATTTTGAGCAGTGTATAATTTCTTCATAGAAATATGATAAAAATCATTTACATATTACAAGGGGGAGTGTGTGGGGAATGTAGAGATAAATGAAGATTTAGCTAGCTCAGTCGGTAGAGCATGAGACTCTTAATCTCAGGGTCGTGGGTTCGTGCCCCACGTTGGGCGCCAATTGTTGCGTGCTGTCGTCTCCAGAAGCTGCTGGATCGCTCTCTGGGAAGAGATCTGCTGTGTCTACTCAAATCTCTCAGACAGATTCTTCTTCCTGTAACGAACCGTTGTCTCCAGGCAGTTTCTGTTAACTCTTGTCCAAAGAAGTGACTTCCCTTCCTGCAGAGAGCCCCGTCAAGCCTGATGCAATTCAGAGTCTTTTCTCTTGAATCCTGGCTCTGAATCTCCTCCAGCTCTTATCCTTCTCCAGGCGCGATCTGCTCTCTGCGCCCAGTGCTGTCTCTTTTATCCTCCCAGAGAATGGGCGTGGGATAATGCAAGGGCTTCTGGGAAGAACCACCCCAGCCAATGAGCTTGCCCCCTCTATCAAGTCAACCTGAGTTCTCACCTTGTAATTGTCCAGAAAACCTGAATTCTCACCTTGTCACTATCCAGACAACCCCAGTTCTCACTTAGTAATCCTAACATCAATGTTTAAATTATTTTTCTGTATTTTATTATTCACTATTTCTATGTCTCTGTGACCTGCATAAGTATGTTATGTGTAAGCCAATATTTACTTAAACTTTAGATATTTACTTGACCTGAAATGATGGCATTTATTACTATTCAGTGATATCTATATTTAGAATATTAGTTGAATGCTATTAGCTTAGAAATCTAAATTTTGAAGATTTGTTGGCATCCATAGCTAACATTCAATTAAGGGAAGCGGGCACTTATTTCTCAATGCTCCCCAACTTATGATGTAATTCTTTGTAACAGAAACCTTCCATTCCAATCTCTCTGAATAGCAACAACCAATTAGATGCCTCCCCCTCTCCTTTTCAATGTTCTCTTACTTGTGATGTAATTTCTTGTATAAATGCTATGTATCTTTACTACTTCTTTAACCCTCCTACTTTGAGCTTTCTCTTTCTTATCTAGTGATGGGATGGCTCATCCTCCGGAGATTTTCAATAAACAACTTTTTTTCTTTCTACTGAGTGATCTCTGAGTAGTCATTTTTGGGTAAGGGTCTTCTATGTCCCTCACACTACCAAGATGTTACATTAAAGAAAATATAGGGGTAGGGATAGCTAAATGGTGTAGTTGATACAGCATGGGTTTTGAAGACAGGAGGATTTGAGTTCAAATACAACCTTGGACACTTAACACTTAACTAGTTTGGACTTCCGGCCAAGATGGAGGCATGAGGCAGACAGCTGCTTGAGCTCCTCGTTTTCTCTCAGAACTTACTTCATGACAAGCCTCTGACTTAATGCTTGACCCAGAAAGAAATCCACAAATAATCACCAAGAGAAGACATCCTTGAAAGTCGCCAGAAAAGGTCTGTGTTTGCTCAGGGGAGGGTCAATCAGACTGGGCGCAGACTGAGGGCAGACAGCCAGAGCAAGAGACGCAGCTCACACAGCTCAGACCGGAGGGGGAGGGGTGTGATCTCGGCCGTTTCTGTGAAAGGGCTTTTGCCCCAGTGTGGATGCTCAGTCTTGGCAGCAAGCCAGGAGCAGCGGAGAGGTTGTAAACACCGGAGGTGAAGATTAAAACCCCAGAAAGCCAGCGTCTCTCGGAGCCCGGCCACCCCCAACCCCCACCTGGACTGACTTGGTGCGTTCTCCGAGCCTCAGAGCGCAGACTCAGTACAGTCATTGCTGTTCTGTTAGTGGCTCTCTGCTGCCCTACCCCCAGTCTGTAGAGGAAGCCCATTAATACCATCCAGCCCCATCCCCCCGCAAAACAGACCAATTGTTTCTCTTGTCAGTTTGTTTTCTTTGATTCCTACTCTGACAAAATGAACAAAAAATTCAAAAGGGCTCTAACCATTGACAGCTTCTGTGTGGAGAGGGAGCAGACTTCAAATGCTGAGGAGACTAGGAACAGACTGTCCCCAGATGTATCCCCTGGGAGGGATATGAGCTGCTCCTCAATACAAAAGAACCTCATAGAGGAAATCAAAAAGGCTCTCACAAGAGAGCTGGAAGAGAAATGGGAAAAGGAAAGGGAAGCTTGGCAAGAGAGCCTGGAGAAGTCATCCCATGCATTCAAAGACAGAGTGGATAAAGAAATCAAATCATTGACTGAAACAAGATTAGTGAGATGGAAAAGGTAAACAACTCCAAGGAAAACAGGATTAGTGAGCTGGAAAAGGTAAACAACTCCAAGGAAAACAGGATTAGTGAGCTGGAAAAAGAAATCAGATCTCTAAAAATTAAAATGGAAAAAAATTCCATTGAAGATAAAAACTCAATTGGACAATTACAAAGAGATATAAAAAAAGTGAGTGAAGAAAATACATCATTGAAAATTAGACTGGAACAAGTAGAAATGAATGACTCAAGGAGAAACCAAGAGGTAGTCAAGCAAAACCAGAGAAATGAAACAATTGAAAAGAATGTCAAGTACCTTACCAGAAAGACAACAGACCTGGAAAACAGATCCAGGAGAGACAATTTGAGAATAATCGGACTCCCTGAAAAATGGGAGGAAAAAAAGAGCTTGGACACCATTTTCGAGGAAGTTATCAAAGAGAACTGCCCAGACATTCTGGAAACAGAGGGTAAAATAGACATTGAAAAAATTCATTGATCACCTACTGAAAGGGACCCTAAAATCAAAACGCCAAGAAATATAGTGGCCAAGTTCAAGAACCATCAGACAAAGGAAAAGATATTGGAAGCTGCTAGAAAAAAGCAATTCAGATATGGAGGATCCACAAAAAGGATAATCCAGGATCTAGCAGCAGCCACATTAAAAGAAGGAAGGGCTTGGAACATGATATTCCAAAAGGCTAAGGAACTTGGTATGCAGCCAAGAATAACTTACCCAGCAAAAATGAGCATTGTTTTCCAGGGAAGAAGATGAACATTTAACGAAATAAATGAATTCCATCTATTTTTGATGAAAAAACCAGACCTACATAAAAGGTTTGATCTTCAAATACAGAACTCAAGAGATTTCTAAAAAGGTAAAAAGAAATCTTGAGAACTATACTTCTGTCAAAAAAATATGTAAAGAACATATGTGTAATTTGACTTAGAAACTAGAGGTGGAAAGGAGATTATATCATAAAAAAGTGTAAAGTGGTGGTACTACATCTCATGAAGAGGCAAAGGTAACCTATTATATCTGAGAGAAAGAAAGGAGGGAGATGAACATAGCGTGTATCAATAGACATATTCGATTTATGGTGAAACTTCTTCCACTTCATTGAAAAGTGAAAGGGAAGGAGTAAGCTAAGGGGAAGGGAATACAGTAATTTCGAGGAAAAGGGGTAAAATAAGGGGAGGATCTTTAAGGTGGGGGAGGGATCCTAAAAAGGGAGGGCTGTGAAAAGCAAGTGGTGTTCACCAGTTTAATACTGGATAGGAGGGTAAAAGGGAAGGAAAGGGGAAAAGCATAAGCAGGGGTTAATAGGATGGCAAGCAATATAGAATTAGTCCTTCTAACCATAAATGTGAATGGGGCAAACTGCCTCATAAAGAGGAAGCAGTTAGCAGACTGGATTAAAAGTCAGAATCCTACTATATGTTGTTTACAGGAAACACACCTGAAACAGGGTGAGACATTCAAACTAAAAATAAAAGGGTGGAGCAGAATCTATTATGCTTCAGGCAAAACCAAAAAAGCAGGAGTAGCCATCCTCATCTCAGATCAAGCAAAAACAAAAATTGATCTAATTAAAAGAGATAAGGAAGGGCATTATATCCTGCTAAAGGGCAGCATCAATAATGAAGCAGTATCAATATTAAACATATATGCATCAAGTGGTGCAGCATCTAAATTCTTAAAAGAGAAATTAAGAGAGCTGCAAGAGGAAATAGATATCAAAACTATAATAGCGGGAGATCTCAACCTTGCACTCTCAGAATTAGATAAATCAAACCACAAAATAAATAAGAAAGAAGTCAAAGAGGTAAATAGAATACTAGAAAAGTTTGATATGATAGATCTTTGGCGAAAGCTAAATGGAGACAGAAAGGAATATACTTTCTTCTCAGCAGTTCATGGAACCTATACAAAAATTGATCATATACTAGGGCATAAAAACCTCAAAATCAAATGCAGTAAGGCAGAAATAGTAAATGCATCCTTTTCAGACCATAATGCAATCAAAATAACATTTAATAAAAAGCCAGGGGAAAATAGACCAAAAAATAATTGGAAACTAAATAATCTTATACTAAAGAATGATTGGTTAAAACAGCAAATCATAGACATAATTAATAACTTCACCCAAGAAAATGACAATAATGAGACATCATACCAAAATGTGTGGGATACAGCCAAAGCAGTAATAAGGGGAAGTTTTATATCTCTACAGGCCTACTTGCATAAAATAGAGAGAGTGCCAAAGAATTGGGCTTACAACTAAAATTGCTAGAAAAGGAACAAATTAAAAACCCCCAGACAAACACAAAACTTGAAATTCAAAAAACAAAAGGTGAGATTAATAAAATTGAAAGTAAAAAAACTATTGAATTAATTAATAAAACTAAAAGTTGGTTTTATGAAAAAAACAACAAAATAGACAAACCCTTAGTAAACCTGATTAAAAAAAGGAAAGAGAAAAAGCAAATTGATAGTCTTGAAAATGAAAAGGGTGAACTCACCACTAATGAAGAGGAAATTAAAACAATAGTTAGGAGCTACTTTGCTCAACTTTATGCCGATAAATTCGATAACTTAAATGAAATGGAAGAATACCTTCAAAAATATAGCTTGCCCAGATTAACAGAGGAAGAAGTAAGTAGTCTAAATAGTCCCATCTCAGAAAAAGAAATAGACCAAGCTATTAACCAACTTCCTAAGAAAAAGTCCCCAGGACCAGATGGATTTACAGGTGAATTCTACCAAACATTTAAAGAACAACTAACTCCAATGCTATGTAAACTATTTGAAAAAATAGGGATTGAAGGAGTCCTACCAAATTCCTTTTATGACACAGACATGGTACTGATACCTAAACCGGGTAGACTGAAAACTGAGAAAGAAAACTATAGGCCAATTTCCTTAATGAATATTGATGCTAAAATCTTAAATAAGATATTAGCAAATAGACTTCAGAAAATCATCCCCAGGATAATACACTATGACCAAGTGGGATTTATACCAGGAATGCAGGGCTGGTTTAATATTAGGAAAACTATTAATATAATTGACCATATTAATAATCAAATTAATAAAAACCATATGATCATCTCAATAGATGTGGAAAAAGCATTTGATAAAATCCAACATCCATTCCTACTAAAAACTCTTGAGAGTATAGGAATAAATGGACTATTCCTTAAAATAATAAGGAGCATATATTTAAAACCTTCAGTAAATATCATATGTAATGGTGATAAACTAGAACCTTTCCCTGTAAGATCAGGAGTGAAACAAGGTTGCCAACTATCACCATTACTATTCAATATAGTACTAGAAACGCTAGCCTCGGCAATAAGAGCCGAGAAAGAGATTCAAGGAATTAGAGTAGGAAATGAAGAAATCAAATTGTCACTTTTCGCAGATGACATGATGGTATACTTAGAGAATCCCAAAGACTCTGCTAAAAAGCTATTAGAAATAATTCAGAATTTTAGCAAAGTCGCAGGATACAAAATAAATCCACATAAATCCTCAGGATTTTTATACATTACCAACACAATCCAACAGCAAGAAATACAAAGAGAAATTCCATTCAAAATAACAGTCGATAGTATAAAATATTTGGGAATATATCTACCAAAGGAGAGTCAGGAATTATATGAGCAAAATTACAAAACACTTGCCACAAAAATAAAGTCAGATTTAAATAATTGGAAAGACATTCAGTGTTCTTGGATAGGCCGAGCGAATATAATAAAGATGACAATACTCCCCAAACTAATCTATTTATTTAGTGCTATACCAATCAGACTCCCAAGAAACTATTTTAATGACCTAGAAAAAATAACAACAAAATTCATATGGAAGAATAAAAGGTCGAGAATTGCAAGGGAACTAATGAAAAAAAAGTCAGAGGAAGGTGGTCTAAGTGTACCTGATTTAAAGCTATATTATAAAGCAACAGTCACCAAAACCATTTGGTATTGGCTAAGAAACAGACTAGTTGATCAGTGGCATAGGTTAGGTTCACAGGGCAAGATAGTGAATAAAAATAGCAATCTAATCTTTGACAAACTCAAAGATCCCAAATTTTGGGATAAGAATTCATTATTTGACAAAAACTGCTGGGAAAACTGGAAATTAGTATGGCAGAACTAGGCATGGACCCACATTTAACACCACATACTAAGATTAGATCAAAATGGGTCCAAGATTTAGGCATAAAGAATGAAATCATAAATAAATTGGAGGAACATGGGATGGTTTACCTCTCAGACTTGTGGAGGAGGAAGGAATTTGTGTCCAAGGGAGAACTAGAGACCATTATTGATCACAAAATAGAACATTTTGATTACACCAAATTAAAAAGTTTCTGCACAAACAAAACTAATGCAAACAAGATTAGAAGGGAAGTAACAAATTGGGAAAACATTTTTACAGTTAAAGGTTCTGATAAAGGCCTCATCTCCAAAATATACAGAGAATTGACTTTAATTTATAAGAAATCAAGCCATTCTCCAATTGATAAATGGTCAAAGGATATGAACAGACAATTTTCAGATGATGAAATTAAAACTATTTCCACTCATATGAAAGAGTGTTCCAAATCACTATTGATCAGAGAAATGCAAATTAAGACAACTCTGAGGTATCATTACACACCTGTCAGTTTGGCTAAGATGACAGGAACAAATAACGATGAATGTTGGAGGGGCTGTGGGAAAACTGAGACACTGATGCATTGTTGGTGGAGTTGTGAAAGAATCCAACCATTCTGGAGAGCAATCTGGAATTATGCCCAAAAAGTTATCAAAATGTGCATACCCTTTGACCCAGCAGTGCTACTATTGGGCTTATATCCCAAGGAAATACTAAAAAAGGAAAAGGGACCTGTATGTGCCAAAATGTTTGTGGCAGCCCTTTTCATAGTGGCTAGAAGCTGGAAGATGAATGGATGTCCATCAATTGGAGAATGGTTGGGTAAACTATGGCATATGAATGTTATGGAATATTATTGTTCTATAAGAAATGACCAACAGGAGAAATACAGAGTGCCTTGGAGAGACTTACATCAATTGATGCTGAGTGAAACGAGCAGAACCAGAAGATCATTATACACTTCAACAATGATACTGTCTGAGGATGTATGCTGATGGAAGTGGATTTCTTCAACATAGAGAAGAGCTAATCCAATTCCAATTGATTAATGATGGACAGAACCAGCTACATCCAGAAAAGAAACACTGGGAAATAAATGTAAACTGTTATTTTTACCTTCTGAATCCAATTCTTCCTGTGCAACAAAAAATTCGGTTCTACACACATATATTGTATCTAGAATATACTGTAATATATTTAAAATATATAAGACTGCTTGCCATCTGGGGGAGGGGGTTGGGGGAGGAAGGGAAAAAATCTGAATAAAAGTAAGTGCAAGGGATAATGTTGTAAAAAATTACCCATGCATATGTACTGTCAAAAAAATGTTATAATTATAAAATAAAATAAAAATTAAAAAAAAACAAAACACTTAACTAGTTTGACCTTGGGCAAGTCCTAACTTGGGCTTAAGTCCCAATAGCCTCAAAATACCTCTCAAAAGATGTGTGTTAAATTCACATTGTTCATATAGGAAAATAAAGAGAAGAATATGTAACCAATATTTGGATATGAATTTTCTTGTCATTGAGCATATTTAGGTCAACAAGTTTCTCAAAATGTGCAAGCAGACATATATTGTTCTTGGCTGAATCAAGTGATACTTGATTTCCCCTTTTCATCCTCAGATGATATTTACTGGGTGGAAAAAAGTGTCTTATACTAAAAGATATAGTTGCTCTCAAAAAAAGTCCTGAAAGACATTAAAGATGCAAACATTTATGGCACAGCAGAAACTAAAACACATTCAAATGCAAAAATAAACTGAAATTAAGCATTTTCTTCTTAATACAATAAAAATTTTGTAATATCCTAAACAATATATTGTAGGCAACTACAGAAAATGATTGCCCAAATTTTGTTAACACAGAAAGCATGGCACTATTTGGAAAATCCAGCTTTTTACAAAGAAAAATCCAAGCACCAAACTCTAAAACATACTAATAAAATATAAAAATTCTAATGACAAGCAACAAATTCTGCAGGTATTTAAGTCAAAAATTTTTATGAAAAAAGGGAAAAGGGGGAAAAGAACACAAGACTTCTGTACATACAAGATACAACAGAAAGATATGGAATAATATATTTCAAAAATGAAAGAAACTCAAGAGGCAATCAAAAATGACATATAACTTAAGCTTGAGCCTACTCATAAATGAAAAAATATTGCCATTCAGCTTTGAAAAAGCATTTGAATAAGTCTTAGGGGTGACTGGGAGCCAGAAATACAAGTAAGAGGTTGTGTCTTTAGTACAGTGCCTAACAAATAAGAACTGTGCAAAAGTTGTTGTCTAATTGATTCCATTAGGAATTGAGGACAGATGACAGAAAAGATAAGTTCACAAGGGTCATACCAAAGAATTTCCATAATGCCAAAGATTCATTTAGAGATACTCCAAGTACAAGAGAACAGGACTTCCAAAAATTAGGAGCTATGAGTCACTCAGTTCTCTGAGCTTGAGCCCACATTCCCCAGTCTCTAAATATACTTGTGGGAGAATTTAACATCTTATGAAGTGATTAAGGATTGTTTTATATGAAATATTTTTTGTACCACCTTAGTAAATATCTCTTCCTAGAAATGTTCTCTAAATTGATTCTTAACTGCTTAGCCTTGGGAAAACACACTGGAGAGAGTTTAAACTGAATACATTAGATAATCAGGTCTGACCTCAAAGGCGCCCCTAAATCCTAATATGAAGATGTAACCTTGTTCTGGGGACATAACTCATCAATGTCTGAGTTAAGATAATTATTCTTAATGATAAGAGAGGCTATACTTAGAAAATGCTAGGGAATCAACAACAACAACAACAACAAAAATCCTGAGATAATTGCTAGTTTCAAAAAAGTTTTATGACACAACTAAAATTTATTCATAATTATCCATAATAATACATTTTAATAGTTAAAAACCCAGAAATCCACAATAACCACAAAAATATTTATAATGCCACATTTTATGGTAATAAACTTCAAAGTTGAGAGAATAGTTATCACAAAACAATAAAAACTGAAAATTGTGTAATTATGAAACACAAACTTGCCTCCAAAGAAAATGAAAGAGAAGACACCTTTATTGCTCCTTAGTGAAAGCCGAAGTACATTAATATGGAACATTACATAAAATATAAGCTTTATCAAAATATTCTTCACTTATGATGATATAAAAATTAATTTTCTTGTCTTAGAGTGATTGATAAGTTGAGGAGTGCCCAGAGTTGAGCAACAGATGCATGGAGGTCCTTGAATTTATGTAAAATACGGAGAGGTTTGAACAAGTGAGCCTCTTTGTCCTAGAAAATAAAAAAGCATAGAGAAAGCTATCTTCAAGTAGTGGAAGGACTACCATTTGAAAAAGGCACAAACTTAGACTCTTTGGCCCCAGAAATCTAAATAAGAAAAGACAAAACTTTAGGAAGAATAGTAACCAGAACAGTAAGTGTTCTCCTAATCATATTACCATTGCTTGAAGAGAATATTAACACTGAAGAAGAGATTGTAGAGGGCCAGATATATTTGAAACAAGTAATCTTACAAAAAGGTTTTAACTCAGTGGAATTGAGATAATGATTCTCTATTTTGCATGTACTTAGTACTTAGTATAGTTCTACAAGTTGAAGCCTATTCTACAAGATTGGCACTTATGATGATAGACTTATAAGAGTATATAAGAGCTAAGAGATCTGGGAGGGAAGACAGACCCTTGGATAGACAGGAAGACAGAGGATTGAAGGCTGCAGCTTAGGCTCGAAGACAAAGATCCTCGTGGTGGCTGTCCTGTCTTCTCTGGCTGTCTTATCTCCACTTCTCCAAGGCCCATCTGAAGGTTCCCCAGAAAGCTAGCCTGGCCCCAGGTGAAGGAGAAATTAAGAATATAAGAAACTAAGAAACAATAAAATAAAATCTAAAGAATGAAAAAATGTAAAACAATGTGAAATCTCATAGGAAAAAGCAACTGACCTGGAAAATAGAGAAGGTGATATTTGTAATTCACAAAAGCTTTCTAATTCTCAGAGTATATATAGGATGTGTAGATAGAGTACACAAATGTGAGTTGAATATGAAAGGATATCTAAAAAATAAAATTAAGGAGAGAGAAAGTAGAATGTACTAAGAGAAAGAGAAAGAGAAGGATAGAACAGGATTAATTATCTCACATAAAAGAGGTAGGAAAAAACATTTCAGAAGGGAAGTTTGAGGAGTTGGGGGTAAGTGAGTAAATTTTACTCTTATCAGAATTGGCTTAATATTACCAAGGAAATTAAGAAGGGCAGTCATTAAAAGAAGGAGAATGATAGAAGAGATGGAAGACTGGGGAGAGGTAGTCAGAAATAAAATATTTTTGAGGAGACAAAAAAAAAAAAAAAGAAGGGATAAAAGAGACGACAGAAAGAATAGAGGGAGGAAATAAGATGGAAGGAAATATACTTAACAATCATAGCTGTGAAAAAAAATTGTAGTGTTTCTGTGACAAACACAAGAATATATAAAGAACTGAGTCATATTTATAAAAATAAGAGCCATTCCACAAATGATGAATGATCAAGAGATGAACATTTTTTAGCTGAAGTAATCAAATCGATCTATAGTCATATGAGGAGTTGTTTTCAATCACTGTTGAATGGAGGAGTGTCAATTGGAAGAATCCTGTGGTACTATTTTATAAGTATTATGTTGGCTAATAGTATAGAAAAAGAAAATGACAAATTTTGGAGGGGATGTGGAAAAAACAAACCTCTGATGCACTCTTGATGGAGGTGTGACCTGATTTAACTACTAGAGAACAATTTGGAGCAACAGGCAGAACATGGTGGGGTGGCAGAAAACGCAGGTGTCTTATGTCATTAAAGATGAAGTAGAAAATTGTAATCAGAATGGAGTCAGCACTCTTCAGTTGGATCCAACATTAAATTGACTCTTCATCTCTGAGAGGGACTCTATCATTAGAATATTGAGTGTCAGCCAGCACAAGCAAGATCCCCATAAAGCATCTATAGTGCACCACACTGATTGGGTAAACAATATTGTACTTTGTTGTAATGGGAAAACATTAATATCTGTTTCTTCTGATACAATAGTGAAAGTGTGGAATACCCATAAGGGATTTTATGTGTCAACATTAAGGACATAAGAATTATGTGAAATCCTTAGCCTATTCCAAGGACAAGGATCTGCTGGCTTCCACTGAGCTGGACAGACAGATCTTCCTCTGGGCCATTAACGCTCTCACAGCAATGAGTGCCTCAAAAAAAAAAAAGTGTCACAACTTCTTCTCTAAGTGGGAACAAAGATTCCATTTATAGCCTTGCAATGAGTCAGCTGGAAACAATCATTAAATCAGAATCCACTGAGAAGGTTTTGTGTGTTTGATATCCAAGAACGTGTGCAAAGCTCATGAAACTTAAAAGGTACATAAATATTGTGAAAGCTTTGTTGTTGAACAGAGATGGAACTCAGTGACTTTCTGGCAGCTCCAATGGAACTACCCGCCTCTGGTCCCTTGGCCAACAAAGATGTGTAGCAACATATCGACTACACAATGAGGGAGTATGGGCCTTACAGGTTAATGAAGCCTTTACTCATGTGTATTCTGGAGGAAAAGAATGAAAGATTTATTGTACAGATTTGAAAAACCCAGATATATGGGTCTTGATTTGTGAAGAGAAAGCCCCTATTCTCAAGATGGAGCTTGATAAGTCAGCTGATCCTCCACCTGCAATATGGGTTGCAACAAGGAAGTCTTCAGTGAATAAATGGAATTTGAAGGGAATTCATAATTTTAGAGCTTCTAGAGATTACAACAATGACTGTAACGATCTTACATCACCCCTTTGTACCCAGCCGGATCAAGTTATTAAAGGAGATGCCAGTATTATTCAGTGCCACATTCTTATGATAAGAAGCATCTAGTAACCAAAAACACCAACAATAATATGGCATTTTGGGATGTGCTAAAAGGCATATAAAGTTGAAGATCTTGGCAAAGTGGATTTTTAAAAGAAATAAAGAAAAGATTTAAATTGGTGTATATGTGCCAAATTGGTTCTCAGTTGATTTAAAAACTGGGATGTTGACAATTACATTGGATGAGAGTGACTTTTGCTGCTTGAGTCTCTGCAAAAGGTGCTGGCTTTAGCAGCCCTGATGGATCAGATCCAAAATTGAACTTGGGAGGGCTTTTACTGCAAGCCCTCCTAGAGTATTGGCCCAGAATGTTAGGATTACTAGGTGCTAACTCAGTTGTCTAATTTAGTATGGTACTTAACAAGTCTCTAGCTCAGAGTTCACACCTTTTGTTCAAACCTTTAAAGGAGTTTACACCTTTAAAAGGAGCTTGCTCATTGGTTTGTAAGAAGTTCCCACAAGCCCATAGGAGTACCCACAAGCCCATTCTCTGGGAGGATAAAAGGACCCAACAGTGAGTCTAGAAGGCAGTCTGGAAGGAGGCAGTCTGGAAGGAGGCAGTCTGGATTGGGTTAAGGACAAGACTTCCAAGGAGAACTTCAGAGCCAGGATTCAGGAAGAAGGATTTGAGATTCTACCTTTATGATGACTGGAGGCTTTGGATTCAGAGGGAGCTAGAGACTGAAGCTGGCTGGAGAGATTCTGACAGGAAAAGATTCAAGACTTTGAAAGGCACAGTACAGAACTAAAGCCAAGGCTACCTCCCCAGAAGTTCCCCAAGAGATTTGTGTTCATCTAGAGAACATTACATTTTCGCACCCAATGTGGGGCAAGGACTTATTCTGAGCTCTTCAGAGGAGCTAGCCCAGACTTTACATTTTGGAGCCGGAACAGGGACTGACACAATCCAGATTCCAGTGGAAAAGCCTGTGATCCAGATCTCAGTGGAAAAGTCTCTCTGACCCAGAAATAAGCATGAGTAACAAGGAAACTTTGTTAAAGAGCTAAAGTAGAATTTCAGTGAAAGGGGGAAAATTTTTAGAAAACAGCCTTCCCTTTCTATTCAAGGAAAATGTTTAGAGAGCATTGTCAAGTTTATGAAAAGTGGAGGATTGATTATAATTTTGGATGAGATCACTGAAGTTTTAAAAACTGTGCAGGTCATATATCCTTGTTTTTCTCTGAAAAAGAAATTGGATCTAGAGGAATGGAAATTAGTAGGAGAGGAATTTTGTCAATACTACAAACATATAATATAATTCAACTGGCTTTAGGAAATTATATAAGTTATAGAATAAGGAAAAAGAAGAAGGACCAAAATGGGGAGGTGTCAACCAAACTAGGTGAAAAGGATGAATCAGATAACAATAAAGTTAAGTACAATTCTGAGCAACAGGAGCATTTCCCATCTCCCTCCCTCAATTAGCCCTTCAGGGGTGGAGGAAGAAGGAGGAGGGGAAGAGGCAGTGACACAAACAGAACAACCTGTTGAGCAGCCTTATGACAAGATTAGAAAAAGCATTGATGAAGGCTAAGAGACAGAGACAGGATGTAAATGATTTTTATACATGCATATCCTGTAATTGAAGAGATTGACTTTTTAGGTCAAAAAAAGAGAAGATATACTCCTTTTGATTTTAATAAAATTAAGGATTTGAAAAAAGGTTGTACCCTTTATGGGGTTACATCAGCTTATGTTAAAATGTTACTAGATGGTTTGTCTTATGAAATCCTAACCCCTAATGATTGGAAATCCATAGCAAGGACATGTTTAGAACCTGGACAAAACTTGTTGTGGCTTTTGGAGTCTCATGAATTATGTAGGATTCAAGTCAGATGCAAGATGGAAACAGGAATTAACACACAATTCACTTTTGACCAACTAGCAGGTGAAGGTCAGTATGGAGAGAATTCAAAACAGATTGATTATCCCATAACAGAGTATGAGCAAATTTCTAAGGCTGCAATAAAAGCTTGGAGTTCCCTCCCTGGACAGAAAGATCGAGGGGAGGCTTTCACAAAAAATAGAACAAGGTCTCAATGAACCTTTTGTGGATTTTGTGGGATGTCTGCAAACTGCTGTCAAAAGAACTATTGGAGAAAATGCAGCTACAGAAATAATGACCAGAATTTGGCTATGGAAAATGCCAATGAGGTTTACAAGAGAATTATATGGGGACTAGACAAAGATGCTTCTGTAGAGGAGATCATAAGATGCTGTGCTACAGTGGGAACAAATACTTTTTACACCCAGACTATGATGAACATGAAAAGACAGGGTCCCTGGTGGCAAGGGACTTCTAGAGAAACTCGTCGATGTTTTCAATGTGGTAAGGTTGGACATCTAAGAGCTCAATGTAGATATGGAGGTAGAATGAGAAGGCAGGGTGAGAGAAGACCTAAAACTCCAAGTCCAAAATGTCACAAGGGCTTCCACTAGGACTCAGAATACAGATTGACTCAGGGAAATGAGAAGTGGAGCCCAGCTTCAAGATATCAATCAAAAGATAGGTGGGGCATGATGGCAGCTGAGGTTACACCCAAAGAGCCTTTAGAAGGTCAGGACTCTGATGTGATTTATCTGCTGAAAAGCAATCACATGGCAGAGAGGGATTATCTGATAAGTCAGTGGAAAAAGCAATCAGATAGCAGAAATAGATTACACTTGGGGAGAATACAGCCCTTTTAAACCAATAGGGCAATGTCCAGTGCAAACAGCTCCAATGTAATTGCCAGATGATGAGAAGAGATTTAGAAAGTGTTAAATAGAAGGAAATTAGATGGGTTAACTTCCTGGGAGAGAGGGTTTGCTTGTATTTTAACAGATAGAAGGAAACAGATGGAGAAGGAAACAGATGGGTGGCAACAAGCACCTGAGAGAGACAGAGAAAGAGAAAAACCTCAAAACAAAGGAGAAGATCTAAGAAACATCTGACACTGAAAGAGGATGGCTGATAAGGAGAGTGTTAAAGATTCCCTAACACAAGATGAGACTATTGTCGGACTTTAAAACTTGCAGGAATTATTAGATTTCTGGCACATGAACTAATGGACAATGGACTTATGGACATGTATAAATTCTCAATTTATGATTATTTGATCATGTTATTTGTTACATCACTTCTAGCATGTGTTATGTTACTATGTATTTATGTAATTTATGTAATTATGTGTAATATCTCCCATATTGATGGATTTATGTATACCTGTTTCAAGATCATGACCCATCCTATCTTCAAATCAAAAGAAAGGAGGGGATTTTAGGATTAACAGGTGCTAACTCGGCTGTCTAATTTAGTATGGTACTTAACAATTCTCTAGCTCAGAGTTCACACTTTTAGTTCAAACCTTTAAAGGAGTTTACACCTTTAAAAGGAGCTTGCTCATTGGTTTATAAGAAGTTCCCACAAGCCCATAGGAGTACCCACAAGCCCATTCTCTGGGAGGATAAAAGGACCCAACATTGAGTCTAGAAGGCAGTCTGGAAGGAGGCAGTCTGGAGAGGGGCAGTGTGGATTGGGTTAAGGACAAGACTTCCCAGGAGAACTTCAGGGAAGCTAGAGGAGATTCAGAGCCAAGATTCAGGAAGAAGGATTCGAGATTCTACCTTCATGATGACTGGAGGATTTGGATTCAGAGGAAGCTAGAGACTGAAGCTGGCTGGAGAGATTCTGACAGGGAAAGATTCAAGACTTTGAAAGACACAATACAGAACTAAAGCCAAGGCTGCCTCTCCAGAAGCTCCCCAAGAGATCTCCTCCCAGAGAATGATCCCAAATCTAGAGACAACAGAACATTACACCAGAACTCATGTCAATCCAATGGATGAAGAGGAAAATGAGATGAACCATGATTACCAAAAATCAGTAAGACGGGTCAACATATTTGGAGGATAGGATCCAGATGAAAAAAAGGACTGGCCCAGTAAGAGTGTGAATGGTGAGCAGGAGAATCAAGTCCAGAAGGGGAATGACTTCTTCTAGGTCTCTCCACACACCAGTGATCTTTGACGAGCAGAAGGCCTCAGGTTGCTGTATTGTCATTCTGAAGGGGAGAGGGAATCAATGCTGCTTAATGAGACAGTGCCCCAGGGGGTGACTGACGCCCACTGTGGATAAAAATATGCCCAAATTCAACAAAATTCCTTCCTACCTCCAACCTCACTAATCTTAAAGAAATATAAACTGTCTGTCAGTGACATGCTCCAGGTCAGGAAACTGATGGAGCATGTCTATGAGAAAATCATAAACTTGGACAGTGAGTTTGAGACCACTAGCTCGTCCAATAACAAAAAAAAAAAAAAAAAAAAAAAAAAAAAAAAAAAAAATGGGAGAACAAGAGAAGGAGGAGGACAATGCCATATTGGTAGAACAGAAGATTGAACTTTTGTGCCAAGACCTAGTTTTGATCCGAATATGGACCTTCGAATAATCAAACACTTCATAGGGAAGAGTGGGATGACTTCTCCCTGCATTACCACCAGAAGTCCACGCAAGGCCACTCTTGGGCATTCATTTCCTGACCTTCCTGTCATGGTCCCTTCTATTCCTTTTTAAGCCAAATTTCAGAGTTCCAAGATCAAAAAGAAAAAAAGTGCAAGCATCTACAGAGATAATTAAAATATTCTAAAGTTTTCTGTCAAAATCACACAAAATATAGCAGCTTCTACATTAAAGGAGTTGAAGTCTTGGAATGTGATATTTTATAAGACAAAGGAGCTGAAATTAAATCAATAATAACATATTCAGCAAAACTCAGTATGACCCATGAAGTGAAAAAGATATTCAGTGAAATAGAGATTTCCAAGTATTCCTGATGAAAAGACCAGAATGTGGTCCCCAAAATAGTACTACCTGGTAAAGCCCACTCAGCCTTGGCAGTAGCGAGACATCTAACAAATGATTCATTCTATCAGAGGTAAGTAGGCAAAGTAGATATGAAAACTTGTAGCTCTCCAAAATTTCTCCACACACACAAGAAGATAGAATATTGCCTCAGGGGGAGCATCATAAATCAACAAAAATTGGAGTAAAGCTATTATCCTCCTATGACAATGTGAGAAGACTCCAGGAAAGACCTAAACTCTGGGGAGGATGTTGGGCCTAAGAGTCAAGTACAAACACATCTGGACAGACTTTACAGAATCAGCAAACAATAAGCCCTGAGGGCAGCTAGCTTGGGAGATGGCCTTAGGAACTTTCTCCTCACAGCAGAGTGAGTGTCAGAAGACTGAATGGGAGAAGATAGAAAGACTGTCCACTATCAAGGATACCAAACATAGCTGTACAGACCAGGTGTATCCTGAGCTACGGGCTGCAGAGAACAAAGAGCTAGTATAGACCTATTGGAGAATCTGCTGTCTGTGGGCACTAAAAGGAGAACAGATTTTCTGGATTCAGTTCCAGGATAGAGAGGACATCTGTAGTATATGGCCACTGGAGGGACTTTAGGGAACAAGAGTATTTGTAGAACAGTTTGACTAAGGGCCATCGCTGTGCCTTGGGGTAGAGAGGAAAGCCCAAGTTTGGGCCCTGGGGCAGGTTTCAGAAGGTTACAATAACAAGTACCTGAGGCTTATGGTATCATTCCCTACACCATAGGAGAAGAACTTTTTTATATTAATAGCTGTGGAAAACAAAATAAGCAGTAAGTTATAAGAGTAAGCAAAGGAGAAAGAACCCAACAACGGATAATTATTATGGGGATAGAAAAGATATGGGTTCATACTCAGAGAAAGATAATGGATATAAAAAATCCAATTCTTTTTTAGGAGAAACATCAAATGGTTTAGGAGAAACATTAAAAAAAAAAAGATTTTTTGGAAGAACTTAAACGGAACTTTAAAAATCAAATAAGGAATATGGAGGAAAAAATAGATTGAACAATAAAAGCAATCCAAGAATATAAAGAAAACTATGAAAAGGAAGACAACCAATTTAAGATAGAAAATCATTAGAGAAGTGAAAATTAATACAACTCTCAGGTACCACTTCACACCTCTCTGGAGATGATGTGGGAAAACTGAGACTCTAATGTATTGTTGGTGGAGTTGTGGAAGGATCCAACCATTTTGGTGAGCAATCTGGTACTATGCCCAAAGGGTTATAAAATTGTGCATATCCTTTGACCCAGCAATTGCATTACTGGGTCTTGTATCCCAAGGAAATCATAAAGGAGGGAAAAGACCCATGTGTGCAAAAATGTTAGTAGCAGCTCTTTTGGTGGTAACAAAGAATTAGAAAAGGAATGGATGTCCATCAATTAGGGAATGGCTGAACAAGTTGTAGTGCATGAAGATCATGAAATATTAGTGTTCTATAAAAAATGATGAATAATGTGATTTTAGAAATGTTTGGAAAATTTTATATGAACTGATATTGAGTGAAACAAGCAGATCCAAGAATATATTATATACAATAATAACAAGAATGTGCAATGATTAACTATAAGATTTGGTTCTTCTTAGTGGTTCAGGGATACACAGCAGTTCAACAGACTTTGGAAAGAAAATGCCATCTGCATTCAGAAAAAGAACTAAGGAAACTGAATGTAAATCAGCATATTCTATGTTCACTTCTTTTTTCTGTTCTTTTTTTTCTCTCCCATAGTTTTTTCCCCTTTTGCTCTGATTTTTTCTCCCAACATGATTCATAAAGTAATGTGTGTTTAAAAATTAATAAATAAAAGAAAACATAAAAAACATAGAAAATCAAAAATTAAAGGGAGAATATGATTCCTTCAAACCTAGACTTGGACAAGAGAAAGCTAATGATGCTATGAGATACCAAGAAATAATAAACAAAATCAAAAGAATGAAATAATAGAAGAGAGCATGAAACATTTCATCAGGAAAACAACTGCTCTGAAAAACAGATTGAAGAGAAATAACATAAAAATAATCACACTACCTGAAATTTGTGTTTAAAAAGAAACTTTTTTATATAATCTTAAAAGAAATTATTAAGAAAAATTGTCCTGAAGTTATAAACAAAAAAGCAAAAGTGAAATAGAAAAAACTTCATTGATCATCACCTGAAAGAGATCCCAGGAGGAAAACTTACAGGAATATCCCAGCCAAGTTTCAAAGTTCCAGGTTATGGAGAAAGTATTGGAAAAACAACAACAAGTTAAATATCATAGAACTACAATAACAATTATACAAGACCAGCAGCTACTATGCTAAAGGACTATAGGTCCTGTAGTACAATGTTTCATAGAGCAAAAGAACTAGGATTACAACTAAGGGTAAGTTCCTTAGCAAAATTAAGCATAATACCAAATTTTAAAAAAATGAATATATAATGAATTGAAATAGTTTCAAAGTATTTGGGACAAAACAAGAGAAGGTTATGAAAATTTGACATATAAGATCCAGAAGAAATATAAGGCAAACATTAAAGACAATTATAAGGAATTCAATAAGGTCAAACTGTTTACTTCTTATATGTGAAAAATTATTCTTATTGTCATAATTATCATCGTTATTTGGTTACTTTTCAACACCAGCTTGGGCTGAAGAATACATAATAGGATAATTCTAAAAATAAAATTGCATATAGAGAGATAAAAAGTAATAATAAATATCTCACAAATAAGGTGTGCAAGGAAGAATTGATAAAGAAGATAGAAATGTCTAAAGGAAGGAAGTTAGTGCTGGAACCATACTTTTATCAGGAACACACAAATGTGCATTATAAATATGTGTGTGTGTGTGTGTGTGTGTGTGTGTGTGTGTGTGTGTGTGTATAAAAATCTTCTAAATTCAGAAAGACATAGGAGGAAAAGGAAGTAAGGTCAAGGAAGAGATTAAATGAGGCATTCAGAGAAGTACATTAAGGAATAGGAGGGCAAGGGAGGCACAAGAGAAATAGAGGAGTGAGGAAGATTAGTGCAAATAAGGTGAACAGGATAGTGAGGAAAACTAGGGTGCAAGGAAATTGACAAGTATTTATAACTTAGAATGCAAATACAAAAAAATTGACCATAAAATAGAAGTGGACAGCAAACTTAAAATTTGAATGCAGCAATATGTTGTTTTCAGAAAACAATACAAATGAGAGATACATACAAAAATAAAATAAAGGAGTAGAATTTATTATGGGAAAAAATAGATAATAATTATGATCTTAGACAAATTGAAAGCTGAAACATTTAATCAAAAGAAAACAATAGGAAAACTATATTATATATTAGTCATATTAATCAATATTTAGCCTATATTATATAAAATATTATATAAACTACATGATATAAATACATATCATATGATATATTTCACTATATGATATGAAATTGTATAATAATCATAAAATACCTGAGAGTATAACTGCCAAAACAGACACAGGGATTATTTCACATAAATAGAAAACATTTTTATGTAAATCAAGTTAGAATTAAATAATTGAAGTAATAAGGTAATTAAATAGTTGTTCATTAGATAGAACCAATGTAATGTATTTATTCATATCCTTCCCAATTAAATTGCTAAAAAGTATCTGGTAAGTTATAAAAAATAATAACAAAATTCATTTGGAAGTACAAAAGGTAAAGAATTTCAAAGAAATTGGGAGAAAAAAATGTAAAAGAAGAAGATTTAACAGTATCAGTCCTTAAATTATATCATGAGGCAAGAACATTGTTGAAATGTAAACTGGATAATTTTGATTATTTTAAATTAAAGTTTGCCTTATAAATAAAACCAATGCTGTAAAAAAGGAAAAATGTAGAAAAATGAGGGAAATTTTTCATAGACAACATATGAGAAACTATGTTAATGTGTTGGAATACTGCTTTGGTGTAAGAAATGATGACCTGATTGATTTAGAAAAATATGGAAAAATTTGTACCTATTAAAAAAGGTTCTATCTATTTCCAAAGAAAGAGATAACAAGTGGAGATATGCATAATATATTTTCACATACATGTGCATAAGTATATATGTGTGTGTATGTTTTATAGTGTGTGTGTATATAAATATATAGAGGCCAAAATAAAGCAAAAAGTGCACAGAACAGAATAAAAGAAAACTTACAAAAAAGCACAGAAAATCTGAGTAGCTTTCAAAACATTATATAATTTTTATTATATGGTTTTCTTAAAATGGAAATTCATGTTTCAATTAAATCCTTTCATGTTATGTGGTGTACACAGAAATCTTTTTTCTCATTTTGTATTTGCTTAAAATTAAAATTTAACATTATCAAAAACAAATAAACAAACAGATGAGAAAATTGACCTAGAGTAAGTAAGTGATGGCAATACAAGTACCAAGCAGCAGGGCTGGAACATGAACTAATATCCTCTGGCTGGAAATCTTGTAATGTTTTCATTACTCAATTACACTTCATCTCCTGTCTCTCACTTATTTTGTGCAACTCTTGACCAATACTTTTGTATATTTTTTGCAAAAAAGTCTATTCAATTTGGTGAAATATTTTTTCCAGTTCTCTTTTTAATTTCTTTTATTTATTTTGTCTTTAGATGTAACAACATAGTAAAATTTTCAAAGATGATTGCACATGAAACTGCCAATCTATTATGTACAATTTTCTGCTCCTTTTAAATATACAATAATGTAATTGTGCAACTTTCAAAAAATAATTCAACTAAAATATTTTGGGGATTTTATTTTCGACTTCTTTTCAAGAAGTGATTAGTGAATTTTAAAAAAAATTTTAATTTATGCTGTGGTTCTGAGAAATTAAGGGAGTTTTCCCTAGTAATTTCTTGAAATATTATGTTTAGGTTCTTTTTAAATCATTGTTATCAGGAAGTTCAACTGTTAAATTATCACTCCACAATCTATTTTAAAAGTCAGTTATTTTTGCAATGAGACAATTCACATTTTCTTCTAGTGCTTTTCCTTTTTTGGACTTTGTTTTGTGTTTTGTTATTTTTTGGAGTCATTAACTTCTACCTGTCCAAAACAAATGTTTAAGGAATTATTTTTTTTTCAGTGAGTTTTTGTGCTTATTTTACCATTTGGTCAATTTTTAAGGTGTTTTTCTCTTCAGTATTTTTATAGTTTTTACAAACCTGTTGATTTCCTTTTCATGATGTTCCTGTATTATTGCTATCACCTCATTACTTTTTCAAACTCTCTTATTTGATTTTTAAAATACATTTTGAGGTTTTATACGAATTCTTGATGGTCTTGTTTCCAATTCACTATTGTCTTTGAGGTTTTGGATATAATTGTTTGACATCATTGTATTCTTTGTGTCTTGATTTTCTCTATTACCATAGTACCTTTTTATAATCAGGTTCTTTTGTTATTGTTTGCTTATATTTCCAGCCTATTTATTTATTTCTAACTTTAAAATAAGACTCTGCTCCTGGGATGGAGAAAGCACTGTCCCATGCTTTGGGATTTTGTGCTGCTGTTTTCAGAACTAATTCAGCGTTGTTAAACTTTCAGTGCTTACAAAATGGTGTGATCCAAGGAGAAATTTGTTCTTTCTTCTCCTGTCCTGTACTCTGCTCTTTACCTAGCAACAAACTTCTTCCTGGAACTGGCACTCCTATTGCCATTGGAATTTTGAGCAGGTCTTCTCTGTCCTGTAATCATAAGTGCTAATGCTTCTTTCTGCCTTGAAACTGAAATTGGAACCTCTGTTCTCTTGTGAGTGATCATAAGCATTCTGCTCCCACCCAAAACTGACTAGAGATGTTGTTCTCCTCTTGTCACAAGTATGAGAGTTCTTTGTCATCCTAGCATTGCAACCCAGAACTGAGTATAAGCAATGCAACAGGGTCCTGCACTTAAGGTAAAAGAAAGAGTTTTCTCTTATCTCTTTCTGACTATTTTTCTGACTGCCTTATAATCTGTAGAGTAAGAGGGATCCCCAAACTGATGAGATTGTATTTCTGTCTAAACCCTACTGTCTGATACTGTAACACGTGTGCTGTGCTCTGGGCTGACCATTACAACAGTTTCACAGACCTCTCCTGCTCACCTCCTAAATTGTTTTTGGATGAAAAAAATGTCATTTTAAAATTTCATTTCCTCTGTGATTCCATAATTTAATATGAAGCATTGTTTTAAATATGTTTGGAAGGAAATGTTGGGAGAGTTCATCTGCTTTGACTCTGCAGTCTTGGATCCTATTTTCTGAAGTAATAGCAAGCTACAAAAGTATAACGTACAGAGGAGCTCCATGGTTGTAGATGTGCTCTAGAAAATCACTTTGACACCGGAATGGCATATGGTTTTGAATGTGTAGAGGTATTTTTCCCTGCCAAGAAACCAAGGGATTTCATGGATCCCCAGGGGATCAATATAAAGGGACTAAGAGTTGGAAAACATAGACAAAGAATGAGACCTACAGGTAACATCCAGAAGCGCTGTTGATAAAAATATCTGATACAAATTGTCCAGATAGAAATGAATGAGTAAAAAAATACAAAAGTACTCACCAGCAGCAAGATGGTTCGAGTGGCTCTGACCTCAGGGAAGGTCCTGGCTGAGACACTGCTGCTATGAATTGTCTGCACTTTCTGATGATGTCTATATAGCAAGTATATAATGTAGCAACTAGCCAAGACTATAAGCACTACACAGACTACATTTCTAAGAGTAGTTATACCCCAGTAAACATTATTTTGATTTTCAAGAGAACAATTCCCAAAATTCAACTCAACATGAGTATTGTTCATGTATTTTGGGCCTGTCACAGAAAACATTACAGGAATTTCTAAAAGAAGATTGAGGATCCAGAGAAAAAGACAAGAGTGCATGATATGATCTAGGAACCAAGCTTTGAATTTTCCCAACCTAGAGACACTAGAACTAATGATGATGGCTTGAAAGGTACAAAGGTAGCAGGTGAAGCACATTGAGAGTGCTGTGGATAGTTTATGAAGATAAAAGACAAGTTTGCACCCAACATCATTCAAGAAATTCTCTATTCCCAAATTTATCAATATGTCTGAAAATCCTTTGGAAAAGAATATCATGATGTTGATAAAGTTCACTTGGATGAAAATTAGATTGATAGGTATTTTCCTATGGCCACTAAAGAAATTGAAAGACAAAAGCCAAAGAAGAAAGACGTTTGTTGGAACCCCAATTCCAGTCTGGAAGACCATTATAATCCCAAAGCACACTTTACTAGGGAACATGTTCTTTTTTTCTTGAACAGAAGCTTTGAGAGCCAAGCAACCTAGAGAAAAAAGAAAATCTAGGTGATTGTCAGATTTGAGGATTCCAGTGTAACACAGACTTATACTGCTTGTGCTTTTCTTTACTATGGCTACGACATAAATAATGAAGAGAATTGTAAAGGATTCCCCTTGACCAAATTCTCCTACTATCTGTCCTTAACACTTGACCAATTCTGAGTTCTAAGATGCTTCATGAGTTAGAACAGAAAAAAAGATAAAGATAGGGCTGGAACTACTATATAGTAGCTCCAGACATACTTCTCAGGAAATTACGTCTAAAATTTGTTAAAAATTGAACCTGTAGTTTTTAGTCTTCTCCCCACCCCCTGAATTATAGTGATCTAGTTGAATAAGGAATTTAATTAGCTCTTATTTCCTACACTACTATTCATCACCAAACTTTCAGTTACTGAAAGATAGCAATCATGTAGCCCATTTCTAAAGAAAAGGCGTGTAAAATGAGGAGTGCCAGAATGAGACATATTGTTTTGAGGAGATATACAAGCTAAAGAAATTGTTCATATAAATCAGCAACTAAATGGGTTCAGAGGCTAGAGCAGTAGATCTAAATTTAGGAATACTCGAATTAACAGTAGCCTCAGATACTTTAACAGCAGTGACTGAGAAAATTAGTTAACCACTTTCTGCCTTAGTTTCCTCAGATGTAAAATGGAAATAAAACATGAATAGTGTACTGTACCTGGAGTCAAGGTGAATTATATTTCTGAGTTGGAATCCGACCTTAGACATTTACTAGTTACGTGACCCTGAAAAAGTCACTTAACCATTTTTGCCTCAGTTTCCTCATCTGAAAAAGGTCCTGGAGAAGAATATGTCAAACCACTCCAGTATCTTTGCCAAGAAATCTCTATGTGGGGTCATGAAGAATCAGACATAAATGAAACAACTGAACAACAAGCATTATGATAATAGAAATGTGCATATATTATAAATACACATGTGTGTTACAATTAATAAGGGACATATAAATACATGTGTTTGTACATCTTGTATTTATGTGTGCATAAATTACATGTATATTTTTGGTTTTATACACGAATATTTATATATTAAAGTATTTATGGATAAATAATACAAATACTACATGCGTAAGTAACAATTGCATCATATTTACTTAACTCTTTTTCCTTTTTCCTTGAGCTCCTTGTTGGGGGAGGTGAGGTGCATAATGGTAGCAGTAGTATAACTGCGCAATTTAGCAACCTTTGGGCAATGTTATAAACTGACTTCCAGAATACGAGACCAATTCATAGTTCTTTCAACTGCAAATGATTTTTGTGTCTTTCTTTGCCATTTCTCCAAAATCTGTCACTTTATATTTCAACTTTGCCTATATGGCAGCTGTGAAGTGAATTATTAGATTAACTTTTCAAGTTTCTTTTGTTAGTAACAATTGAGAAAAATTTTTATATTGAAATTTCAAAGGACTTCATCCTATGAAAACTTCTTGTTCATATTCTTTCTTCATTTATGAAATAGGATATAGTTCTTATTCTCATAAATCTGATTTAATACCTTATACATCTCAATGAGACATTTAACAGATAAATGTTGTTAAGGTTTTTTTCAGGGGGATTCTATGAAGACAACAGGACAGGTCAAACAATTTCAGTCTCTCACAATTTTCCCCACAAACAGAACAAAATTGAGCCTCAGGGCAATCATAGAACAGTGAAAAATGCATAAAACTTGGGAAAGAACTGGGGCCCTCCTGGGATAACTCAAGAAGACCTGAAGAAAGATCCCAGATCCAGGGTTTAACCAGTATAAAGTGTAAACATCTCCAAGCTAACTTAACAGAAATACCACCCAGGGACCTGGGACAAGCTAGGTGCATAGAGAGCCTCATTTAAAACCACAGCAACTTTCACCTCCTGAAAAGTGGAGGAAATTGGAGGTCTGAGCCCGGTAAGACTGAGGGAACTTCTGCTGATTAGGACCCAGATGTGCTGCTGAGACGCCACTCTGGATCAGAAGAAACCAGCACAATCCTGGTGATTATAGAAGCATGATCAGGGTACCTGCTGGCACTTACAGGAAGATGGAGTTTTTGGTTTGAAGTTACAAGTCAAAGGAGAGGTCTGAAGAAAAGCTAGGGTCCCATCTTCCCCACTACAGGATTAGAGATCCTTACTCTAATAGTTTTCATTTTAAAAAAGTAAAACTAGAGGCAGTTAAGATGCAGTGGATAAAATGCCAGCCCTGAAGTCAGGAGGACCCAAGTTCAAATGCAGCCTCAGACACTTAATACTTTCTAGCTGAGTGACTCTAGACATATGCCAAAAAAAACCCAAAAAACAAAAAACCCAAAAATAAACAAACAAAAACAAGAACAAAAAACCAGCGAAGAACCAAACTATAGAAACTTACTATGCAAATAGAAAAGATTGGTATTTATTTTCAAAGGAGAACAGTGAAGTTAAAAAAGAAAGAAAGAAAGAAAGAGTCTTCTACTCCAAAAAGTAAAATTAAGTGGCTACCTGCCTAGAAAGAATATATATGTGTGTGTGTGTGTATGTGTGTGTGTTTTTATTTTTTTTAATTTTTTTAAATTTTTAAAATTTTATAATTATAAAAATTTTTGACAGTATATATGCATGAGTAATTTTTTTTATAACATTATCCCTTGTATTCATTTTTCCAAATTTTCCCCTACCTCCCTCTACTCCCTCCCCTAGATGACAGGCAATCCCATACATTTTACACATGTTACAGTATAATCTAGATACAATATATGTGTGTAAATCCAATTTTCTTGTTGCACGTTAAGTATTAGATTCCAAAGGTACAAGTAGATAGACAGTAGTGCTAACAATTTACATTCACTTCCCAGTGATCCTTCTCTGGGTGTAGTTGTAAGAATATATTTTTTTTAAAAACTCAAAAAAGTCTTCAAAATAAAATGAGAGAGATTAAGGGAGAGTAGAGAGAGAAGACTCATCCAAGAAAAAACAAGATCATGAAAAAAAAAAAAGTTAATCACTTACAAAAAGAGACACAAGAGTCTTAAAGAAGCAAATAACTTTTTGAAATTTAGAATTGGGCAAGAAGAAGCCAGTGAAGCTATGAGATCAAGAAATAATAAAACAAAATATAAAAAAATGAAAAATTAGAATAGAATATTAACATCTTATTAAAAAAATAAAAGATGTGCAAAAGAGATCAAGAAAACATAAGAATAATTGGACTGCCTGAAAGATGACTAAAAAAAGAACTTTGACACTATAATGCAAGATATAATTCAAGAAAATTGTCCTGGATTGTTAGAACATGAGGGGAACATATAAGGAAACAAAATCCACCAATCAGTACCTCAAAGAGATCCTATATGGAAAACACATAACAATATTATTGTCAAATTTTGATTCTCAGATCAAAGGCAAAATTCCATAAGAAACAAACTAATAAACAAAAACAATTCAAACATGCTGGAGCTACAATTAGAATTGTGCAGGATTTATTAGCAGCCACAATAAAAGACTGAAGGTCTTGGAATAATATATCAACAACATAAAGGACTAGGCTTGTAGCCAAAAATATCACATCCAGCAAAACTAACCATAATATTAAAGAAAAATAGACATTCAATGACATGAAGATCTTCAGGATTTTGTCTCAATCAAATTTGAACTTAATAGAACACTTAACATATAAGAGCCAGCATCAAAGATTAATTTTAAGGGATTCAACAAGGACAAATTTTAGTTTTTAAATGGACATGTATCCCATATGTTTAAGATTTACGTGCAGTTCAAAAGGAAGATTGGGGAATAACTACATATAATCTTAATAAATAAAAAACAAAACTAGGAAAAAATAAAAATAGTAATTATGTTATACAGATACACACACACACACACACACACACACACACACACACCATAAATGGTATAGGAACCTCCTAAATCCATAAAAGGAGGGAATAGGATAAGGTTAGGAATAGGGAATATATAGGATTACAGTAATGAGACAAGATATAAAGATTAATGGAAAAGGGATGAAGAAGAAAAAGAAGCATAGGAGGAGAAGATAAGGGAAGGATTTAAGGGTGGGGGAGTTTAATAATTGCTAGGCAAGTTGAGTAGAATAAAGTAGGAGAGATAGTGGGAATAGGAAATAAAAGATATACACAAACACCATAACATGGATTAGGAATAGAATTGATCAGGAAAAAAAAGTAGGGCTACTAATCATTGATCTCAGACAAAGTCAGACTTAAAGATTTAATCAAGAGAAAAATCTACATATCAACCAGATACTACTTTAAAACCCATTCATTTATATGTTTATTACCAAAAATGTGTTTGAAATTAAATCAAAATATTTTCTTACTTCTACTGAAAAAAGCATTACTTTTATCGTTCTTTCTGATATGGTCCATGGTGTTGATGGTTTTAAAAATATTTATGGAATCTTGAATCAATCATTAATTCCAATCTAGTCATAGTGAAGGATACTTTTTATATCCTGTTGTAGCCTCTTTGCTTCCATTGTATTTAATTTTCTTTTTAAATTTTCTCTCAATAGGGTTATTGGATTCTAAAGTTTTATTTATTTTATTCCTATTGTTTCTTTAGTTTTAATGGAAATGAGTGTTATGTTTAGTCAAAAGTTTTTTTCTATTTCTATTAAAATGTCTTTATGTGCTTATTATTGATATGATCTATTGATCTATAAATATAATGATAGATAGATCTATATTTCCCCTAATATTTAAGTATTTCTGCATGCCTGGTATAAATCAAATATAATCATAATGAACAATCCTTTTGATATGTTGCTGTCATTTCTAAAATATTGCAATTACTTTCGGCTTATGGTGGGCATGTTAATGGGCAAAAGGATGGGGACTTTTCATTATGCCATCTTGAATAAACAAAATGACTCGTTTACTCATATGTTCCTTGAAAAATCCAAATACTTCTCATTTTTAATCTCATATAAGCATATCCAGTCATCAATTATCCTTTAACTTTCTTCCAGTGAACTTTAATTAAAACTCTTAAATTAAACTCTTAAAACTCTCTGCCTACATTTCTCATTGAACTTTTAGTTTTCTTTTATTACTTTTTCAGTCCTCTTTAACTTTATCAATTCAATTTTCCAATCTATCTAGAAAAAATTTTTCTCATTCCATTAACATTTTTCCATTTCAAATTAACACATCTAATTAAAAATTAGCAACTAATTTCAAAATTGTACATTTCTCTGATAACTTCAATAATTACAAATAGTTTCTCATTTTGTTAAGCTAAATATTTTTCAATTGGAAGGTGTATACACACACACACACACACACACACACACACATATATATATATATATATATATATAGGAAGAGAGAGGGGGGGTGCATCACTATGATGGTTTATCATCAAAAAAAATTAGGAGTGAGAAAAAAAAAGATTGTACTAAGAGAAGAGGGGAAAGGATGATAGAATGAAGAGATATATCTCACATAAAAGAAGCTTGAAAAAACTATTTTAGTGGAAGAGAAAATAGTGGTGGTGTTCAACACTTGAACCATATTTTCATCATAATTGACTCAAAAAGTTTATAACACACTTTTAGTTGGATACAGAAATGTATCTTGCCATATAAGAAAATAAAAGGTTATGGGAATAAAAGAAGTAGGGCAGGACAACTAGAAGGGAAGGTAGTTTGGGGGAGACAGTGAACAGAATGGGAATATTTGTGAAGAAAGCCTGAGTGAAAGGTGTGTGTGTGTGTGTGTGTGTGTGTGTGTGTGTGTGTGTGTGTGTGTGTGTGAGAGAGAGAGAGAGAGAGAGAGAGAGAGAGAGAGAGAGAGAGAGAGAAGGAAAGTGAGTGGGAGAGCAAGAGGGAGAAAGAGGAAGGCAGAGAGGGAGGAAGGGAGAGAAGAAAAACAAGGGGAAATAGGGTGGAAGGAAATAAACAGGTTTTTATGATAATTGTAAATGTGAATAAAATATATTCACCCATAAAGCAGAAATGGATAGCAAAATGTGTTAAAAGCCAAAATTCTACAATATACTATTTAGAAGAAACACATTTGTAGCACAGAGACAAACACAGAGGAAAGGAAAGAGGCTAAAGCAAAATCTATCAAAATCTATCTAGCTGACATTAAAAAACAAAACACAACAATACAAAACAAGTAGGGATAGCAATCATGATCTCAGACAAAACAAAAGCAAAAATTGAAATACATGAACTGATACGAAACAAAGTGACAAAAATCAGGAGAAAGTTGTACACCAATAGAAATAGTGTATGATTAACAACTATGAATGACTTGGATGTTCTTAGCAATACAATCCAAGACAATCTCAAGAGATTCATGACAAAAAATGCTATCTGCTTTCAGAGAAAGAAGTTGTCTGAAATATGCTATTTTTCTCTTTCTTACTGTCTTTTTTTGTTATTGTTGTCTTCTTGCCAAAATGACCAATATGGAAATAGTTTACATGACTTTACATGTATAACTTATATCAGATTGTTTGCCATCTCAGAGAGGGAAGAGGAAAAGGACAGAGGGATAGAATTTAAAATTCAATTTTTTTTAAACAAGAAAACAATCAAGAAATGTCTAGTCTGACTTTTCTGCATCAGTGAGAATGAAATGTAATGTATTTCTTTGTATCCATATTTTTCTTTTCTTTAAGATTTGCAAAGCTATTTATAAATATGATCTCATTTTATCTACACAAGAATCCTGGGGATTAAGTATTACTATGAACTCTTTTAAAGATAAGCAAAGTAAGAGTAAGAGAGGTTAAATGATGTGCCCAAGATCTCCAACTGTCAAAATGTCTAACATCACATCATAATAATAACTCAGGAATGCCTGACTATCCACTCTATCACCTAGCTCCCTGCTTGATGCTATGCTTACTATGAAGGGATACAGTATTTGACAATTCTGGAACTAGATTTTACCCAAAATTCAAACAGTTTTAAAATAACCAAACCATGGGGAAAAATCCAAATAATAATTCATTTCATTCAGTTTGCAATTCCCAAATCAAATATTGGTATGCCATAATCTCCAACATGTATCTGGAAGGACTTCTCTCTCTCACCTGCAACAATAAATTCAGATGATCTCTGAGAAAGATCAGTGTTCCAAAATTATTCATGTTTTGCTATAAAACTGGCTATGTGTAAAAGTAAAAAATTAACCAGAGCCAGACACACTGTATGTGAAAGAAGAGCTAGAGTAACTTGATATCCTGGAAAACATAGAAATAACAGCCCTATGAATATATCCTATAGGTTAAAATATAAACATAACTTTGAGAGAAAGAACAGATTTTTTTCTTTTGTCTCTTGCTGTTATTTCCAGGTTTTGAAAAGAGATAATTAGGGTTTTTTTTTTTTTACTTCTTTTTTCTTCCTAGTTTCTGACATATGGAGACCTCAGTAGAAATCTCTCTCCAAATACCCTGAGCACTTTTTCTAAGCACTTTCTTACTTTTTTTCTAAGAGAGAGAAACTCCCTTGATTTTCTTAACTGAAATCAAAACTCTTTCAAAAAAAATCTTGATGAAAATAATTTAAGTTATTGTAGTAGTTTACATAAATATAAGAAAAGATTTTCAAATTTTTCTGTGAACAAAAATTCCCTTATGTGATTTATATAGAGCATATTTCTCTATGCTAAAAAAAAAAAATCTACACTGTTATTTTCAGTGCCCAGATGCATTAATGTCACAACTGAAATATCATAAAGACTCTTTTAAGTATAAAAGCAATTAGAGTCCAAGACTCTCACTAACAACATCTCAAATATTTCATGGAACCTATCAATTTGTCTTTCTTTTCCATCTCAAATTATCCTTTCTGTGAGCTAAACATTTGCAGTTCATTTGGCTTTTACTTAAATTCATTGCCATGCTCTCTCTGCTGCCTCTGGATATATTCTAAATGTCAATGATTTCTTAAAACTGTGAATCTAGAAGTGACTTTTGTCTGTTCAGGGTTAAGTACAGTGAGATTTTGTCTCCTTTTCTAATTTTGTGCTCTCTTTCTAATATTTCTATCAATATCATTCTACCAACAATTATCCTGGGTCCCTTCCCTAATTTCCGCATAGCATTACACTAACCTTGGTTTTTTCTGCCTCCTCCTCTCAGTCCCAAAAGACATAGCTCCTCCTAGTACTTATCCCTGAGTCTAAGACCTTACTCACCCAGTTAGATTCTTCTGCTAATGTAGAGTAGGACAGAGCAGCAACAGCATTTATATGAAAGGGTGGGAAGAGAGGAAAGCTAATCATGCTATATATAGGAACTGGATTCTCTGAGCTCATCACCACTGGGATCTGTGATTAAAATGTTATGATCAGAATGATCTGTTTAGGGAATGACCAGCTTCTCTGAAAAACAGCAAACTTTTGTTTCAGGTGCCAATAGATGAAAATAATCACCAGTAATGAGAATTTCCAGTTGACAGAGAATACCCCAGGGCTAAGGGGCAAGTGGGAAGGGATAGTAGCATCATATAGAATCATGAAAGAAGTATGAAGCAGAGAAATCTGTGACTTGGATGATATTGGTGGCTCTTATTATGTTGTTATTTTATGGTTTTATCCACCTTGAAGTCCTGTGGTGGTAAACTGAACATGAAATAGGATGTGCCGATACACTATAGTCACTACCTTGGACACAGTTACCCAGGGCATGATGATTATCTAAAGACTCAACATCAACAGATTAGAGCACTTACCAGGTATGTGAATAGCTTGCAGGGAAAATTGAACCAACTTATGGTTTAGTAATAGTGGAGGAGAAAAGGAATGGGTAGCTTTCAGAGATTTGGTGTACAACACTCTATTTACTCATCTGGGCCATAACATTCACAAACATCAGGACTAGTTGGATAAAAATGATGAGGGAATTTAGACACTACTCCACAGCATTTATCAAGAAAATAGTTCATATATCTCTAAGAAAACAGTGCTATCTCCAGAATAGCAAAGTGCAAGTAAAACTTAGAGAGAATCAGGATTTGGGGCTCAAGAAATAGGCAGATGAGATTGAGTTTTATGCTGATGGTGACAATCCAAACTCTTCTATGATGGCCTCAAGTCTATTTATGGGCCCAAAACCTATGGGTTAACTAACAGTGTTAATAAAGCTAAACTGATCAATGATAAGGACCATATACCTCAGGTTGAAATCAATCCTTCTCTAGCCAAACTTCCAACCAAATAAGAGGTTTTGAATGCCCCTGAGCTTTTCTCATGTGGCAAAGCATCTGATGCATATTCTCTTCTATGAAAAGATTTCAGAGCAGAGGATCCACTGCTCAAATAAAAATATGACTGAAATCGTACCAGTTATATGGCAAGAAGAGGTTACCCCGCAAGAGTTGTAGAATGCCTCCATAGTCCATCTCTATAAAGGACAGGGAAATAGGTTATCCTATGACAATCACAGGATGGTCTTTGTCTTAACCATTGCCAGCAAGATTCTTGCTAGAATTTTTCCAGGTGATCCAGGTGGAAAGAAGATGATCATCTATCTGAGAGCCAGTGCAATTTAAGAAAAGACCAAAGAGGGGGCAGCTAGTTGGTGTACTGGATAGAGCACCAGCTCTGAAGTCAGGAGTTCACATCTGGCCTCAGACATTTAACACTTCCAGGCTGTGTGACCCTGGGGAAGGAAGGAAGGAAGGAAGGAAGAAAGGAAGGAAGGAAGGAAGGAAGGAAGGAAGGAAGGAAGGAAGGAAGGAAGGAAGGAAGGAAGGAAGGAAGGAAGGAAGGAAGGAAGGAAGGAAGGAAGGAAGAAAGGAAGGAAGGAAGGAAGGAAGGAAGGAAGGAAGGAAGGAAGGAAGGAAGGAAGGAAGGAAGGAAGGAAGGAAGGAAGGAAGGAAGGAAGGAAGGAAGGACTCAAGAAATGGTTTACATGGTGTCTGCTGCCTGACAAATCCAGAAGAAATGTCAGGAATGGAACAGAAGTCTGTACACGTTTATTAATTAGAATAAGGTCTATGGCACTGTTGGTTATGAGAGCTTGTGGAAAATCATGGCAAAATTTGGGTGCCACAGAAGTTCATCAGTATTGTATGCCAGTTTCATGACAGTATGCTCCCACAGATTTTGGATGATGGACTATATTCTTGAACTTTCCTAGGTGTTAATGATGTGATGCTTTTAGCATGCCATTTTCAGTGATGTTGTCACACATGTTCAACAAAGATGATAATGTGTGAAAGTCAGCTACCTTACTGAAGGTAAATTATTTAACTTGAAAAGGCTGAAAGCAAAATAAAAGTAAAGGAAGAATTGGTACATGACTTTTTGTTCATAAATAATTATATACTCAATGCAGCCTCTGATGTATAGATTTAACAGAGTTTGGATCAATTCTCTGTCACATGTTACTTTTATCATGGCTATTAATAACAAGAAAACAGAAGTTTTCCACCAGCCAGCACCATGGCTTCCATACAAAGAACAACTGCTTACAGCAAATGGAGAAATTGTAAATGCTGTGGATAAGCTTACTTACCTTGGCAGTGTACTTTCCAAGGACATATATATTGATAATGAGTTTCATGCATGCATTGCCAAAACAAGCTCAGTGTTTGAAAACTGAAAGAATGAGAAAAGGAAAAGTCGGCATACCAAACTATAAGTCTACAGAACTACTGTGCTGATCTCATTTGTGCATGTCTGTGAAACCTGGGCTCTTTAACAGTTCTATGGCAGAAAATTGAACTTCATATCTGACAAGATAAGGTACCAGAAACTAAGATCCTTTCTGTAGCTAAACTGTCAGGCATTCAAATTCTACTGCAGAGTGCTCTCTGATGGACAGGCAACATAGTTTGAATGTCAAATGTACTTTTGCTTTTACTGTTTCATAGACACAGACAGAAGGCATGTGCTTCTATGGTGGTGCAAAGACAATTTCAAGGTCTCTCTGAAGAACTTTGGTATTGATAGTGAGACATGGGAGAGGGTCTATAAGACCATCCAGCATAGTGTACCTACACTAAAAAAATGCATTTTGCTCTATGCACAAAGCAGAATTTCAGTGTCTCAAAAGAAATGTGAGATGTGCAGATTTAGACACATCTCCATCCCAAATGTTCATGTGAACTTTTTGTGCTCAGTCTGTGGTAGATGAGTTCATATTGATTTGATCAGCCACAGTCAGGCATGCTTTATACAAGGACCCCAACATTATGATGTCCTTTTGACCTTCTTTAATTTTGAAGGTAACAATACCCAGTTCCCTAAATCTTCTATCCTAAAAAAAACAAAACAAAACAAAAAAAAAAAAAAAAAAAAACCAGGGGAAAAGTATTTTCAGTCTTGAATGAAACCATCACTTGAATATGCAACTAGCCAAACAAGGGTTTAGGCTAAGATTAAAAAAAAAAAAATCTTCCTCTTATTTTTCTCAAATGTTCATTCCTATCTAGCTCAGCCTTATCTTTTCCCAATCCCTATGCTATCTATTTTCTAATGCCATAAGTTGGTCTTATGATGTCTTCATACTGCAAGATTCAGGAACCTTGCCTTTGACATCTTCACTGGGCTACTTTCTTCAGCTTCTTTACTGTTCTCTGATGATTTATAAGTCCTGGGAACTCTTCAGGCACCTTAGGAACTGGCAGTCTCCAGTCCTGTAACTCCAGGTTTTCTTACCTGGTATCTCAGCCTTCTCAAAGGAGGTTTCAGGCCTCTAAAGTTTGCCTCTCATAACTCTGCTCAGAAATCTGTATCCTGGGGGAGACAGGTGGAGTTACACCAGGCCTCAACCTTCTTCCCTCGAATGGGTTGCCCCTATGAATGAACAGCACAATTGTCTTGATGCCTCCTGCTCTATAAGCAGAGGCTGAGTTAAATTCACAAATGACTAAAAACCGTATAACATAGTGAATTGTCCATCTCAAACTGGATTCCTGGCTGAGATGGTGCTCCATCTGTCATGCTGCAACAGGGAGTCTTTGGGGTTGTCAGGGAGAGACTTGCCCTTGCCATATAAATTCCTTGCATTTTTCTACTTCTATTTTGGTTTATTTGCCTCAAATAGGGTTAGTCATCATTATGGTCCTGGGACATTCCAGGTATCTAGGGGAAGGTAATTCAATGATTTGAAATGTTGTGCCACAGTTCCCTTAATAGTCCTGTCCCAGTTTCCCTAAATGGTCCTACCTCAGTTTCCCTGAATTGTTCTGCCTCAGTTCCCCTGTTTGCAAACCCCCCCTCCCATTAATTAGGACTGATATAACTTAGGGCTAGTTACTTGTACATATGCAAACTCCAGATAAGGGGGAGTTGAACGAAATCTATGGGCAACCAACCCTCTTTTGGGCCTCAAGATCCTCCTGGGCCCTGCAGAAGGACATGTGAATCTTCCAAAAGCCTTGTGCTATTCTGTTTCAAAACTGCACTCTCTAGCTCACTTAGGGGGGACTCCTTATATGATCTGCTTTCTCGTTTCTTTTCTATGCCTGGGATGAAAACCCTCACTGAAACTGCTGCTCACAGATGCATGACTTGTGCCAAAGTGAACCCCACCCAACCCCCCATTTTGCCTGCCCTGTGCCCCCAAGGGCTCACATCTTAGGAACACTGGGAAGTTGATTTCACAGACATGGAAGTTCAGGTTCAAGGACATTGTTTTCTTTTGGTATTTGTTGATACCTTCTCAGGATGGCCTGAAACCTTTCCTGTGAAGTCTACAAGTGCTTTGGTCATGGCCAAGAAACTTGTGACTGAGATTATCCCCCAGTTTGAGCTCCTCTTCTCCCTCCAGTCTGACAATGGCCCGGCATTCATTTCTAAGGTTATTCAGTCTCTGGCTAAAGCCTTCAGGTTCAAGTGGCGCCTTCACTGTGCTTCTACTCCACAGAGTTCAGGTCAGTTAGAAAGGATGAATAGGACACTTAAGGAGCACATTTCTAAACTCCAGTTGGAAACTGGGTGGGCTCCTTCCCTTTGCCCTATTTAGAGCCAGGTGTATTCCTAATCCTTCTGTTCTTTCTCTCTTACCCTTTGAGAGCCTGTTTTGTGCTCTGTTAGGATTACTAAGTGAGAACTCGGGTTGTCTGGATGGTGACAAGGTGAGAATTCAGGTTTTCTGGACAATTACAAGGTGAGAACTCAGGTTGACTTGATAGAGGGGGCAAGCTCATTGGCTGGGGTGGTTCTTCCCAGAAGCCCTTGCATTATCCCACGCCCATTCTCTGGGAGGATAAAAAGAGACAGCACTGGGCGCAGAGAGCAGATCGGCCTGAAGAAGGATAAGAGTTGGAGGAGATTCAGAGCTAGGATTCAAGAGAAAGACTCTGCATTGCATCAGGCTTGACGGGGCTCTCTGCAGGAAGGGAAGTCACTTCTAAGGACAAGAGTTAACAGCAACTGCCTGGAGACAACGGTTCACTACAGGAAGAAGAATCTGTCTGAAAGATTTGAGTAGACACAGCAGATCTCTTCCCAGAGAGCGATCCGGCAGCTTCTAGAGACGACAGCTCGTTACAGTGCTCCACCTCCAATCCTTCCCCGCTTGGGGCAGGATTGCTCTTATGATGTTGCTAATGGTTCCCTTTTTAAGTCTCTACAGGCTTTTTAGGACATCCAAGTGGCAGTCAGAGCTCTCTATTGTGCCTCTGTGCAACTTGAAGTAATTTTTCCTTGCCATTGTAGTTTTGGAATTTTGCAACACTGTTCCTTGAGGTTTTCATTATGGGATCATTTTCCAGAGGTGATAGAGGTATTATTTCAATGAATATTTCCCCCTCTGTTTGTAGAATACAGGAGCAATGTTCCTTAATCATCTCTTGTAGAATGCTATCCAGGTTGGTTTTTGGGTCATGGCTTTTAGGTGGGCCAGTAATGTTTAAATTGTCTTGAAGTGGAAAAACAGCCCAAATGCGACCTTGAGAAACATAATCTTGAATCTTTGTATTTAGAAGTTTATTACTAGTTCTTCTTGCCCTAATGCAGATGGTATTTTTACATCCCCACATGTGATGTCCTGAAAAACTTAAGACCTTGACAACTTGATAAACTTAAAGAAATACTGTCTTATTGCTGTCTGGGAATGACACCCTTAAAGTAGTAACTGTTGCCTCCTGTTTCGAATAGGAATTCCTTTTATCATGACAAATGTATCAAGAAACATTTTGATGTCTCTCTCTTCTTTCTATAAATATGTGGCCCTGAGACCACTCTTTACTGACCCCTCCTGTCTTGGTGTGGGGAAATCAGTCTTGGCAAGTAATAAATGCTCTTAAAACTTCCTTATTTTGGCTGCCCTGTGTTTCCCTTGCCTGAGTACTTCATTTGGAGGCCCCAGCAAGATAGCCTTTGGCTCTATTTGACAGCCAGTCCCTTTCCCTGGTGGGCAAAGGGGATTACCATCTCCAGGGGGTGGCCACTGAGAGATGTTCCTAGGCCTCAGACCTTGGTAATCCACTTTTGTAGACTGGGTGAGGAGACATAAATTTGACTCAATTGGCTTCGAGCATTCTGGGAACCAGTTTCATTCTGGGTGAATACTCAAGGATAGTAGGTGGTTACACTGCATGTAGCAATAGTAATGCCTACTGGCCTCCACAGGATGCTGTCAGAGTGCCTTGACTGGTTGGTTTTCTGTGTGTTCCGGAATTGTTTGTTTACTGTGTTTTGTGGTTAAGTGTACTTGTGTCTATCTGGTTCTGTGTGCCAGTGGCACAATTCTGGTTCTGAGTGCATTTTGGCACTATCTGGTTGTTTGGGCATTCTCTGTGAAGGCAGAGAAATGCAGCAAACTGAGGCTCGGAAGCCTAAAAAACTCCATTTGGATTCTGGGAGGGAAGACTCTTGAGCTGCAACAACTTCCCTCAGGGATATTCTAAGGTTTCTGAATAGCCCCTAGTCTGTATATGTTAAATGTTTTGTTTAATGTTATAATTGTGCCCCCTATGTTTGTGTGATTTTTGTTCTGTGTTTGTGACTTGTCTGTCTGTTGTTTTAATTTAAAGAGCTCTTGTTATGTTTTAAGAACACTTAAGAAATATCAAGATGTTTTACGAGCATTAAGAAATTTGGCAGTTGGTAATTTTAAAGTCGCAACTGCTTAGTATAAAAAAATTTTTTTGTGATTTTAAACTTTTTAACCTGTTGTACTAATTTGTAAGTAAAAGAACAAAAACTTGACTATTTTAAACTGGTAGGGAAGTTTTCCCTGAAAAGCAGGTTTCCAAAGCCTGCTAGAGAGGAGTAATGGCAATAAATGCTTATCTGCTTGACATGGCCTGAGAAAAAAAAGTTTGTGCTAGTGGCCTTGAAACACCCAAGTAGAAGGGGAAAAAACTCTTTAAAAAAAGAACTATTTGGTTTGCTTCTGAAACATTGAGTAATTTGTTACCATTGTAGGTTATGTTTGCTGAACATGTGGGTTTTATGGAATTAGTTAGCTACTTGCTGTACTGTGAATTTAAAACTTTTGAAGGGAAAAGGAAAGGAGGATGACAGTGATTTATGAAAGATTGATTTGTAGAGAAGTTGTAGGTTTGAAGGGTTTTAGGAGTAAGGAAGAAGAAGAGGTGGGAGTGAGAGAAAAGGGAGAAGATCTTTTGTCTTCAAAGGTAAAGATTCAACTCACACAGCCTTCCCACTGTTCGGCTACTTTATCAATGGAGCGTCTAGTAGAAGGGTTTTTAAAATTCGTTTAAAGTATGTAGCTGAGGGAAAGAGAAGAGTTATGTAGGAAGAGAAAAAGGAAGGGTTTTAATGGAATGATTTCTGTGTGGGAAAGCTTGAGTGGGAACAGGAGGGAATCTTTTGTGCAGATTTAGCTCACCTTCCTTTTCCCCTCCTTCCCCTTTTCTACCCCCCCCCCTCACTAAGTGTGTTCCAGCCTTTTTTTTTTTTTTTTTTATCTAGTCACATCAGGCTGATAGGAGTAACTGTGATTTTAAAGAGACTGCCTACATTTGTTTTTGTTTTCATTTTTTTTTTAGATACATAATGATTTCCTTGGTAAAGGAATATAGTCATAAATGTGGTCTATAACTTGGTAGAGTTATTTTTAAAAGTTTAATTTATATTTTAAAGAATCTTTCAGATTCTTTTATATGGTATTAGGATATTCTGTATAAGTTTTAATTGATTGTATTGATTGTGTTCTGAAGTTATACCCATCATTTAAATGGCTTCTAAAAATAATAGTTTTTCTCTAAAATAATACTTATTTTCTTTGTCCTTTTGAAAATGCTTCCATTATGGGCAATATGTAATTTGGAATTTTTTCTATGTATTAGGTATTTTAAAGCAAAATGATTTGTATAATGTTCAACTTATGACACTGCCTACTTAGATATGAAAGATGAGTTGTGAAGGTACTGGGACAAATTTCTTACTGTTATCAATATAAGGTCATGGTAAATACCTGTTTGGGATTTATCTGAAACTTTGTTCAGTGGAATTTGTTACTGCAGGTAAAATTTTTGGGGCTTGTAATTTATATGTATATGGAGTTTTTAAGCTCCACCCTATGATGGTTAGTGGGGCAATTACCTGGGGTATAACTGGGTTAAGGCTACATTATCCTGTATCCTGTATGTGCTGAAGAATCAGTTTTTATATTATGTTATATTCACATTTCTGCACTTTTTTCTCCTTCTGTTTGTAATAGGAGCCAATGGTCAATAGAATTTGTTAATGCAATTCAATTATGTCATACCTTGTTGTTTCCAATGTGATTATATATAATCATTATATCCTAAATGCTTAGGCACATAAGTATTTAGCCTGGTCATCTGTCTGTTACTGGATATTTGTGTTTTGTTTTTAAAAGGTTTCTAAATGATAACAGGACAATTAAAATGATCTGTGAAATCTAACTGCTGTTTTATTTATTAATAAATAAAAGAAATAAAGAAAAGATTTAAATTGGTGTATATGTGCCAGATACTCAGTTGATTTTAAAACTGGGATGTTGACAATTACACTGAATGAGAGTAATTTTTGCTGCTTAGGAGGCACCAAAAGATGCTGGCTTTTGCAGCCCAGATGGATCAGATCCAAAATTGAACTTGGGAGGGATTTTACTGTGGGCCCTCCCAGAGTATTGGCCCAGAACTCATGTTAATCTAATGGATGAAGAGGAAAATGAGATGAACCATGATTACCCAAAGCTGGGAAGAAGAGTCAACACATTTGGAGGATAGGATCCAGGTGAAAAAAAAGGACTGGCCCAGTGAGACTGTGAATGGTGAGCAGGAAAATCAAGTCCAGAATGGGAATGGCTTCTTCTAGGTCTCTCCACACAACAGTGATCTTTGGCGAGGAAGAAGGCCTCAGGTTGCTGTGTTGGGATTCTGAAGGGGAGAGGGAGTCAATGCTGCTTAATGAGACAGTACACCACTGAGTGACTGACACCCACTGTGGATAAAAATATGCCCAAATTCAACAAAATTCCTTTCTACCTCCAACCTAACTTATCTTCAGGGGAAAAGCCTCAAAGAAAGATAAACTGTCTGCCACTGACATGCTCCAGATCAGAAAAAAAATCATAAACTTGGACAGTGAGTCTCAGACCACAAGCTTGTCCAATAACGAAAAAAAATGGGAGAACAGGAAAAGGAAGAGGACAATGCCATACTGGTGGAAGAGAAAATTGAACTTTAGTGCCAGGACCAAGTTTTGATCTGAATATGGACCTTCGAACAGTCAAACACTTCATATGGAAGAGTAGGGCAACCTCTCCCTACATTACCACCAGAAGTCCACATGAGGCCATGTGGGTGGACACTCCTAGGCCTTCATTTCCTGACCTTCCTGTAGTGGACCATTCTATCCCTTTTTAAGCCAAATTTCAGAGTTCCAAGATCAAGAAGAAAAAAGTGCAAGTGTCCAGATAGAAAATTAAAATATCCTAAAGTTTTCTGTCAAAATCACACAAAATTTAGCAACTTCTACATTAAAGGAGTGGAGGGCTTGAAATGTGATATTTTATAAGACAAAGGAGCTGAAATTAAATCAATAATAACATATTCAGCAAAACTCAGTATGACCCTTGAAAGTGAAAAAGATATTCAGTGAGATAGAGAATTTCCAAGTATTCCTGATGAAAAGACCAGAATGTGGTCCCAAGAGTAGTACTACCTGGTGAAGCCCACTGAGCCCTGGCAGTAATGAGACTTCTAATGAATAATTCAGTCTAGAAGTAGATAGGCAAAGTAGATCTGAAAACTTGTAGCTTTCCAAAATTCCTACACACACACACACACACACACACACACACAAAGATAGAGAATCTTGCCTCAGGGGAAGCAGCAAAAATCAACAAAAATTTGGGTAAAGTTGTAATCCTCCTATGACAATGTGAGAAGACTCCAGGAAAGACCCAAACTCTGAGGAGGATGTTGGGCCTGAGAGTCAAGTACAAACACATCTGGACAAACTTTACAGAATCAGCAAACAATAAGCCCTGAGGGCATCTAGCTTGGGAGATGGCCTCAGGAACTTTCTCCTCACAGCAGAATGAGGGTCAGAAGACTGAATGGGAGAAGATAGAAGGACTGTGCACTATGAAGGATATAAAAAATAGCTGTATCCATGTATATCCTGAGCAATGGGCTGCAGGGAACAGAGTTAGTATAGACCTATTAGTTTGGTAGCACAGGAATGGAGACTGCTGTCTGTGGGCACTAACAAGAGAACAGATTTTCTAGATTCAGTTCCAAGACAGAGAAACATCTTTAGTATATGGCCACTGGAGGGACTTCAGGGAACAAGAGTATTTGTAGAACAGTATGACTAAAGGCCTTGAGGAAGAGAGGAAAGCCCAAGTTTGGGACCTGAGGCAGGTTTCAGAAGGTAACAATAACAAGTACTTGAGTCTTATGGTATCATTCCCTACATCTTAGGACCAGAACTTTTTTCATATTAATAGCTGTGAAAAACAAAATAAGCAGTAAGTTATAAGAGTAATCAAAGGATAAAGAACCCACCAATGGATAATTATTATGGGAATAGAGAAGATATGGGTTCATATTCAGAGAAAGATAATGGATATAGAAAAATCCAAATCTTTTTTTAGGAATAACATCAAATGTTCCCAATTACCAAAAAAAAAAAAAATGATTTTTGGGGAGAACTTAAACAGAACTTTAAAAATCAAATAAGGAATATCAAGGAAAAAATAGAATAAACCATAAGAGCAATCCAATAATAGAAAGAAAACTATGAAAAGGAAGACAACCAATTTAAGATAGAAAATCATTAGAGAAATGAAAATTAATATGACTCTGAGGTACCACTTCACACCTCTCAGATTGCCTAAAATGACAGGAAAAGATAATGATAAATGCTGGAGAGGATGTAGGAAAACTAAGATTCTAATGTATTGTTGGTAGAGTTGTGGAAGGATCCAACCATTTTGGAGAGTAATCTGGTACTATGCCCAAAGGGATATAAAATTGTGCATACCCTTTGACCCAGTAATTGCATTACTGGGTCTTGTATCCCAAGGAAATCATAAAGGAGGGGAAAAGACTCACATGTGCAAAAATGTTTGTAGCAGCTCTTTTTGTGGTAGCAGAGAATTGGAAAAGGAGTGGATGTTCATCAATTAGGGAATGGCTGAAAAAGTTGTAGTGCATGAAGATCATGGAATATTAGTGTTTTATAAAAAATGATGAACAATCTGATTTTAGAAATGTTTGGAAAAATTTATATGAACTGATGTTGAGTGAAACAAGCAGATCCATGAATATATTATACACAATAATAACAAGAATGTGCAATGATTAACTATAAAGATTTGGTTCTTCTCAGTGGTTTAGGGATACACAGCAGTTCAACAGACTTTGGACAGAAAATGCCATCTGCATTCAGAAAAAGAACTAAGGAAACTGAATGTAAATCAGCATATTCTATGTTCACTTCTTTTTTCTGTTCTTTTTTTTTCTCTCCCATAGTTTTTTCCCTTTTGCTCTGATTTTTCTCTCCCAACATGATCCATAAAGTGATGTTTTTAAAAATTAATAAATAAAAGGAAACACAAAAAAAGATAGAAAACCAAAAATTAAAGGTGCAATATGATTCCTTCACACCTAGAATTGGACAAGAGAAAGCTAATGATGCTATGAGATACCAAGAAATAATAAACAAAATCAAAAGAATGAAATGATAAAAGGGAGCATGAAACATTAGAAAAACATCTGCTCTGAAAAACAGATTGAAGAGAAATAATATAAAAATAGTCATACTACCTGAAATTTATGTTTAAAAAGAAGCCTTTTATATATTCTTAAAAGTAATTATCAAAAAAAATTATCCTGAAGTTATAAACAAAAAAACTAAGCTAAAATAGAAAAAATATCCTCTGATTATTACTAGAAAGACATCCCAGGAGGAAAATTTACAGGAATATCCCAGCCAAGTTTCAAAGATCTGGGTTATGGAGAAAGTATTGGAAAAAAAATGAACAATTTAAATATCATAAAGCTACAATAAGAATTATACAAGACCATGGCAAAACAACTGTTTGGACATATATACATATATCGTATTTAATTTATACTTTAACATATTTAACATGTATTGGTCAACTTGCCATCTGGGGCAGGGATAAGGGGGGAGAAGAGGGGAAAAATTAGAACAAAAGGTTTCGCAATTGACAATGTTGTAAAATTACCCATGCATATATCTGGTAAATAAAATTTATTAAAATAAAAAATATATTATACAAGACCTAGAAGCTACTATGCTAAAGGACTATAGCTCCTGCAATACTATGCTTCATAGAGCAAAAGAATTGGGATTATAACTAAGGGTAAGTTTCTCAGCAAAATTAAGCATAATACCAAATTTTTAAGAAAATGAATATATAATGAATTGAAATAGTTTCAATGTATTTATGACAAAACAAGAGAAAGTTATGAAAATTTGATATATAGGATACAGAAGAATTATAAGGCAAACATTAAAGACAATTATAAGGAATTCAATAAGGTTAATCTGCTTTCTTCTTATATGAGAAAAAATTATTCTTACTGTTATAATTATCACCATTATTTGGGTACTTTTAAAGAAAGGCTTGGGCTGAACAATACATAATGGGATAATTCTAAAAATAAAATTGCATATAGAGAGATAAAATGTAATAATAAATATCTCACAAATAAGGTGTGCAAGGAAGAATTGATAAAGAAACCAATGACTGAGGGAAGGAAGTTAGTGCTGGAACTATACTTTTATGAGGAACACACACATATGCATACTTATATATATGTATGTATAAAAATCTTCTAAATTCAGAAAAAAACATAGGAGGGAAAAGAAGTAAGATCAAGGAAGAGGATAAATGAGGGATTCATAGAAGTAAGTGGATTAAGGAATAGGAGGGCAAGGGCAGTAGGTACAAGTAAAATAGAGGAGTGGGGAAGGTTAGTGCAAATAAGGTGAGAAGGATAATGAGGAAGGAAATAGATAACTAATTATAACTTAAAATGCAAATAGAAAAAATGTGCCCATAAAATAGAAGTGGACAGAAAATTTAACATGTGAATGCAACAATATGTTGTATTCAGAAAACAATAAAAATGAGAGATACATATAAAAATAAAATAAAAGAGTAGAATTTATTATGGGAAAAAACAGTAGTAATAATTATGATCTCAGACGAATTGAAAGCTGAAACATTTAATCAAAAGAAAACAATAGGAAAACTATTTTATATAATAGTCATATTAATCAATATTTTGCCTATTTAAAATATAATATAAACTTCATGATATAAATACATATCATATGGTATATTTTACTATATGATATGAAACATATTATAATCATAAAATACCTAAGAGTATAACTGTCAAAACAGACACAAGAATTCCTTCTTTTTTTTTATTTTTGAGGCTGGGGTTAAGTGACTTGCCCAGGGTCACACAGCTAGGAAGTGTTAAATGTCTGAGACCAGATTTGAACTCTGGTCCTCCTGAATTCAGGGCTGGTGCTCTATCCACTGGACCACCTACCTGCCCCTTTTCTTTTATCTTTTTTTTTTTTTTTCCACAAGGATTATTTCAACATAAACAGAAAACATTTTTACATAAATCAAGTTAGAATTAAATAATTGAAGTAATAAGATAATTAAACAGTTGTTCATTAGGTAGATAGAACCAATGTAATGTATTTATTTATATCCTTCCCAATTAAATTATTAAAAAGTATCTTGTAAGTTAGAAAAAATTATAACAAAATTCATTTGGAAGTAGAAAAGGTCAGGAATTTCAAAGAAATCTGGAAAAAAAGATGTAAAAGAAGATTTAGCAGTATCTGTCCTTAAAGTATATTATGAGGCATGAACATGGTTAAAATATAAACTGGATAATTTTGATTATTTTAAATTAAAGTTTGCTTTATAAATAAAATCAATGTAATCAAAAATGACAAATGCAGAAAAATTAGGGAAATTTTTCATAGACAATATCTGAAGTAGTATATTAATGTGTTGAAATACTGCTTTGGTGTAGGAAATGATGACCTGATTAATTTAGAAAAATATGGAAAGATTTCTACCTATTAAAGAAGGTGCTATTTATTTCCAAAGAAAGAGATGACAAGTGTAGATATGCATAATATAATTTCATATACATATGCATAAGTATATATATGTGTGTGTATTTTATAGAGTGTATGTACATAATTATATAGAAAGAGTCCAAAATAAGACAAAAAGTGCACAGCAAAGAAAAAAAGAAAACTTACAAGAAAGCACAGAAAATCTGAGTAGTTTTCAAAACATTATATAATATTTATTATATGGTTTTCTTAAAATGGAAATTCATGTTTTAATTAAATCCTTTCATGTTATGTGGTGTACATAGAAATCTTTTTTCTCATCTTGTATTTGCTTAAAATTAAAAATTTAAATTACCCCCCAAAAAAAAAGAAATAAACAAACAAGCAGATGAGAAAATTGTCTTAGAGTAATTAAGTGACAGCAATACAAGTAGCAAGTGGCAGGACTGGGACATGAACTAACATCTTCTGGCTAGAAATCTAGTAATGTTTTCATTACTAAATTACATTTCATCTCCTGTCCTCTCATTTATTTTGTGCAACTCTTGGCCAATGCTTTTGTATATTTTTTGCAAAAAAGTCTATTCAATGTGGTGAAACCTTTTTTCCAGTTGTCTTTTTAATTTATTTTATTTCTTTTATCTTTAGGTGTAACAACATAATAAAATTTTCAAAGAAGATGATTGCACATGAAACTGCCAATCTGTTATGTACAATTTTCTGCTCCTTTTAAATATACAATAAAGTTATTGTATAACTTTCAAAAAACAGTTCAACTAAATATTTTGGGGACTTTGTTTTTGACGCCTTTTAAAAAAGTGATTAGTGAATTTAAAAAAAAATAATTTATGCTGTGGTTCTGAGATATTAAGGGAGTTTTTCCATGTAATTTCTTGAAATATGATGTTTAGGTTCTTTTTAAATCATTGCTATAAGGAAGTTCAACTTTTAAATTATCACTCCACAATCTATTTTTCAAGTCAGTTATTTTTTAAACGAGACATTTCACATTTTCTTCTAGTTCTGTTCCTTTTTTGGACTTTGTTTTGTGTCTTGTTGTTTAATGGAGTCATTAACTTCCACCTGTCGAAAACAAATATTTAAGGAATTATTTTCTTCAGTGAGTTTTTGTGTTTATTTTAACATTTGGTCAATTTTTAAGGTGTTTTTCTATTCAGTATTTTTGTAGCTTTTCCAAACCTGTTGATTTCCTTTTCATGATGTTCTTATATCATTCTTGTTGCCTCATTACTTTTTCAAAGTTTTCTTTTACCTCCCTTATTTGATTTTTAAAATACATTTTGAGGTTTTTATAGGAATTCTTGATGGGCTTGTTTCCAGTTCAGTGTTTTCTTTGAGGTTTTGCATATAATTGTTTGACATCATTGTCTTCTTTGTGTCTTGATCTTCTCTATCACCATAGTACCTTTTTATATTGTTTTTTATATATTGTTTACTTATATTTACAGACTATTTATTTATTTCTAACTTTAAAATAAGGTTCTGCTCCTGGGGTGGAGAAAGCACTGTCCCATGCATTGGGGTTTTGTGCTCCTGTTTTCAGAAGTAATTCAATGTTTTTAAATTTTCAGTGCTTACAAAATGGTATGATCCAAAGAGAAATTTATTCTTTCTTCTCCTGTCCTGTACTCTGGTCTTTACCTAGGAAAGAACTTCTTCCTCCTGGAATTGGTACTCCTCTTGCCACTGGTATTTTGAGTAGGTCTTCTGCTCTCACGTAACCATAAGTGCTAATGCTTCTTTCTGCCTTGAAACTGAAATTGGAACCCTTGTTCTCTTGTGAGTGATCATAAGCATTCTTCTCCAGCCCCAAACTGTGACTAGAGATGTTGTCCTCCTCTGGTCACAAGTATGAGAGTTCTTTGTCATCCTAGCATTGCAATCCAGAACTGAGTATAAGCAATGCAACAGAGTCCTGCACTTAAGGTAAAAGAAAGAGTTTTCTATTATCTCTTTCTCACTATTTTTCTGAAGCCCTTATAATCTGTGGAGTGAGAGGGATCCCAAAGCTGATGAGATTGCAGTTCTGTCTAAGCCTTGTTGCCTGATGCTGTAACAGATATGCTCTGCTTTGGGCTGACCATTACCACAGTTTCACAAATGTTACATCCCTATGGACTACTCTAACCTGGTAGCTCCCTTTAGAGCTACTCTTAATCCCCGCTGTCAACAGCATGGCTAGGCCACACTTACCCATCTTCGGGCACCAACCCAGATCCCATAGAGACAGACCACCATTAGGTAGGGGTGAAGCAAAAGAGAACTTTATTCTGAGATAGCACATATTTATATCCCACTGATATGGGGGAAGGGGGAGGTCCTCTAAGAACCTGGCATAATGGGATTGGCCAGAGAAGAAGGAGGGAGGCATGCTAGGCTTTGAGAGCACTAAGGAGGAAGGTGTGGTACCTGGAATCAGACACTGCCTCATGGGGCTATGCCCCACTGCCACGAAGACTCGCCTGTGCCTCAGAACCTCTCATCCGTCAGGTCCTCCCACATGCCTTGAACTGTATTCCTTGCTTCTAGAGGCTTTTTAACCCTTACATATCCCCCTTTTTTATTAATAAGACCAAATGTTCTCATGTTGACAAATGAGAAACTCTTCCATAAGCACCGCTAAAGAATTTTTAAAAGAATACATACACATCATCCTAGCAAAGCAGGCAAAAACAAAAGAAGCAACAATACAAAAATGGCTTCATAGAGCCCATGGGATACAATAGAAGGGATTGGGAAAGGGAAGTATGTTGGATCCAATCACTAAGTTGGTCCAGCAAGGATAGTCATCTCTCTGCTATGGCGCTGTTTTGGGCATCTCCTGGGTCATCTCCTTTTCTTCTTCAGTCCTGTTTTAATAGGGGTAACTCTCCTTGTCCTTCTTTCTGGAATCCAGCAGCCTTCCCCATCAGAATCTGCAAGACATAAATATCCTGGCCCTCTCCAAAGTACTAAGGATGTACCTTGCTAATGTCCTTCCTCATCCTTCCAAAGGACGTTTTGAATATTCCCTAGCATTTGAAGCGCAGTTTTCATGGAGCTTAGTTTTCTGTCCTGTCTATAAGATTGTGCCAAATGTATCATTCCTGGAGAGGCTAATATCCCTATCTAGGCACAAAAAATTGTAATTAAATAAAGTCTTATCCATGTCCACCTGTGTGGACCATCAGGGGTTCTGTCTACTTGCTCCCCCTTTCTGTTCAACAAGGGTGGCCTTCAGAATATGATGGGCCTGACCCTGTGGATTATAGGAAATCCCTGTAACATGCTTAATGGTAAATGTGGTGAGAAAGGTGGCCATCTGCTTAGCTGGCCCATTGTTGGTCTTTATGGTATTAGGAACTCCGTGAGAGAAGAAGCAACTATACAAATGTTTAATGACTGAAGGAGTATTCTTACAGGAGGCCACTATGGCCCAAAGGAATTTATAATAAGTGTCAATACAGACGTGGATGGCCACACAGTCCACATGTGTCACATCCATTTGCCACAAATCATTGGGGAATAAACTCCTGGGATTAACTCCTTTACTAGGTGGAGGAGGGAGAAACTGAGCACACTGCTTCCCGATAGGGAACAGATATGTTGGGCTTGTTCCTACGTGAGGCCATAAAGGCTATGTATAGAATTAGTGGGTAAGTGGAAAAAATCATGGGCACATTCAGGAGGTGTGGTGACCATGAGAAGGGAACATTGTAAAGCATGGTCCACTACCTCATTGCCAACAAATATGTCTCCTGCGCAGCATTGGTGAGAATATACATGCAGGATGTAAATGGGATGTTTCCTAGTCTGCAAAATCAACTACAATTCATCAAGAAGGTCAGCAATTGAAGAATTCTGAGACTGTAGGACTGTATCTTCAATGCCTCTGAGCACTTGGACAGCATATAAGCTATCTGATATGATATTAAGGGGCTCTGAGTATCTTTTACACTCTTTTAAGATGTCATATAAAGGCTGCATCAAAGAAATAGGAATAAGGACATGAGCCCTTAACCATTGAATTTGTCCAACTAGTTTCTGAAATAGGTTCAGAGTATTCACCTTGTCTAATTGTAAGTTAAGTATCTGATTAGTAATTGCAGAAGTCCCCATGAAGAGTCCCGGGTAAATGATGGGATACTTATGTGGGATCTTTCCTGGGGCTACGACCAGTCCGTGTGGAACAAGAACGCTCATGGTCTCTTTAAGCAGGGCAGACAGATCTTTCTCACTGTTCATTGATAACAGTATATCATCCATACAAGGCAGTATCATGGCATGAATCCACGCCTTCCAAATTGGCTCTAGCACTTGCACTGACACAAAGTGGAGCTACAACAAATCCCTTGGGGGAGAACTTTCCATTGGTAGTGCAAATCAGGTCCTACATTGTTTATAGAGGCAATGGTAAAAGCAAATCTTTTCTTATCCTCTGGGTCCAGAGGAATAGAGAAGAAACTATCTTGTATGTCTATTACTGTAACTAGCTAGCCAGTGAGTACTAGATTAGAAGAAGGCATTCCAGTCTGTAGGGCTCCCTTAGGTTCAATAGTAGCATTAACGGCCCTAAGGTCCACTAGCATTATGAATTTTCCAGATTTTCTTTTTTTAATAAATACAAGGCTATTCCATGGGCTGGACATTGATCCTATATGTCCAGCCTCCAACTGCTGCTTTATAATTTCACATAAGGTTAGGGATTTATAAACTGAGAAAGGCCATTGAGGTACCCAAACCAGGGTGTTAGATTTCCATGTTAATGGTGTGGGCATGATAGGAAACAACACCAAACACTCAATGACCCCAATTAAAAATCCTGTGGAGGTTGTATATACATTGAGGCCCCACGAGCCTTCAATATGTCCCTGCTTCATAGATTGTATCTGAAATTTGCAACCACCAGGGGTTGGAATATCCCCTGTTTACCTGCAAACTGCCAGGGCAGGTCTTCTGCTGCAATCTCTTTAGATATAGTAGCTGTGAGGGCATCCATTTGAAAGGCACTGGAGCCAATATTCTCCCATCTCTTTATCATCTCTTCCAGGCCAGCCTCCCTATCTATAGTAGGCATGGCCCTCTGGCAGTTAGTATTAGCATTCTTCATTGCCAATTTCTGCATAAAAAGGCTGGAGCCTTCTCCTCTGCCCACAGACCTCTCAACAGCCACCTGTAGGTGGGCCACAAAATCAGGAAAAGTTTCATCTAGGCCCTGTTTAATCCTAGGCATTGAGGGCTTCTGCTTTCCAGAAGCTTGAATTTTGCTAAATGCTCTTTGGGCACATTGAGACACAGCTGCATATACTTCTACATCGTATTGCATTTGATCCTCATTTCTTTTATATTTTCCAGGTTTCTGTATGATCTGTCCTGAACTTGTCTGGGAATCTGCAAAGCCTTCACAAACGGACACAAAGGAAGTGGACAGGAGACATATCTCCTCAGGGAAGGTGGGGGACGAGGGGGAAGGCCATGCCTTGGAGATGGAGGCAACCTTCCCTCTGTTCGCTTTCTCCTCCCTCGTCTTATCATGCTCCTTTACTTCAAGGTTATATGTCTCTCTGTTTACTTTCTCATTACTCATCTTATCCCTGCCCCCTCCTGTTCCGTCATATCCACTTCCTGCTTCTTCCTGTTTATTTCCTGATTCTTTTCCACAGCTAACTTCCACCGGCTCCATTTTATGGGCACGGCTGGACCCAGTGAGTGCCAGTTTATGACCCCCATTTGTTTTATGACTCTCTGTTTACACTTCATTATCTACTTTAAATGGATTGCGGCTTGCACCTCTTAAAGTGCCCCCAATCACTTGATGCCATTCCAGGATGGCTCCCGGAGTTTCCTTATCATAGGAAGCCATTGGACTACCTACTACCTCCCACTTTTTAAAATCCATTTCCATTTCTACTTGCTTTACTATTCTAGAAGCTTCTTTCCCTGGTACCTTCTGGTCTGGGATCATCACAATAACCTGTCCCATTTTCCTAACTTTCTACTCACTTTAGAGGAGAGTTCTGAATCTCTTCCCACCTGTAAGCCTGCTACAAGGTGAGGTCCTAGCCAAAATTGTCCCACGTTGAGCGGCACTTGTTACACCCCTATGGACTACTCTAACCTGGTAGCTCCCCTTAGAGCTACTCTTAATGCCCGCTGTCAAGAGCATGGCTAGGCCACACTTACCCATCTTCGGGCACCAACCCGGATCCCATAGAGACAGACCACCATTAGGTAGGAGTGAAGCAAAAGAAAGCTTTATTCTGAGATAGCACATATTTATACCCCACTAATGATATGGGGGAAGGGAGAAGTCCTCTAGGAACCTGGCATAATGGGATTGGCCAGAGAAGAAGGAGGGAGGTGTGCTAGGCTTTGAGAGCACTAAGGAGGAAGGTGTGGTACCTGGAATCAGACACTGCCTCATGGGGCTCTGCCCCACCGCCAAGTAGGACTCGCCTGCACCTCAGAACCTCTCATCCCTCAGGTCCTTCCACATGCCTTGAACTGCATTCCTTGCTTCTAGAGGCTTTTTAACCATTACACACAGACCTCTCCTGCTCACCTCCTAAGTTGTTTTTGGCTGTAAAAAATGTCATTTTAAAATTTCATTTGCTCTGTGATTCCATAATTTAATATGAAGCATTGTTTTAAATATGTTTGGAAGGAAATGTTGGGAGAGTTCATCTGCTTTGACTCTGCCATCTTGGGTCCTATTTTCTGAAGTAATAGCAAGCTGCAAAAGTATAACGTACAGAGGAGCTCCATGGTTGTAGATGTGCTCTAGAAAATCACTTTGACACCGGAATGTGTAGAGATATTTTTCCCTGCCAAGAAACCAAGGGATTTCATGGATCCCCAGGGGATCAATATAAAGGGACTAAGAGTTGGAAAACATAGACACAGAATGATATCTACAGGTAACAACCAGAAGCGCTGATGATAAAAATATCTGATACAAATTGTCCAGATAGAAATGAATGAGTAAAAAAAGACAAAAGTACTCACCAGCAGCAAGATGGTTCGAGTGGCTCTGACCTCAGGGAAGGTCCTGGCTGAGACACTGCTGCTATGAATTGTCTGCACTTTCTGATGATGTCTATATAGCAAGTATACAATGTAGCAACTAGCCAAAACTATAAGCACTACACAGACTACATTTCTAAGAGTAGTTAAACCCCAGTAAACATTATTTTGATTTTTAAGAGAACAATTCCCAAAATTCAGCTCAACAGGAGTACTGTTCATGTATCTTGGGCCTGTCACAGAAAACATTACAGGAATTTCTAAAAGAAGATTGAGGATCCAGAAGAAAAGACAAGAGTGCATGATATGATCTAGGAACCAAGCTTTGAATTTTCCCAGCCTGGAGACACTAGAACTAATGATGATGGCCTGAAAGGTACAAAGATAACAGGTGAAGCAAATTGAGAGTGCTATGGATAGTTTATAAAGATATAAGACAAGTTTGCACCCAACATCATTCAAGAAATTCTCTATTCCCAAATTTATCAGTATGTCTGAAAATCCTTTGGAAAAGAATATCATGATGTTGATAAAGTTCACTTGGATGAAAATCAGATAGACAGGTTTTATTCTATGGCCACAAAAGAAATTGAAAGAAAAAAGCCAAAGAAGAAAGAAGTTTGTTGGAACCCCAATTCCAGTCTGGAAGATCATTATAATCCCAAAGCACACTTTACTAGGAAACATGTTCTTTTTTTCTTGAACAGAAGCTTTGAGAGACAAGCAACCTAGAGAAAAAAGAAAATCTATGTGATTGCCACATTTGAGGATTCCAGTTCAAGACAGACTTATACTGCTTGTGCTTTTCCTTACTATGGCTAGGGCATTAATAATGAAGAGAATTGTAAAGGATTCCTCTTGACCAAATTCTCCTTCTATCTGTCCTTTACCCTTGAGTCTAAGTAGCAAAGGACTGAGTTCTAAGATGCCTCATGAGTTAGAACAGAGAAAAAGATAAAGATAGAGCTGGAGCTACTATATAGTAGCTCCATACATACTTCTCAGGAAATTAGATCTCAAATTTGTTAAGTATTGGTCCTCTAGTCTTCTCCCCACCCCCTGAATTATAGTGATATAGTTGAACAAGGAATTTAATTAGCTCTCATTTCCTGCAATACTATTTATCACCAAACCTTCAGTTACTGAAAGATAGCAATTGTGTGGTCCATTTCTAAAGAAAAGGCCATGTAAAATGAGGAGTACCAGAATGAGATATATTGTGAGTCTATTGTTTTGAGGAGATATACAAGCAAAATATTCTGCTAAAGAAATTGTTCATATAAATCAGCAGCTAAGTGGGTCCAGAGGCTAGAGCAATTGATCTGAATTCTGGAATACTCCAATTAACAGTAGCCTCAGATACTTTAACAGAAGAGGGACTGAGAAAATTAGTGAACCACTTTCTGCCTTAGTTTCCTCAGATATAAAATGTAAATAAAACATAAATAGCGTAATGTACCTGGAGTCAAGGTAAATTATATTTCTGAGTTGGAATCCGACCTTAGACATTTACTAGGTATGTGACCCTGAGAAAGTCACTTAAACATCTTTGCCTCAGTTTCCTCATATGAAAAAGGTCCTGGAGAAAAAAATGGCAAACCATTCCAGAATCTTCGAAAAGAAATCTTTATGTGGGGTCATGAAGAATCAGACAAAAATGAAAGAACTGAACAGCAACAACCAATATGTATATAGAAATGTACATATATTATAAAAACACATGTGTGTTATAATTAATAATGTACATATAAATACATATGTTTGTGCATCTTGTGTGTGCACAAATTATATGTGTGTCTATACTTTTGGTTTTATACACGAGTATTTATATATTTAAGTATTTATGGATAAATAATACAAATATTACATGTGTAAGTAACAATTGCATCATATTTACTTAACTCTTTTTCCTTTTTCCTTGAGCTCCTTGTTGGGGGAGGTGAGGTACATAATGGTAGCAGTAGTATAACTGCACAATTTAGCAACCTTTGGGCAATGCTATAAACTGACTTCCAGAATACGAGACCAATTCATAGTTCTTTCAACTGCAAATGATTTTTGTGTCTTTCTTTGCCATTTCTCCAAAATCTGTCACTTTATATTTCAACTTTGCCTATATGACAGCTGTGAAATGAATTATTAGGTTAACTTTTCAAGTTTCTTTTGTTAGTAACAATTGAGAGAATTTTTTATATTGAAATTTCAAAGGACTTCATTCTTTGAAAAATTCTTGTTCATATCCTTTCTTCATTTATGAAATAGGATATAGTTCTTATTCTCATAAATCTGATTTAATACCTTATACATCTCAATGAGACATTTAACAGATAAATGTTGTTAAGGTTTTTTTTCAGGGGGATTCTATGAAGACAACAGGGCAGGTCAAACAATTTCAGTCTCTCACAATTTTCCCCAAAAACAGAACAAAATTGAGCCTCAGGGCAATCATCGAACAGTGAAAAATGCATAAAACTTAGGAAAGAACTGGGGCCCTCCTGGGATAACACCAGAATACCGAAAGAAAGATCCCAGCTCCAGGGTTTAACCAGTATAAAGTGTAAACATATCCAAGCTAGCTTGACAGAAATACCACCCAAGGAGCCCTGGGACCAGGTAGGTTCATAGATAGCCTCATTCAAAACCACAGCAACTTTCACCTTCTGAACAGTGGAGGAAATTGGAAGTCTGAGTCGGGTAAGACTGAGGGAACTTCTACTGATTAGGAACGCCAGACCCTGATGCGCTGCTGAGACACCACTCTAGATCAGAAGAAACCAGCACATTCCTGGTGATTACAGAAGCATGATCAGGGTACCTGCTGGCTGTGGGCACTTACAGGAAGATGGAGTTTTTTGTTTGAGGGTATAAGTCAAAGGAGAGGTCTGAAGAAAAGCTAGGGGTCCCATCTTCCCCACTACAGGATTAGAGATCCTTACACTAATAGTTTTCATTTTAAAAAAGTAAAACTAGAGGCAGTTAAGTTGCAATGGATAAAGTGCCAGCCCTGAAGTCAGGAGGACCTGAGCTCAAATGCAGCCTTAGACACTTAATACTTCCCAGCTGAATGACTCTAGACAAATCACTTAATCCCAATTGCCTAGCAGTATGCCAAGAAAAAAACAAAAAAACAAAAAAAACAAAAAAAAAACACCCCACAAACAAACAAAAACAAAAACAAAAACAAAAAAAAAAAAAACAAAGAAGAACCAAACTGTAGAAACTTACTATGCAAATAGAGAAGATTGGTGTTTATTTTCAAAGGAGAACAGTGAAGTTTAAAAAAAAAAAAAAAAAAGGAATCTTTTACTCCAAAAAGTAATATCAAATGCCTACCTGCCTAGAAGGAATATATTTTTTAAAAAACTCAAAAAAGTCTTCAAAATAAAATGAGAGAGATTAAGGGAGAGTAGAGAAGACTCATCCAAGAAAAACAAGATCATGAAAAAAAAAAGTTAATCGCCTAGAAGAGGAGACACAGAATTTTAAAGAAGCAAATAACTATTTGAAATTTAGATTTGGGCAAGAAGAAGCCAGTGAAGCTATGAGACTAAGAAATAACAAAAGAAAATATAAAAAATGAAAAATTAGAACAGAATGTTAAACATCTTATTAAAAAACAATAAAAGATATGGAGAACAGATCAAGAAAATATAAGAATTATTGTACTGCCTGAAAGACGACCAAAAAAAGTACTTTGACACAATAATGCAAGATATAATTCAAGAAAATTGTCCTCGACTGTTAGAACATGAAGCGAACATATAAAGAAACAAAATCCACCAATCAGCACCTCAGAGAGATCCTATGTGGAAAATACATAGCAATATTATTGTCAAATTTTGAAATTCTCAGATCAAAGGCAAAATTATATAAGAAATAAACTTATAAAAACAATTCAAACATGCTGGAGCTACAATTAGAATTGTGCAGGACTTATTAGCAGCTACAATAAAAGACTGAAGGTCTTGGAATAATGTATCAACAACATAAAGGACTAGGTTTGTAGCCAAAAATATCATAGATAGCAAAACTAACCATAATATTAAATAAAAGTAGACATTCAATGAACATGAAGATCTTCAGGATTTTGTCTCAATCAAATTTGAACTTAATAGAACACTTAACATATAAGAGCCAGCATCAAAGATTAATTTTAAGGGACTCAACAAGGACAAATTTTAGTTTTTAAATGGATATATATACCATATGTTTAAGATCTACATCAGCAATCAAGCAGTTCAAAAAAAAGATTGGGGAATAACTACATATAATCTTAATAAAAAACAAAACAATTTAGGAAAAAATTAAAATAGTAATTATATTATACAGATTCACACACACACACACACACACACATAAAGGGTATAGCAATCTCTAAAACCTATAAAGAAATAAGAAGGGAGGGAATAGGATAAAGTTAGGTTAAGGGAATATATAGGATTTTACTAATGAGGCAAGATGTATAGATTAATGGAAAAGGGGTGAAGAAGGAAGGGAAGCATGGGAGGAGAAGATAAGGGAAGGATTTATGGGTGGGGGAGTTTAATAATTGCAAGGCAAGTTAAGGAGTAGAATTAAAGTAGGAGAAATAGTGGGAATAGGAAATAAAAGATATACACAAACACCATAACATGGATTAGGAATAGAATTGATCAGGAAAAAAAGTAGGGCTAGTAATCATTGATCTCAGACAAAGTCAATCTTAAAGATATAGCAAAGAGAAAAATCTATCCAGATACTACTTAAAAACCCATTTATTTATATATTTATTAACAAAAATGTTTGAAATTTAGTCAAAATATTTTCTTACTTCTACTGAAAAAAAAACACATTACTTTTATTGTTCTTTCTGACATGATCCATTGTGTTGATGGTTTTAAAAATATTGATGGAATCTTGAATCAATCATTAAATCCAATTTAGTCATAGTGTAAGATACCTTTTATATCCTGTTGTAGACTCTTTGCTTCAATTGTATTTAGTTTTTTAAAAAATTTCTCTCAATAGGGTTATTGGCCTCTAAATTTTATTTATTTTATTCCTAATGTTTCTATAGTTTTAATAGAAATGAGTGTTATGTTTAGTCAAAAGTTTTTTCCTATTTCTATAAAAAGATCTTAATGTGCTTATTACTGATATGATCTATTGATATATATATATCTATTTAAAATGATAGATAGATAGATAGATAGATCTATATTTCCCCTAGTATTTAAGTATTTCTGCATGCCTGGTATAAATCAACTATAATCCTATTGAACAATCTTTTTGATATGTTGCTGTCATTTCTAAAATATTGCAATTATTTTTGGCTTATGGTGGGCATTTTAATGGACAAAAAGATGAAGACTTTTCATTATGCCATCTTGAATAAACAAAATGACTTGTTTTCTCATATGTTCCTAGAAAAATCCAAATACATCTCATTTCTAATCTCATATAAGCATATCCAGTCATCAATTATCCTTTAACTTTCTTCCAGTGAACTTTGATAAAACCCTCAAAACTGCCTACATTTCTCATTGAACTTTGAATTTTCCTTTACTACTTTTTTCAAGTCCCCTCTAATTTCATCAATTCAGTTTTTCAATCTACCTAGAAAAACAGTTTCTCTCATTCCATTAACATTTGTAAATTAACACATCTAATTAAAAATTAACAACTAATTTCAAAATTGTCCATTTCCCTGATAACTTCAATAATTACAAATAGTTTCTCATTTTGTTAAGCAAAATATTTTTTCAATTATAAGGAGTATATACACAGAAATATGCATAGAAAGAGGATGTGGATATGAGATCACTATGATGGTATATCACCAAAAAAAATAGGAGTGAGAAAAAAGATTGTACTAAGAGAAGAGGGAAAAGGGTGATAGAATGAAGAGATATATCTCACATAAAAGAAGTATGAAAAAACTATTTCATTGGAAGGGAAAATAGTGGTGATATGCAACACTTGAATCATATTTTCATCATAATTGACTCAAAAAGTTTATACCACATACTTAGTTGGATATAGAAATTTATCCTTTCATATAGGAATATAAAAACTTATGGGAATAAAAGTTATGGGAATAAGAGAAGTAGGGCAGGACAACTAGAAGGGAGGGTAGTTTGGGGGAGATGGTGCTCAGAACGGGAATAGTTATGAAGAAAGACTGAGTGAAAGGGGTGTGTGTGTGTGTGTGTGTGTGTGTGAAAGAGAGAGAGAAGAGAGAGACAGAGAGGGAGAGACAGAGACAGAGAGACAGAGAGAGACAGAAGTGAGAGAAAGAGAGACAGAAGGAAAGTGAGTGGGAGAGCAAGAGGGAAAAAGAGGAAGGCAGAGAAGGAGGAAGGGAGAGGAAGAGGAAGGGAGAGAAGAAAAACAAAGGGAAATAGAGTGGAAGGAAATTCACAGGTTGTTATGATAATTGTAAATGTGAATAAAATATGTTGACCCATAAAGCAGAAGTGGATACCAGAATGTGTTAAAATTCTATAATATGCTACTTAGAAGAAACACATTTATAGAATAGATACAAACACAGAGGAAAGGACAGGGGCTAGAGCAAAATCTATCACGTGTTAGCTGATGTTAAAAAACAAAACAAAACATACAAAACAAGTAGGGATAGCAATCGTTTTCTCAGACAAAACAAAAGCAAAAATTGAAATACATGAACTGATACAAAACAAAATAACAAGAATCAGGAGAAAGTTGTACAGTAATAGAAATATTGTATGATTAACTATGAATGACTTGGATATTCTCAGCAATATATCTAATACAATCCAAGACAATCCCAAAGGATTCATGATGAAAAATGCTATCTGCCTTCAGAGAAAGAAGTTGTCTGAAATATGCTATTTTTCTCTTTCTTACTGTCTTTTTTTGTTGTTGTTGAGTCTTCTTGCCAAAATGACCAATATGGAAATAGTTTACATGTATATATATGTACATGTATAACATATCACATTGCTTGCTATCTCAGAGAGGAAGGAGGAAGAGACAGAGAGATACAGTTTAAAATTCAAAATTTTAAAACAACAAAACAAGCAAGAAATTTCTAGTCTGACTTTTCTGGACCAGTGGGAATGCAATGTAATGTATTTCTTTGTATCCATATGTTTCTTTTCTTTAAGATTTGCAAAGCTATTTATAAATATAATCTCAATTTATCTACACAATAATCCTGGGGATTAAGTATTACTATGAACTCTTTTAAAGATAAGCAAAGTAAGAGTAAGAGAGGTTAAATGATGTGCCCAAGATCTCCCACTGTCAAAATGTCTAATATCATTATAATAACTCAGGAATGCCTGACTATCAACTCTACCACATAGCTCCCTGCTTGATGCTATGCTTACTATGAAGGGATACAGTATTTGACAATTCTGGAACTAGATTTTAACCGAAATTCAAACAGTTTTAAAATAACCAAACCATGGGAAAAACACCCAAATAATAATTAATTTCATTCAGTCTGCAATTCCCAAATCAAATATTGATATGCCATAATCTCCAACAGGTATTTGGAAGGACTTCTCTCTCTCACCTGCAACAATAAATTCAGATGAAAGATCAATGTTCCAAAATTATTCATGTATTGCTATATAACTGGCTACTATGTAAAAGTAAAAAAAAATTATCCAGAACCCAGACATACTGTATGTTAGAAAAGAGCTAGAGTAACTTGATATCCTGGAAAACATAGAAATAACAGCATTATGAATATATTCTACAGGTTAAAATATAAACATAACTTTGAGAAAAGAAATAGATTTTTTTTCTTCCATCTCTTGCTGTTATTTCCAGTTTTTGAAAAGAGAGATAATTAGGTTTTTTATTCTTTTCTCTTCCTAAGTCTGACATATGGAGACCTCAGTAGAAATCTCTCTCCAAATATCCTGAGCACTTTTTCTAAACACTGTCTTACTTTTTTTCGAAGAAAGAAAAACTCCATTGATTTTCTTAACTGAAAACAAAACTCTTTCAAAAAAAATCTTGATGAAAATAATTTAAGTTATTGGAATAGTTTTAAAAATATAAGAAAAGATTTTCAAATTTTTCTGTGAATAAAAATTCCTTTATATGACTTATAGATAGTATATTTCTCTATGTGGAAAAAAAAATCTACATTGTTATTTTCAATGACCAGATGCATTAATGTCACAACTGCAATATCATAAAGACCCTTTTAAAATGTATAAAAGCAATTAGAGTCCAAGGCTCTCACAACAATCTAAAAAATATTCCATGGAACTTATTAATTTGTCTTTCTTCTCCATCTCAAATCATCCTTTCTGTCAGCTAAACATTTGCAGTTCATTTGGCTTCTACTTAAATTCATTGCCATGCTCTCTCTTGCTCTCTGTCATACTCTAAATGTCAATGATTTCTTAAAACTGTGAATCTAGAAGTGAATTTTGTCTGTTCAGGGTTAAGTAAAAAAATCTCATTATTTGAGCTCTTTTTCTAATATTTCTACCAGTATCATTCTACCAACAATTATCCTGGGTCACTTCCCTAATTTCTGCATAGCATTACATTAATCTTGTTTTTTTCTGCCTCCTCCTCTCAGTCCTTGAGGCTAAGACCTTACTCACCCAGTTAGATTCTTCTGCTAATGTAGAGTAGGACAGAGCAGCAACAGCATTTATGTGCAAGGATGGGAAGAGAGGAAAGCTAATCATACTATATATAGGAACTGGATTCTCTGAGCTCATCACCACTGGGATCTGTGATTAAAATGTTATGATCAGAATGATCTGTTTAGGGAATGATCAACTTCTCTGAAAAACAGCAAACTTTAGTTTCAGGTGCCAATAGATGAAAATAATCACCAGTAATGAGAATTTCCAGTTAGTTGACAGAGAAAATGTTTCTATACCCCAGGGCTAAGGGGCAAGTGGGAAGGAATAGTAGCATCATATAGAATCATGAAAGAAGTATGAAGCAGAGAAATCTGTGACTTGGATGATATTGGTGGCTCTTATTATGTTGTTATTTTATTGTTTTATCTACCTTGAAGTCCTGTGGTGGTAAACTGAACATGAAATAGAATGTGCCGATACACTATAGTCACTACCTTGGACACAGTTACCCAGGGCATGATGATTATCTAAAGACTCAACATCAACAGATTAGAGCACTTACCCAGGTATGTGAATAGCTTGCAGGGAAAATTGAACCAACTTATGGTTGAGTAATAGTGGAGGAGAAAAGGAATGGGTAGCTTTCAGAGATTTGGTGTACAACACTCTATTTACTCATCTGGGGCAGATCATTTACAAACATCAGGACTAGATGGATGAAAATGATGAGGAAATTTAGATGCTACTCCACAGCATTTAAATCTCATTATCATTGAAACAAAGAAGGATACTCCATAAAGGAAAACCATTTGAAGTATTCCAGAGGAAAAAATGATGAATAAAGAAACATTTATTAAGTGCCTACTACGTGTCAGGCACTGTACTAAGTGCTAAGAATCCAAGAAGAAGAAAAGATTGTGCCTTCCCTCAGAGTTTGCAATATGAGGGAGACAACATAATAACAAATTAAATAATGCCCTCTATATAGACAATAAATAGGAAATAATTAATATTGAATATTATAAATAGAAAACATAAAATAATTAATTCTAATAATTAATAGACATTCTATATAAGAATTCTGTAATGCACTACAAGTAAAAGGGGTTGGTAAAGGTTTCCAGTAAAAGGTAGAATTTTAATTTGGGAAGTAAGAGAGGCCAGTGAATTCAGTAGGTAGAACTGTTGAGGTTTAGATGTGGGGTACCCAAATGAAATTAGGGTTTCTGGTGGTCAGAGAGTTAAATAAGGTCTAGTATAAATTTTGGATACAGGATAGGTTTGGCTCCCTTGTAACCTCTGTGGATTAGGTGCATAGGTAGGGAGTTTTGGAGAATTCCCTTCTGGTAGTGTAAGAGTCCCCTATAAAGGAATTAACAGACCCAAAAACCTAGATTGATAAAAGAAGTTTATTATGGAGATTAGAAGTAAGGTTAAAGTCTAATTAAGGAAATAAGTGAAAGTAAAGAGAAGATGGCACTGGAAACAGTATTCCAGTGGGCAGAGCCCCTTGTTATGTCAAGCATAGGGCTGACAAGTTTGGAACCTCTGCAAAGAGAGGATTTTAGTTTGGCTCTTTTTATAATAAAAGATTTAGCTAAGGGGACCCGTGGGTGGAGTCCCAAGTTGGTTCAGATCTGATGGGGGCTGGGACAAGCCCAGATCTTCTATTGGAATTCAGAGGGGGTCCTTTTGACCAGGATTTATGAATCAGAGGTCCTAGTTTCATGAATTAGTAAGGCACAGTCAGGATCACATACGATTTAGCAGCCACCACCATAAAGAAGCATAGGGCTTGTAATACAATATTTCAGAAGGTAAATGATAGAGGGTTACAACCAACAATAATCTGCCAAGACAAACAAATTGGAATCCTTTGAGGACTTCCAAGCATTCATTCCTGATGAAAAGATTAGAGCTTGATAGGAACTATGAAGTTCAAACATCAGAGTGAAGAGAAACACAAAATGGTAAACGTGAAAGAAGAATGATAAAGAATTACCTAATTTTGTTTTTCTTTTATTCTCAAGGAGGGGTAAAAGAATGAGAAAGTTGACTGAAAAAAATATGTCTTTTTAAAATTATTCAACTACTCCACAACTGTAAGTCCCCCTTAATTTCCAGTTCTTTAGCATTGCAAAAAGAGCCACTACAATTATTTTTGTATAAATTATATATATGTAAAGTCATGGGAAAGCAGAATATGATAGTATCCAGCTCATGACATGAACATCAATTGAAGGAAATGAGGATGATTAATCTAGAGAAGAGATTTTTGGAATGGGAGGTGATGGTGATCTTCAAGCATCTCAAAGATCCCATGAAAAATGGATTAAACTTATTCTTTTTGGAACTTTATCCCTAACTGCCTTGTTTGGATGAACTACTTCCCAGAAGCTATGTCTATGATAAATCGTTGTCATCTGAAGAAGAGGCTCACTTGAACTATGCTCAAAAGTTATCAAACTGTGCATATCCTTTGAGCCAGCAGTGTTTCTACTGGGCTTATATCCCAAAGAGATATTAAAGGAGGGAAAGGAACCCACATGTAAAAAAAATGTTTGTGGCAGCCCCTTTTGTAGTGTCAAAAAACTGGAAACTGCGTGGATGCCCATCAGTGGGAGAATGACTGAATAAATTGTGGTATATGAAAGTAATGGAATGTTAATTTTCTGCAAGAAATGAACAAAAAGATGATTTCAGAGAAGCCGGGAGAGACTTATATGTACTGATGCTGAGTGAATTGAGCAGAACTTGGAGATCATTATACATGTCAAGAACAATACTATATGATTATCAATTCTGATGGACGTGGCTCTCTTCATCAATGAGATGATGCCAACCAGTTCTAATTGTTCGGTAGTGAAGAGAGCCATCTACACCTAAAGAAAGAACAATGAGAAATGAGTGTGGATCACAACATAGCATTCTCACTCTCCCTGTTATTTATTTGCATTTTCTTTTATTTTGCAGGTTTTTTTCCTTCCTTCTTGATCTGATTTTACTTGTGCAGCAACATAACTATAAACATATATACATATATTGGATTTAACATATGTTTTAACATATTTAACATATATTTGGCTATCTGCCATCATTTTCCTCACAAAGAATGCTGAAATAAACTGGGAAAACATTTTTAACATTCAAAGATTCTGATAAAGGCCTCATTTCTAAGAAAGGAGTGGGGAAGGAGGGAAAAATTTGGAACAGAAGGTTTTGCAAGGGTCAATGTTGAAAAATTTACCCATACACATGTTTTGTAAATCAAAAGTTTTAATAAAATAAAATAAAATAAAAAATAACAAAGAATTTTGAGATCAACCAAAATGGGAGATTGGAGAACTGGAGGAGGGACAAGGGCACAGGACCCACTAGATGGCAGGGGAGGGGGGGGACTGGTATGTCAGACTCTGGAAAAATAAATCTCCAATGGCACTTAGTCCATTACTACTGGTACTGGAGAATCCACTTGCCTGGTTCCATATCTAATCACATTGCTGCCACAATTAATAGCAGACTGCATCAGACTGGCCTCTAACCTGTAGGTTGCTGGAGTCAAACAAAGAATCCTAAAGACAGGAGAGTCAGAAATCAAAGAGAAATTTAATTTCAGGGCAGGAAATGGCCTCCAAGCAAGGAGGCAGATTAGACACATGTACCAATATGAGGGACCCATTTAGTGTGGCTAAATCTTGATTTATATACTTATGGCTAGACCAGGAGTCAAAAAGAATATTTGTAGGAGCAGAGCCAAGATGGCAGAGAAGATACACATGAATTGCTAAGCTCTCTCTTACTCTCAATACCAACTATTTAATTCAGTTTCAAAAATAGCGCTGGACTGGTAAAAACCACAAAGATTAGAAACACAACTTACCAGCTGAAGAGAAGGTGGATGGAGAAAAAGTCTGGCTCAGATAGTGATAGAACTATGCCAGCATATTGTGCAGATCAGGCAGGCCTCTGGGGTTAGAAAACCTACAGAGACAGAAGATTCTGGCATAGGCTGATTGCTCTATTCTACTTGTCTAACAACAGATCAGCAGAGAAATCAAGCCAATTAAAAAAAAAATCACCAGAAACTGCCTATAGGTACCCCAAACTGGAAGTGACTCAGCATAGATCACGGCACAGCCACCTTCTACTGCCTGGGGCTTTTCCTTAGGGAAGTTAAGAACCTGCAAGGCAGTGGGACACAGCTCAGGGCAGCCTCTAATCTCACAGTGGGGAGTTTGGCCTGAGACAGCAGAACTTCCACAGCAGGGAAACTTCTGCAGCAGCAGCAACTGTGCTCCCCGGAGCAGAGACACTTCCGGTCTGTGTGCCAGGGCTATTCGTTGGTCAGCTGCTAATATCCATGGGCCTAAGGGGGGATCTTTGGCCTGGGGGTTGTGACACTTTCACTGTTCAGCCTCTATCCACAGCGGGAGTTCTTCACTAGACACTCCCGCAGCCCAGCTCTGCTAAACAGCTCTGAATCACTTCTGGTAGGGGGGGAAACTCTCTCCCAGAGACCCTCGTACCTTTGCAGTCCATTCACAAGACAGCTACTGTGCAAACTGTTCTGCAAAGGAAGTTGGTAACCTCCTTACCTGGAAGGCAGACCCCACAGGTTTTTAAAAATGAGTAAAAAAATGAAGAGAATGATTGACAGCTGCTATACAGAAAAAGAGCAGGTTTCCAACCCTAAGGAGGCTAACAGCAGACAGTCTCCAGATAATACCCTGAAGGGGAATGTTACTTGGCCCCCATCACATAACTCTCTCCCCATCACATAACTAGAAGAGACTATTAAAGACATAAAAAGAGAGTTAGAAGAAAAATGGGCAAAGGAAAGAGAAGCTATGCTAGAGAGTAACAACGTCCTGAAAGTTGAATTGGAAAAGATAAAGAATTAACAGGAAGTACAGGGAAACAAAATTTGTGAATTGGAAAAGGTTAAAAAATCACATGAAAGCAGGATCTGTGAATTGGAAAAGATAAAGAATTCCCAAGAAAGTAGGATTTGTGGGTTGGAAAAATCAAATAACTCACCAAAAAAAAAAAAAAAAAATAGTGAAATGAAAAAAATTCCATAGAGCAAAATAATGTATTTAAAAACTCAATTGCACATATACAAAAAGAAATAAAAAAAGCGAATGAAGAAAATAACTCATTTAAAATCAGGACTGAACAAATAGAAATGAATGATTCATTGAGACACCAAGAATCAGTCAAGCAAAACCAAAAAAATGAAAAGCTGGAGAATAACGTCAAATAGTTGCTGGGAAAATTGACAGACCTGGAAAATAGATCTAGGAGAGATAATCTGAGGATCATTGGACTTCCTGAAAATTATGATGAAAAAAAGAGCCTAGATTCCATTTTACAGGAAATCACCAAAGAGAGTTGTCCAGAGGTAATAGAACCAGAAGGTAAAATAGGCATTAAAAGAATTCATCAAATATCTTCTGAAAAAGACCCTAAAAACAAAAACAAACAAACAAACAAAAAATTCCACAGAACATTGTGCCCAAGCTGCAGAACTATCAGACTAAGGAAAAAATATTGCAAGCAGCCAAGAAAAACAATTAAAATGTGGAGGTGTCACAATAAGGGTCACTCAAGATCTAGCTGCATTCACGTTAAAGTATCAAAGGGCCTGGAATCTGATATTCTGAAAAGCAAAAGAACTAGGACTGCAACCAAGAATAAACTACCCATCTAAGTTTAGCATTTTCTTCCATGTAGGAAGATGGATATTTAATGAACAGATGAACTCCATGTGTTTCTAAGGGAAAAAAAAAAAAATCAGATCTAAGAAAAAAATTTGATCTCCAACCACAAGACTCAAGAGAAGCAACAAAAGGTAAAAGGAACTCTTGAGAACTGTATTTGTTTACTGATATAACAAAAAAAGGGAAGTAGAAATGGAAAGAGGATACTGTCAGAAAATGGGAAAAGGGGAGATAAAAAGAGGGAAACTACATCCCAGGAAGAGGCAAAGAAAATTTATCATATCTGAGGGAATTTAGATAGGAGGAGGAACATTGTGTGAATCTTACTCTCATCAGAGTTGACTCAAAGAGTAAATAATTGACACATTTGTTTTTCAGAGCATTCTCTCTCACCTTATTAAAAGGGGGGAGAGGAAAAGGGAAAAGGAAAGGAGTAATAAGGGAAGGGTACAAGAAAGAGGAAGGGATTTAAAAGGAGGGGGGAGGGATAAAAAAAGGGAGGGCTGCATGACCAAGTGGGGCCCATAAGTTTAATACTGTGGAAGGGGTTCAGGGGGGACAAGGGGGAAAAAAAGCATAATCTGGGGATAATATGATGGCAGGAAATACAGAATTAGTCATTTTAACTGTAAATGTGAATGGGATGAACTCTCCCATTAAGTGGAGGCGGATTGCAGACTGGATCAAAAGTCAGAACCCTACAATATGTTGCTTACAGGAAACACATTTAAAGCAGGAAGATACTTACAGAGTAAAGGTAAAAGGCTGGAGCAGAATCTATTATGCTTCAAGTGAAGTCAAAAAAGCAGGAGTAGCCATCCTTATCTCAGATAAAGCAAAAGCAAAAATTGATCTAATTAAAAGAGAAAAGGAAGGAAACTATATCTTGCTAAAGGGTCCCATAGAAAATGAAGCCATATCAATACTAAACCATATATGCATCAAGTGGTATGGCATCTAACTTCCTAAAGGAGAAGTTAAGAGAGTTGCAAGAAGAAATAGACAGCAAAACTATAATAGTGGGAGATCTCAAACTTGCACTCTCAGGATTAGATAAATCAAACCACAAAAAAATTAAGAAATAAATTAAAGAGGTAAATAGAATATTAGAAAAATTAGGTATGATAGATCTTTGGAGAAAACTGAATGGTGATAGAAAGGAGTATACTTTCTTCTCAGCAGTTCATGGAACTATACAAAAATTGACCATATATTAGGACATAAAGATTTCAAAATTAAATGCAGGAAGGCAGAAATAGTAAATGCTTTCTTCTCAGATCAACATGCAATAAAAATTACATTCAAAAAAAAAAAAGATATATTTGAACATTTACTGCCTTACACAATAAACTTCCTGAGATTTAAAAAAAAAAAAAAACCTACATTCAACAAGAAGTTATGGGCAAATAGACCAAAAAGTAATTGGAAACTAAATAATCTCATCTTAAAGAATGAGTGGATGAAGCAGCAAATTATAGAAACTATTAATAATTTCACCCAAGGTAATGACAACAATGAGACATCATACCAAAATTTGTGAGATGCAGCTAAAGCAGTAATAAGGGGAAATTTTATATCTTTAGAGGCTTACTTGAATAATATAGAGAAAGATCAATGAATTGGGCTTGCAACTTAAAAAGCTAGAAAAAGGCCAAATTAAAAACCCCCAACCAAATACTAAACTTGAAATTCTAAAATTAAAAAGAGAAATTAATAATATTGAAAGTAAAAAAAAAAAACAAAACTATTGAATTAATAAATAAAACTAAGAGTTTGTTTTATGAAAAAACCAATAAAATAGATAAACCTTTGGTAAATCTCATCAGAAAAAGGAAAGAGGAAAATCAAATTGTTAGTCTTAAAAATGAAAAGGAGGAACTTTCCACCAATGAAGATGAAATTAGAGCAATAATAAGGAGTTACTTTGCCCAACTTTATGCCAATAAATTTGATAACTTAAGTGAAATGGATGATGACCTCCAAAAATATAGGCTTCCCAGATTAACAGAGGAGGAAGTAAATTGCTTAAATAATCCCATTTCAGAAAAATAAATAGAACAAGCTATGAATCAACTCCCTAAGAAAAAATCCTCAGGACCAGATGGATTTACATGTGAATTCTACCAAACATTTAAAGAACAAATAGTTATATAAACTATTTGAAAAAATAAGGAATGAAGGAGTCCTACCAAACTCCTTTTATGACACAGACATGGTACTGCTACCTAAATCAGGTAGGCTGAAAACTGAGAAAGAAAACTATAGATCAATCTTCTTAATGAATATTGATGCTAAAATCTTAAATAAGATATTAGCAAAAAGACTACAGAAAATCATCTCCAGGATAATACATTATGATCAAGTAAGATTTATACCAGGAATGAAGGACTGGTTTAATATTAGGAAAACTATTAGTATATATATATTTTTTCCCCCTGAGGCTGGGGTTAAGTGACTTGCCCAGGGTCACACAGCTAAGAAGTGTTACCAGTGTCTGAGACCAGATTTGAACTCAGGTCCTCCTGAATTCAAGGCTGGTGCTCTATCCACTGCATCACCTAGCTGGGCCCAACTATTAGTATAATTGACCATATTAATAATCAAATTAACAAAAAACCATATGATCATCTCAATAGATGCAGAAAAAGCATTTGATAAAATACAACATCCATTCCTACTAAAAACATTTGGGAGTATAGGAATAAATGGACTATTCATTAAAATAGTCAGGAGCATATATTTAAAACCATCAGTAAACATCATATATAATGGGGATAAACTGGAACCTCTTCCAGTAACATCAGGAGTGAAACAAGGTTGCCCACTATCACCATTGTTATTCAATATTGTATTAGAAATGCTACCTTCAGCAATAAGAGTCGAGAAAGAGATTAAAGGAATTAGAGTAGGTAAAGAGGAAATCAAATTATCACTCTTTGCAGATGATATGATGGTATGCTTAGAGAACCCCAGAGATTCTAATAAAAAGTTATTAGAAATAATTCACAATTTTAGTAAAGTTGCTGGACACAAAATAAATCCACATAAATCCTCAGAATTTTTATACATCACCAACAAAATCCAACAGCAAGAGATACAAAGAGAAATTTCATTTAAAACATCTGTCGAGAGTATAAAATATTTGGGAATCCATCTACAAAGGAAAAGTCAGGAATTGTTAGAAGCATGTCTACGAAAAACCATAGAAACACTAAGGAATTATAAATTGTACATAGCTTCTGAAAAAATTCAAAGACATGCTCCTTTTCAATATTTAGGATATGAAGTATATCCTAAGGTGCTTATAGTACAAAAACTCTCCTTAAGAACAGAGAAGCTAAACACCTTAAATGACTTCCAGAATTGATAGGAGATATTCAATGGATGTGTCCCATGCTAGGCTTGACTACCTGTCAATTGCAACCATTATATGACATTTTAAGGGGAGACAGTGCTTTAAATTCACCACGCCAGCTTACAAAAGAAGCTCAAGAGGCTTTGAGACAAGTTGAACTGGCTTTATCCAATGTGGTTGAAAGACTCACTCAAAAACCCTTGGAAATATCAGTTTTTGCTACACAAGAGGTACCCAAAGCAGTCCTTCATCAAGGAGACAGTGTGATAGAATGGGTGAACCTCCCAGCACAACCAGAACAAAACCTTATTCCTTACCCAGTGCTTGTGACTAGAATTTTATTAAAGGCCATTAAACGAGCACTACAATTATCTGAGATAAGACCTGACAAGATATACACCTTTTATACTAATGCACAAGTTAATGTGTGCTGTGAAACAATCCCAGAGTAGCAAATTTTATTAGCCATGGCTCCAAATTTTACACACAGGTCTCCATTAAAGATAACCAGACTGTTACATAATTGGTGATGGATTCTTGAAGAAAAGGTTTCTAAAGTTCCTCTTAAAGGACCAATTATGTTTACAGATGCATCCAAACATAATATTTGTGCTGTATATTCTCGTGGCTTAACCATAAAGAGAATAATCAAAACTCCTTTTCAATCCACTCAGCAGAATGAATGGTATGCAATCATTCTAGCTCTTGCTTATTATCCGGGAGACATAAATATAATATCTGATCTGGCCTATTCAGTAGGTGTGGTACAAAGAATTGCCACAGCTCAAATAAAATTTGTAGCCTCCAATATATATCAGCTCTTTAAGGAACTTCAAGAGCAAGTGAGAAAGCATCCAGGTAAGATTTATATCTTGCATGTCCACTCTCATAGTGGACTTCCAGGTCCTATTTTTGATGATAATTCAAAGGCAGATAGCCTTCTAACCATGTTGGCCAATACTCCTTTATTTCAAGAAGCCCAAGAATCTCATTCTAAATATCATCAGGCTGCCCGAGCTTTACATTTACAATTTGGAATAACAAGAGAAGAAGCTAGGAGCATAGCAAAAGCCTGTACATCTTGCCTTTCTTTCCATGCTCCCACACTCCCTCCAGGGAAGAACCCTCCTGATTTGAGACCTAATAAAATTTGGCAAATGGATGTGACCCATTATAAATCTTTTGGTCATCTATCTTTTATCCATGCTTGGTAGACACCTTTTCAGGATTCATTTTTGCAATGCCAGCAGCAAAAGAGACAGGCCCGAGTGGATTCCTTATACAAGCATTGGCAATTATGGGTGTGCCACAAGCAATAAAAGCAGACAATGGACCTGAATATACTTCTAAACATTTTGCACACTTTTGTGCACAGTATAAGATTTTACATACCACTGGCAAACCTTTTAATCCTCAAGGGCAGGCAATAGTAGAGAGAAGAAACAGAGATATTAAGACACTCCTCCAAAAACAAAAGAAAGGGGGACCCATGGGTAACCCTAGAGAACTTCTAAATTTAGTTCTCTATACCATTAATTTTAAAATTTTTGACAAAGATGCACTGGCTCCAGCAGACAGGTTTTATAACCCACTGGAAGGGAAGTATCCAGTGTGAGCAGCTCCACTGTCTTTAGATAATCGCCAGGTCATGTGGAAAGACCCAGAAAGTGGTGAATGGAAGGGACTAGATAGGTTAACTGCTTGGGGCAGAGGGTTTGCTTGTATTTCAGATGGAGAAGGAATCAGATGGGTGCCAACAAGCTATATTTGCCTTGTCCATTGGAGAGAGATGGAGCAGACCCTTGAAACGAAGGAAAAGACCCAAGAAACATCAGGTGGTTCCATTGCTGACTGTGCCCACCACTGAAAGAACCTGGCAGTTATGGTGTTTGACCCATGGACATCAAAAATTGTTGGACTTGAAAATCCTCAGGAATCATTGGATTCTCTGAGACATGATAAGACTATTATAGGACTTGAAAGCCCTCAGGAATCATTGTATTCTGAGACAGCATAAGACTATTGTCAGACTTGAAAGTCCTCAGGAATCATTGGATTCTCTGAGGCATCATAAGACTGTTGCAGGACTTCAAAACCTGTAGGAATCATTGGATTCCCTAACATATAAAAAGACTGTTGCAGGACTTCAAAAACTTGTGGGGATCATTGGATTCCCTGACAGGTGAAGCAATGGACAATAGATTGATTTTGGACTATCTCTTGGTTGCTGAAGAAGGTATATGTGTGACTGATGTTTACATACCCTCCTTCTAGGACTTCTGGAAATCTTTTACAACACTATGTTGATTCATATTTTTTGTTATATCACTACTTGCATGTACAATTCATGTTTGTTACACCACATTGAACCTGCACTTACTGTGGGGAGAGTCATCACTAATAGCCTGTGTGTTATTGCTATGTGCTTGTGAAATACCTCCCATGCTGATGGGTTTATGCATACTTATCTCTAATAAGACCCTTCAGCCCAGAAACCTGCTAGCAATCCCCACTTCCCTTTTTAGTGCTTTCATGTTCCTTCCTGAGAAGTTGGGGGGGAAACATGATCACCTCCTTTTGGGGGTTCTCACTTCCCTGAGAAGTCAGGGATGGCATGACCATCTGTGTTCTAAAACAAAAGAAAGTGGGAGATGTAAAGGGCTAGAACTGACTAAATGCATTTGGATAATGGAGCATGTGAAACTAATTGCCAATTGGACAATTCTCTATTAACATGTTTGAAGGATGACCCTCCCCAACTATTTGATACTGGCTGGATCAGTGGGTGTGGACAAAGAAGAGGAAGTGACATGAGTGGGTGGAGTAGGAAATTGAGGCATTCTCCTGGCTGTGGAGAGAGAGGAAGGAGGTGCTAGATCTAATCTCCTGACCACCACTGCAAAAGACCAAGAATAAAGACTTTTGATTATCCTGACTCCAGCTGATTCTAGGAAGACAGGGTTCCAGCAAAATTACAAAACACTTGCCACAAAAATAAAATCAGATTTAAATAATTGGAAAGACATTAAGTGCTCTTGGATAGGCTGAGCAAATATAATAAAGATGACAATACTCCCTAAACTAATCTATTTATTTAGTGCTATACCAATTAGACTCCCAAAAACTATTTTAATGACCTAGAAAAAATAACGACAAAATTCATATGGAAGAACAAAAGGTCGAGAATTTTAAGGGAATTAATGAAAAAAAAAAATCAAATGAAGGTAGCCTAGCTGTACCTGATCTAAAACTATATTATAAAGCAGCAGTCACCAAAACCATTTGGTATTGGCTAAGAAATAGTTGATCAGTGGAATAGGTTAGGTTCACAGGACAAAATAGTGTACAACTATAGTAGTCTAGTGTATGACAAACCCAATGATCCTAACTTTTGGGATTCATTATTTGACAAAAAACTGTTGGGAAAACTGGAAATTAGTATAGCAGAAATTAGATATGGACCCACACTTAACACCATATACCAAGATAAGATCACAATGGGTCCATGATTTAGGCATAAAGAATGAGAGCATAAATAGATTAGAGGAACATAGGATAGTTTACCTCTCAGACTTGTGAAGGAGGAAGGAATTTGTGACCAAAGGAGAACTAGAGATCATTATTGATCACAAAATAGAAAAATTTGATTACATCAAATTAAAAAGCTTTTGTACAAATAAAACTAATGCAAACAAGATTAGAAGGGAAGTAACAAATTGAGAAAATATTTTTAGAGTTAAAGGTTCTGATAAAGGCCTCATTTCCAAAATATATAGAGAACTGACTCTAATTTATAAGAAATCAAACCATTCTCCAATTGATAAATGATCAAAGGATATGAACAGACAATTCTCAGATGAAGAAATTGAAACTATATCCACTCATATGAAAGAGTGTTCCAAATCACTATTGACCAGAGAAATGCAAATTAAGACAACTCTGAGATACCACTACACCCCTGTCAGAATGGCTAAGATGACATGAAAAAATAATGATGAATGTTGGAGGGACTGTGGGAAAACTGGGACACTGATGCATTGTTGGTGGAGTTGTGAAAGAATCCAATCATTGTGGAGAGTAATCTGGAATTATGCCCAAAAAGTTATCAAACTGTGCATATCCTTTGATCCAACAGTGCTACTAATGGGAACTGTATATTTGTGGCAGCCCTTTTTGTAGTGGCTAGAAACTGGAAAATGAATGGATGCCCATAAATTGGAGAATGGTTGGTAAATTATGGTATATGAATGTTATGGAATATTATTGCTCTGTAAGAAATGACCAGCAGGATGAATACAGAGAAGTTTGGAGAGACTTAACATTATCTGATGCTAAGTGAAATGAGCAGAACCAGGAGATCGTTATACACTTCAACAATGATACATATGAAGATATATTCTGATTGAAGTGGATATCTTCAACATAAAGAAGATCCAATTCAGTTCTGGCTGATCAATGATGGACAGAATCAGATAGACCCAGAGAAGGAACACTGGGAACTGAGTATAAACTGTTTGCACTATTGTCTTTCTACCCATGTTACTTTTACCTTCTGAATCCAATTCTTACCATGCAACAAGAAACTCGGTTTTATACACATATATTGTATCTAGGATATACTGTAACACACATAACATGTATGGGATTGCCTTTATCTAGGGGAGGGGGTAGAGAGAGTGAAGGGAAAATTCGGAAAAGAAGTGAGTACAAGGGATAATGCTGTAAATAAAAAAATTACCCATGCATATGTAATGTCAAAAAAATTATAATTATAAAATTAATTTTTAAAATGCAAAAAACAAAAAAGATAATAAGTTTCAAAGAATGTCAACTTTAAAAAAAAAAAAAGAGTATTGTAGCAACCTTAGTGAGTTACAATAGCAAAAATAAGGCTTTCTGGTGCTTGCTCAAACTCAGGGACCATCACTTCCAGAAGGTGATTGAAATGGATTGTTGTTACACCAAGCTCAAGGCACTGCTTGCTTATTGGGCACGAATACAAGGTATCTCCTAATATCTACCTTCTAGAATTGATAGGACATGGGAAAAACTTGGATGGGGAGTGGTATGAGAAAAAGAGTAAGCAATGGAGCAAAAGAGTTAGCCGCCTAGATTCAGAATCTAAAGGACAGGGAGAATGGTGTTGCCCTCCCCAATAATAAGGAAGAGGAAAAAAGGATCAAATTCTGTATAGGTCTTAATTAATGAACAATATTGATATATGTAATCACTTCTACATGCCTACGAATAATTTAAATTGTATCACAGACAGCCAAAATTGAGAAACAATTATTTAATTGGTGACTGATATGTGGATCGCAGCATTATCTCAAAAGAAATAAACAAGAAATGAACTTGTAAATTAAACTTACAGTGACTCAGTGAATCACACACAAAACAAAGCAGCTGAGATCGATATTCCCTCTTTGCCCGGTCCCCACATCCCTCATTATTTGCTGTGCAGAAAAGTTGAAATCTCACCTGTTCCAATTACTTACTTTGGAACTGATCATTAATAATCACTGCACCTGATAATTGGCAGCTGGGACAAGAGTTGATCTTTCTTTGGGGATAATGTTCAGCTCCCTCCACAGATAGTGCCATTTCTCTAGTAGATGACATGTTAATGACAGCTCTAAGGGACTGGGAACTTAGGGATTTGTGTCCCTATAACCTTGGTCCCAGCTTTCTTGCTACATACACAGATTGCTGAAACGTTGGAGTTCACACTGACAACAGAGAACAGAAGGTAAGAATCATCTATGTTGCAGCCTCAGATGCAGGGAGGAACAGAAGTAAGTAGAGGGGACCAGACCTTGGGCTGAGGAATCTGATTTTGGAGATTAAAAAGTACCAGGAAGAAATAGATAAAACTGGGAATATTCTACCCTAGGAATGCACCCGGGGGGCAAATTATGGGGAGTTCTCTGGAGTAAAATATTAACACTATGTCAACTACAAGAACTCTATGAATGTAGTTCGCACTGTGCCTATCATTTAGTAGTTACATCTGATGGAGACATTCCTTCATGTCTAAGTTTTTCTCTCCTTGATCTTTCTTTTCTTCCTCCTTTTTTATTATATGTTCAATGTGTTAAGTGATTTACAGTCACATTGGGGAATATCTTTAGCCTTTCCATTTTTGCAACTCTAGACTATCATTAGCACACTAACTCATGTGCAAAAAATCTTTCTGACAGGTCACAGAAGTTCCCATCAGTTTATGATTGGATTTTTCCATTTCTTAATTTCAGAATCTATAAAAAATACTAAAAATGAAAATTGTCTCAGTCAATATGCTAAAATACTAAATAAGATATTAGGTAACATAATCTGGAGTATTTTTATCTTTTTTTGTTTTAATTTATGGAATGTAATAAGCATTTCCATATTACAGTATATTTTTAAAAATATATATAATTGCAATGAAACTACAAGTCTATTGTGTACAACTTACTGGTCTTGGAAATATATAATAAAGTCATGTTAATTTCTTTTTTCCTTTTTTACAAAATTCTTTCCCCCCCATCTTAGACATGGTTATTATTAGACACAAATATAATGCATTCTTATATTTGTCAGTTCTTCCTCTGAATGGACATACTGTCTTCATTTTTTGGTAATTCATTTGGGTATTTATATTAGTCAAAATTACTCACTCAAAGTAGTGCTTAAAGCAATATTGCTGTTACTATATATTATTATATATATACTATACTATATATTATTGTTGTTCTAGTCATTTCACTCTTTATTCTTTTGTGCAAGTCTCTCTCTGCCTTTCTCAGATTATTGAATCCATCATTTCTTATAGCAGAGGGGTATTCCATTCTAATTATATATCATAACTTTTTCAGCCTTCCCTGGTTGTTGGGCATTCCTGAAATTTCTAGAACTTTGCCATTACAAAGCTACCATAAATATTTTAGAACATATAGATTCTTTTCCTTTTGCCCTAATCATCTTTAGAAATAAACCTAGTAGTTGTATTGATGAATCAAAGAGTACAGTCAGTTTAATAACTCTTTGGGCATAATTACAGGTTGCTATCCAAAATGATTGAATCTATTCATAATTCCATTAACAATAAATTAGTGTTCCAATTGTTCCACATTCCATCCAACATTTGTCTTTTTTGTCTTCAATCATTTTGAACCTCATAGGTAAATAACACTATATCAAAGTTATTTTCATTTGCATTTTTCTAATCATCGATGATCTTGAGCATTTTTTATGACTATAAATGGTTTTTATTTTTCTTTGGAAAATTTCTTATCCATATCTTTTGACAACTTATCACATATAGATTACACACACACACACACACACACACACACACACACACACACACACATAAATATATGTCTTGTAGACTTAACTAAGTTCTTTATATATTTGAGACAAGAAACCCTTATCTGAAAAATTATATAAATTTTTTCCTAGTTTTCTGCTTTCCTTTTAATCTTGGCTATATTTGTTTTATTTCTACAAAATCTTTTTTAATGTGCTGTGATCAAAACCATCCATTTTATAGCCTATTCTGCCATCTCATTTACTCAAAAATTGTTCACCTCTACATAAGTCTGCTAAGTTCATTGTCCTTCAGATTTTCTTGTAATATCTTTTTATATCTACATCATGTATCCATTTTGACCTTCTTTTGGTAAGGGTTACAACATATGGATCTATGCCTAATTTCTGCCATAGTACTTCCCAGTTTATCCAACAACTTTTACCAAATGATGAATTCTTTACCCGAAATCTTGTCTCTACATTTGTCAAATACAAAGTTATTTTAATCATTTGCCATTGTGAATTACACATCTAGTCTGTCCTGTTGATCTACCTACTTTTTGTGAGTACCATATGGTCCTAACAATTATTTCCTAATTAATACTACATTACTCCACTGAATCAACACAGTAGGCCCTGAGGGAAGCAGAGTAAGCCTCAAGAAATTCGACCTCAACTTTCACATTATTCATGGACTTAAGAAATTTTACCTCATAGCCTTTCATCTCATAGCCTTTTTACCTTACAAATTTTCATCTAAAAAACAACACCTGGTTGAAGGAGGGAAGAACTGAAAGATGCTCTGCTTTTTCTGGAAGTTAGATCTAGCATTGCTGACCAAAGATGAACTTCTGACTATGTCTGTATGCAAGGGGGAGGGAGCACAAGTCTGATGAGTGCAGTAACAAGAACATTTTGGGGAAATCATGGGGAAATCTTTTAGAGGAAGGATGAGAAGAGATCCTATAGTAGAATGACCTAAGGCCCACAGCAACATTACCCATAACTCAGAATTATAACTCGGTAATAATAATAATGTTATTAAAAATAAAATAAATCAAATTTAAAATAAAATGAATAAGCAAAGGGAAAAGACCTTGACCATTGATAATTACTTTAGTATAAAAGAAAATCTGGGTTCATATTCAGAAGGAGATAATGATTTTTTTAAAAAGCCACTCTTACCCTAAAGAGTGCTGTCAAATAGTTACAAGCCCCCAAAAAAAACTTGGAAAAAATTTAAAAGAGATTCAAAAATCAAATAAGAGAAAATTAGGAAAAATTAGAAAAAATAAAAGCAATTCAAGAAAATTATGGAAAGATAATTAACCAATTAGAAATAGATATGAAATCTTTTTTATCAAAGCTTTTTATTTACAAAACATATACATGTGTAATTTTTCCAAAATTGATCCTTGCAAAACATTTTGTTCTAAATTTTCCCCTCCTTCTCCCATCCCCTCCCCTAGTTGGCAGGTAGTCCAAAACATGTTAGATAAGTTAAAATACATTTTAAATCCATTTTATGTATACATTTTTATAGTTATCTTGTTGCACAAGAAAAATCAGATCAAGAAGAAAGAAAAAGAAAAACTGAGAAAGAAAACAAAATGCAAGCAAATAACAACAGAGAGTGAGAATGTTATGTTGTGATCCACTCTCTTTCCCCACAGTTCTCTCTCTGGATGTAAATGGCTCTCTTCATCACTGAACAAGTGGAACTGGTTTAAATCCTCTCATTGTTGAAGAGAGCCACATCCACCAGAATTGATCATTGTATAGTCTTCTTGTTGCCATGTTCAATGATCTCCTGGTTCTGCTCATTTCACTTTGCATTAGTTCATGTAAGTTTCTCCAAGCCCCTCTGAAATCATCTTCTTGCTCATTTCTTGCAGAACAATAATATTCCATTACTTTAATATACCACAATTTCTTCAGCCATTCTCCAACTGATGGGCATACACTCAATTTCCAGTTTCTTGATACTAAAAGAGGGCTGCCACAAACATTTTTTCACATGTGGGTCTCTTTACCTCCTTTAATATCTCTTTGGGATATAATCCCAGGAGAAACACTGCTGGATCAAAGGGTATGCACAGTTTGATAACTTTTTGAGCATAGTTTCAAACTGTTCTCCAGGATGGGTGGATCGTTTCACAGGTCCACCAACAATGTATCAGTGTCTCAGTTTTCCCACATCTCCTCCAACAATGGTCATTATCGTTTCCAGTCATCTTAGCCAATCTGAGATGTGTAATTGTATCTCAAAGTTGTCTTAATTTGCATTTCTCTGATCAATAGTGATTTGGAGCACCTTTTCATGTGACTACAAATAGTTTCAATTTCTTCATCTGAAAATTGTCTGTTCATATCCTTTGATGATTTTTATCAATTAGAGTATGGTTTGAACTATTATAAAATTGAGTCAATTGTCTATATATTTTAGAAATGAGGCCTTTATCAGAATCTTTGAATGTTAAAAATGTTTTCCCAGTTTATTGCTTCCCTTCTAATCTGTCTTTAGTTTTAGCATTAGTTTTGTTTATACAAAAACTTTATAACTTAATATAATCAAAATTATCTATTTTGTGATCAATAATGATCTCTAATTTTTCTTTGGTCACAAATTCCTTCCTCCTCCACATATCTGAGAGGTAAATTATCTTATGTTCTTCTAAATTGTTTATAATATCATTTTTTATGTCTACATGATGAACCCATTTCAACCTAATCTAGGTATACTGTGTTAGGTGTGGGTCTACACTTACTTTCTGCCATGCTCATTTCCAATTCTCCCAGCAGTTTTTGTCAAATAATTAATTCTTATCCCCAAATCTGGGGCCTTTAGGTTTGTCAAATACTAGATTGCTATAGTCATTGACTATTTTGTTCTGTGAACCTAAGCTATTCCACTGATCAACTTCTCTATTTCTCAGCCAGTACCAAATGGTTTTGATGACTATTGCTTTATAATACAGTTTTAGATCTGGTACATCTAGGGCACCTTTATTTGCTTTTCTCTTCATTAATCCCTTTGAAATTCTTGACCTTTTGTTCTTCCAGATGAGTTTTGTTGTTATTTTTTCTAGGTCAGTAAAATAATTTCTTGGGAGTTTCATTGGTATAGCACTAAATAAGTAGATTAATTTAGGGAGGATTGTCATCTTTATTATATTTGATTGACCTATCCAAGAGCACTTGATATTTTTCTAATTCCTTAGATATGACTTTATTTGTGTGGAAAGTATTTTGTAGTTTTGCTTATATAGTTCCTGACCTTCCCTTGCCAGATAGATTCCCAAATATTTTATACTATCAACAATTATTTTAAATATAATTTCTCTTTGTATTTCTCACTGTTGGATTTTGTTAGTAATATATAAAAATGCTGATGATTTATGTGGATTTATTTTGAATCCTGCAACTTTGCTAAAGTTGGTGGTTATTTCTAATAGCTTTTTAGTTGATTCTCTGGGGTTCTCTAAGGATACCATCACATCACCTGCAAAGAATAATAATTTGGTTTCCTCATTGCCTACTCTAATTCCTTTAATCTCTTTTTCTTCTCTTATTGCCAAACCTAGCATTTCTAATACAATATTGAATAATAATGGTGACAGTGCTTGCTATTGGTTTTAAATAGATGCTACTGAGTATTTTAAGGAAAAGTCCATTTATTCCTATGCTTTGTAGTATTTTTAGTAGGAATGGATATTTGATTTTATCGAATGCTTTTTCTGCATCTATTGAGATAATCATATGGTTTTTGTTAACTTGGTTATTGATACAGTCATTTATTCTAATAGTATTCCTAATATTGAACCAGCCCTGCATTCCTGGTATAAATCCTCCTTGGTCATGATGTATTATCCTGGGGATAATTTTCTATAATGTCTTTGCTAATATTTTATTCAAGATTTTTGGATCAATATTCATTAGGGAGATAGGTCTATAATTTTCTTTCTATGTTTTCATCCTACCTGGTTTAGGTATCAGTACCATGTCCATGTCATAAAAGGATTTTGGTAGGTGTCCTTCATTCCCTCTTTTTTTCAAATAGTTTATTTAGCACTGGAGTTAATTGTTCTTTAATTGTTTGGTAGAATTCACATGTAAACCCATCTGGTCCTGGGGATTTTTTCTTAGGGAGTTGATTAATAGCTTGTTCTATTCTTTTTTCTAAAATGGGACTATTTAAGTAATTTATTTCCTCTTCTGTTTATCTGGTCAGTTTATATTTTTGTAGGTATTCATCCATTTCACTTAAGTTGTCAAATTTATTGGCATAAAATTGGGTAAAGTAACTCCTAATTATTGCTCTAGTTTCCTCTTCATTGGTAGATAATTCTTCCTTTTCATTTCTGAGACTACCAATTTGATTTTTCTCTTTCCTTTTTCTTAAAAAAAAATTAACTAAAATTTTATCTATTTTGTTGATTTTTTTCATAAAATCAACTCTTAGTTTTATTTATTAATTCAATATTTTTTTTTAATTTTCAATGTTATTGATCTCTCCTTTTACTTTTAGAATTTCAAGTTTGGTATTTTATTGGGGGGGTTAATTTATTCTTTTTGTAGCTTTTTTAGTTGCAAGCCCAATTCATTTATCTTCTCTTTCTCTATTTTAAGCATCTAGATATATAAAATTTCCCCTTATTACTACTTTGGCTGTGTCCTACAAATTTTGGTATGTTGTCTCATTACTGTTATTCTCTTGGATGAAATTATTGATTGTGTCTATGATTTGCTGTTTCACCCATTCATTCTTTAGCATGAGATTATTTAGTTTCCAATTTCTTTTTGGTCTATTTTCCCCTGGTCCTTTATTAAATATAATTTTTATTGCATTATGTTCTAAAAAGTGCATTTAATATTTCTGCCTTTCTGCATTTGATTTTAAGATCTTTAAGTCCTAATATATGGTCAGTTTTTGCATAAGTCCCATGAACTGCCAAGAACAAAGTGTACTCCTTTCTATCTCCAATTTGTTTTCTCCAAAGATCTATCATACCTAACTTATCTAATGTTCAATTTACCTCTTTAACTTCTTTTTTATTTATTTTATGGTTTGATTTATCTAGTTCTGAGAGAGCAAGATTGAGATCTCCCACTATTATAGTTTTGCTGTCTATTTCTTCTTGCAACTCTCTTAACTTCTCTTTTAGGAATTTAGATGCTACATCACCTGGTGCATATATATTTAATATTGATATTGCTTCATTATCTATGGGACCCTTTAGCAAGATATAGTTTCCTTCTTTATCTCTTTTCATTAGATCAACTTTTGTTTTTGCTTGATCTGAGATCAGGATGGTTACCCCTGCTTTTCTCTATTTCACATGAAGCATAATAGATTCTGGTCCAGCCTTTTACCTTTACTCTGTATGTACCATTCTGTTTTAAATGAGTTTCTTGTAAACAACATACTATAGGATTCTGGCTTTTAATCCAGTCTGCTATCCTCTTACACAGTTTATGGGAGAATTTACCCCATTCACATTTACAGTTAAAACTACTAATTCTGTATTTCCTGCTATCTTATTAACCCCAAATTATACTTTATCTTTCATTTCCCCCTTTCCTTCCTCCCCATTATTTTACTTATGAGAACTACTTGCCTCAAGCAGTCCTCACCCTTTAGAGACCTTCTCTTTTTCTTATACCTTTCCCCTACTATTTCTGTTTTCCCTTCTGTTTAGCCTACTCCTTCCTTTTTCCCCTTTCCCCTCCCACTTTTCTATAGGATAAGAGAAGTTTCTTTGGTGAAACCAAATATATCTAATATCTTTCTTTGAACCAAATCTGATGAGAGTAAGATTCACACAATATTCATCACCCTCCATTCTTTCCTTCAATTATATTAGATTTTCTTTGGCTCTTCCTGAGATGTAATTTCCCTCATTTTACCTTCACTTTTTCCCTTTTTTCTGTTACAAATCCCCTTTACACCTCTAGTTTCTTTTTTATATTAAAACAATAAAATCAGATTATACATATATTCTCTATGTATATCCATAACAGAGATATAGTTCTCATGAGTTTTTTTTTTCTTTTTACATTTTTTATGCTGCTCTTGAGTTATATATTTGGAAGTCACATTTTTTGTTTAGCTCTGGTCTTTTCATCAAAAATAAATGGAATTCACCAATTTCATTGAATGTCCATCTTCTTCCCTGAAATAAAATGCTCAGTTTAGCAGGATAATTTATTCTTGGCTGCATTCCAAGTTCCTTTGCTTTTTGGAATATCAGATTTCAGGACCTTTGATACTTTAAAGTGGAAGCTGCTAGGTCCTAGGTAATCTTTATTGTGGCTCCCTGTTATTTGAATTGTTTCTTTCTGGCTATTTGTAATATATTTTCCTTAGTCCAATATTTCTGAAATTTAGCCATGATATTCCTTGGGGTTTTCATTTTGGGGTCTCCTTTAGGAGGTATTTGGTGTATTCTTTCAATGGTCATTTTACCTTCTGATTCTATATATCCAGGCAGTTTTCTTTGGTGATTTCCTTGAAAATAGTGTCTAAGCTCTTTTTTTCATCATGTATTTCAGGGAGTTCAGTAATTCTTAGATTTTCTCTCCTAACTCTATTTTCCAGGTCAGTTGTTTTCACAATTAAGTATTTTACATTTTTTCCTATTTTTTTTTCATTTTTTGGTTTTGCTTGACTGATTCTTGATGTCTTATTGAGTCATTCATTTCCATTTGTTCAGTTCTGATTTTTAGTGAATTATTTTTTTCATTTACTTTTATCTCCAACTGAATTTTGAAATGAGTTGTTTTGTTCTTTGGAATTTTTTTCCATTTCACAAATTCTGTTTTTCTGGGAGTGCCTTTCTTTTTCCATTTTATCAAATTTATCTTTTAATGAGTTATATGCCTTTTCCAAACCCTCTTGCAAAGATTTCATTTCCTTTTCCCATTTTTCTTCTACCTCTCTTTTAAGATCCTTTTTAATTTCTTCTAGGAGAGCCTTGCATGATGGAAACCAGGTTATATCACTTTTGGGGGCTTCATCTGGAGACAATCTGCCTTTAGTCTCCTCAGGGTTTGAAGTCTGTTCTTCTCTTTCACCATAAAAGCTTTCTATCATCAGAGTTCTCTTTACTTTTTACTCATTAAAAAAAAATGTTAAGGTTTGCTTTTAGGGCAGGGGAAGTTTTCCAAACTTCCTCTACAAACAGTGACTTTCTCTATAAATATCCGGGGCTGTGCTGGGTCAGTGCTGACTCACTCCTGGTGCTGGGTGGGCATGGCCAGGTCCCATGAGATTCTTGTGTTTTGGGGTTCACTATTTACTTTTTGTGTTTATGTTGGTTGTTTTCTAACTTCTCTGCTGATCTATTAGCTTATGATCAGGGCAGAGTGGCCAATACTGCTGTAGATTCATGTAGATTCCTTCCCAGAGATTCTTGCCATTCAGCATCTGCATCACCACCTGGAATCTGCACCACCCCAGGATTCTGTGCTGTCTGTGCTGGCGTTTGTGCTCAGCTGTCTGTGCTTAGCTGCCACCCTCCCATTTCTGATTGAAACGGACCTTTTCTGGCAATCTTCAAAATTATCTTTTGCTGGTAATTTCTTGTACTCCCGATATTTGTGGATTCTAACAGTCCAAAGCTAATGCAGAAGCTGGATTTGCTAATTGGTCTGAGGTTTGTAGGGGAAGATCAGAAAGAAACGTGTTCTCTCTGCCATCTTGGCTCCACCCCCAGAAGTCAGTTCGAGATATAAAATCTTTTTTTTTTTTTTCATGTTCTATTGTTTTTTGTTTTGTTTGGTTTTTTTATAATTTTTTTCACAGTATATATGCATGAGTAATTTTTTTTTATAATATTATCCCTTGTATTCATTTTTCCAAATTATCCCCTCCCTTCCTCTATTCCCTCCCCTTGATGACAGGCAATCCCATACATTTTACATATGTTACAATATAACCTAGATACAATATATGAGATATAAAATCTTAAGGAAGAAAATAACTCCTTGAAAACTAGAATTGGACAAGTGGTATTAAATAACATTTTATGTCACCAATGTATAATTAAATTTCAGAAATATAGAAGAGAATCTGAAATACCTCATTAGAAAAATTACTGATGCAGGGAACAGATCAAGGAAAGCCAATATAAGAATGGTCAGACTACCTGAAAATTATGATCAGAAAAAGAATCTGGGTCCAATATTATAGGAAATTGTTAAGAAAAAGTTGTCCAAAAGCTCTAGAACAAGAAGATAAAGTAGAAATAGGAAGAATCTACCAATGGTCACCCAAAAGAGATCCTATAAAAATAATTTATAGTAGTGACAAAGCTAATTTTCAAGATTCCCAGATTAAAGGGGAAATATTGTAAAAAGAAAAAAAAATTAAATTAGCAAAACAATGATGACTTCACATCACCTAGCAACTTCTATACTAAGATTGTACATCTTGGAACATTATGTTTTGAAGAATAAAGGAACTGCAGTTGCATCTAAGAATAATTTATCCAGCAAAATTAAGTAAAATTCTGTATGGGAAAAAAAAAGAATTGACTTCCAGGTATTTGAAACCAAAAAGGCATAACTCAGTGGGAAAAGTTGACATAAGAGATCCAAAAGAAATATAAGTAAATCATTAAAGATTAACTATCCAGAAATCAGAGTCAAGCTGATGCACTGAAAGCAGGAACTCACTCTACTTCTCTCCCAAACCACTCCAGATTCCTTTAAATAATGACTCTAAACAAATTATAGAGCATCAGAACATCCAAAAAGATGGAGTAGAATATTTTCCAGCTGAACACAACTTAGAAACTCAGCAGAAAAGTCTGTGACATCACAGAATGGGAGCACAATTACATCTTTGGACCCAGCCTCATCATCAGCAAAACAGGACCACGATAGATGTGCTAGTAGCTTCTGGATTTCTCAATATGGGGACACCTGGGAAGGATTTGAAAGGTTGGTGGAGAGAGTCTGTGGCAATGGGGTGGAAGTCCAGAATGTAGTCTCAGCACAGGTCGTGACAGCACAGCCTCAGCCTCAGCCTTGGCTGCAATATCACCAAACCAGGACTCTGTTTCTTTAGCACATTAGATCTTGCCTCTTCAGTGGAGCAAAGACACTCCTAAAGGTTCTAGAGAAGAAAAAAGTGCTTGTGGTTAGGCCCCTAGAAGGATCTCTGAAAACAGATGCACAAAATTCCTAAAGCTTGGGACAGTGCATGCTCCATCCTGGAAACAGCTTTACTTTAAAAGAGTTAAAAGCTGAGGAATGGGCTAGGAAATGAACAAACAAAAGAAAAAGTTGCTGACCACTGAAAGTTACTATGGTGATGAAGATCAAAATACACATTCAGAACATGAGAACAAAATCAAAGTTTCTGCTTCTAAAGACTCCAAGCAAAATAAAAATTGGTCTCAGACCATGGAAGAATTCAAAAAGGATTTTGATAATCAAGTAAGTAGATAAAGGAAAAATTAGGAAAATAACTGAGAATAATACCAAAAAATACAAAAAGCTAATGAAGCAAAAATAGCCAATTGGGAAAGGAGGTACAAAAGCTCACTGAGGAAAATAATTCTTTAAAAAATAGAATTGAGCGAATGGAAGCTTTATGAGAAAATAAAGATACAATAAACCAAAACCCAGAAAAATAGAAAGTAATGTGATTATATCTCACTGGAAAAAAAAAACAAGACAGAAAAATAGATCCAAGAGAGAGAATTTAAAAATTATTGGTCTACCTGAATATCATGATTTTTAAAGAGAGGAATATTGTCTTTGAAGGAATTATCAAGGAAAGTGTTGAAAACAATATTAGCATTTAATTAGAAAAAATATAATGATATTAAGTGAGGGGGATAGTTGTAAAGAATTTGCCTGTAGAGGAGCTCATAAAATTCTAGCTTTCCAGATTTCCTACATAAACGAGACAAAAATAGCATGTCAGGGTGAACATAAAATAGTAAAAATAAACAAGAGTTGGGACAAACAGTAATTCTCTCAGGACAAAGAAAGATATCAGCATTGAGGTTTGGCTCATATGATGTATAAATATCTCCAAACTAGGTCCACTAAAATAGCAAGCAGCAAATCCTGGAGTTAGTTGGATTGGGAGGTAGACTTGGCCCCACCACAGGAATTTTCATCTCCTTGACAGTGAAGAGAATCAGATGTCTCAGCAGGGGAAAATTGAGGGAACCTGTTCTGACAAGGGATGTCATGTCTAGCAGTGCTACCAAGAGCAACCCTAAATGATAAGGAACCAGAACACGCCTAGTGAATGCAGAAACAGTGGGGCAAGCATACTGCCTGTTGTGGACACTTAGAGGAGAGTGGAGTTCTTGATTTCATTTCAGATCAGAGAGAAGAACTAAAGAGGATCTGTTAGGAAGATTCTGAAGCTCACTTGCCAGGATAAGATTCCAGACACAGAAATCCTTGCTTCAAATAAACAGCCAAGCATTTCAACTCTCCCACAGAGAGCAGAATTCCATTGAGCTGACCACATTGTTCAAATGCCAAATGTACACTTGCCAAAAAAAATTATTTTACAGAGAATTTACAGAAACTAATGCTCACAAGGTGGTCAGAAAAAGGAATACAAGCACACTCTCAATGTATGTCTTAAGAACTTTACAATACATGGTATGTCATAGGAAACAGTAGCACAGGACTGCCCAGCATGGCATGTCCTCATCAGAGAAAGTACTGTGCTCTATAAGCAAAACAGAATTGAATTCCCCCAAAGGAAATGCAAGATGTGCAAAATTAGAGATGCTAACCCAAATGGTCATCTGAACTATTTGTGTCTGACCTGTGGCAGAGCATCATGAGTTTGTATTGCTCTGATCACCCACAGTTAGTCACACTGTAACTCCACTTTAACATAATGATGTCATTTTGGTCCTCTTTGATAAAGAAAAGGACAACAACTAACCAGCTGGATATAGATACAGATATAGATATAGAAATAGATATATTAAGCCTCTGCTATCCTAAAGAATACCATTACATAGTCACCTGAGCAAAAACAATTCATGAAAATTAAAAAAAATAAAAATCAAATAAAAGTTATTTTTAAAATTTAAAATTAAGAACAATCAAGAGAAAAAAAGAGCATTATGAAAAGAAAGTCAACCAACTGAAAAAGCAAATACAGAATCTTTTTTTTCCTCAATAATACTTTATTTTTCCAACTGCGTGTAAAATTAGTTTTCAACATTCAATTTTGTAAGACTGTGGTACAAATTTTTCTCCAAATTTTGCTTCACTCTTCCCCAAGAAAGCAAGCAATCTGATATTGATTAAACATGTGCAATCCTTTTAAACATATTTCCATATTTCTCATGTTGTATAAGAAACATCAGACCAAAAGGGAATGTAATTATTTTATTGTTTTTATTTTTTATTTTTATTTTTAAAATCCATGCAAATATAGTTTTCACCCTTGCAAAACCTTCTGTTCCAAATTTTTCTTCCAGACTCCCTTTCACCTCTCTCCCCAAGCTAAGTAATCCAATATATGTTAAACATGTGCCATTGTTCTATACATATTTTCACATTTATCATTCTGCACCAAAAAAATCAGATCAAAAAGGGGAAAATGAGGAAGAAAACAAAAAGCAAGCATGCAAACAACAACAAAAAAAGGTGCTAAAACTATGTTGTGGTCACATTCAGTCCCCATAGTCTTTTTTCTGGATACAGATGGCTTTCTCCATCACAAGTCTATTGGAATTGGCCTGAATCACCACATTGTTGAAAACATCCATGTCTATCAGAATTGATCCTCACATAATTTTGTTGTTGCTGTGTACAACGTACTCTAAGTTCTACTCACTCTACTTAGTATCAGTTCATGAAAGTCACTCAAGGACTTTCTGAAATCATCTTGGTGATCATTTCTTATGCAACAACAAAAAAAGATTCTATAATATTCATGTACCATAACTTATTCAGCCATTCCCAAATGATGGGCATTCATTCAGTTTCCGGATTCTTCCGTCTTAAAAAAAAAAAAAAAAAAAAAAAAGCCTGCTTGGTTACCAAAACCATTTGGTATTGGCTAAGAAATAGACTAGTTGATCAGTGGGATAGATTAGGTTCAAAGGACAAAATAGTCAATAGCTTTAATAATCTCATGTTTGACAAACCCAAAGACCCCAGCTTTTGGGATAAGAACTCACTGTTTCACAAAAACTGCCGGGAAAATTGGAAATTAGTATGGCAGAAACTAGGCATTGACCCACACTTAACATCATACACCAAGATAAAGTCAAAATGGGTTCATGACCTAAGCATAAAGAATGAGATTATAAATAAACTAGAAGAACATACCTCTCAGACCAAAAAAGAACTAGAGATTATTATTGATCACAAAATAGAAAATTTTGATTATATCAAAATGAAAAGTTTTTGTACAAACAAAACTAATGCAGATAAGATTAGAAGGGAAGCAATAAACTGGGAAAACATTTTTACAATGAAAGGTTCTAATAAAGGCCTATTTCCAAAATATAGAGAGAATTGTCTCTAATTTATAAGAAACAAGTCATTCTCCAGTTGATAAATGGTCAAAAGATTTGAACAGACAATTCTCAGAAGAAATTGAAACTATTTCTAGCCACATGAAAAGATGCAGAGAAATGCAAATTAAGACAATTCTGAGATACCACTACACACCTGCCAGATTGGCTAGAATGACAGGGAAAGATAATGCAGAATGTTGGAGGAATGTGGGAAAATTGGGACACTGATACATTGCTGATGGAATTGTGAATATATCCAGCAATTCTGGAGAGCAATTTGGAACTATGCTCAAAACTGTGTGTACTCTTTGATCCAGCAGTGTTACTTCTGGGCTTATATGTCAAAGAGATCTTAAAGAAGGGAAAGGGACCTGTATGTACAAGAATGTTTGTGGCAGCTCTCTTTGTAGTGGACAGAAACTGGAAACTGAATGGATGCCCATCAATTGGAGAATGGCTGAATAAATTGTAGTATATGAATGTTATGGTATATTATTGTTCAGTAAGAAATGACCAGCAGGATGACTTCAGAAAGGCCTGGAGAGACTTACATCAACTGATGCTGAGTGAAATGAGCAGGACCAGGAGATCATTATATACTTCAACAACAATACTATATGATGATCAATTCTGATGGACATGGCCCTCTTCAACAATGAGATGAACCAAATAAGTTCCAATAGAACAGTAATGAATTGAAACAGCTACACACAGCAAAAGAACTCTGGGAAATGAGGATGAACCACTACATAGAATTCCCAATCCCTCTCTTTTTGTCCGCCTGCATTTTTTATTTTTTTCACAGGTTAATTGTACATTATTTCTAAGTCTGATCTTTTTGTACAGCAAAATAACTGTATGGACATGTATACAGATATTGTATTTAACGTATACTTTAACATATTTAACATGTATTGGTCAACCTGCTATCTGGGGGAGGAGGTCGGGGGAAGGAGGAGAAAAATTGAAACAAAAGGTTTTGCAATTGTCAATGCTGAAAATTTACCCATACATATATCTTGTAAATAAAAAGCTAAAATAAAAACAAACAAACAAACAAACAAACAAAAAATTTAGAAGGGCTGCTACAAATATTTTTGTACATGTGAGTCTTTTTCTCTTTGTTACAATCTCTTTGGGATGCAGACCTAGTACAGACATTTCTGGATGAAAAGGTAGGCACTTTGTGCATAGCTCCAAATTTCTCTCCACAATGGTTGGATCCGTCCACAATTTCATCAATAATGTATTAGTGTTCTGGATTTCCCATGTCCCCTTAAACATGTATCATTACCTTTTCCTGTCATCTTAGCCAATGTAAGAGGTGTGTGATGGTATCTCAAAGTTGTCTTAACTTGCATTTCTCTAATCAATAGCAACTTAAAGCATTTTTTTCATACTAGAAATGGCTTTAATTTCCTCATCTGGAAATTGTTCATACACTTTGACCATTTATCAATTGGAGAATGGTTTCTATTCTTATACATTTGAGTCAATTCTCTCTATATTTTAAAAATAAGGCTCTTTTAGCCATTGGATCCCAGTTTTCTGCTTCCCTTCTAGTCTTCTCTGCACTGGTTTTCTTTATACAAAAACTTTGTAATTTAATATAGTGAAAATTAACCATTTTGCATTTCATAATGTTCTCTAGTACTTCTTTGGTCATAAATCCCTTCCTTCTCCACAGAGGAGACTCAGAATCATAAAGAAGAAAATGATTCCTTGAAAATTAGAATTGGATAGACATAAGAAAAATTGGACTATCTGAAAGCTACAATATAAAAAAAAAGAATTATGACACAAATATACAAGAAATGATTAAAGAAAATTTTCCTGAAGTAATAGAATCAGGCTGAAAACTAGAAACAAAAAAATCCATTGATCACCACTTAAAAGAGATCCTATGAGGAAAACCTATAGAAATATCAGAGCCAAATTCCAAAACCTCCAGGTGAAGGAAAAAATATTATGAGCAACAAGAAAAAAAATCAAATATAGTAGAGTCACACTTAGAATTACAAAAGTATATGATTTCTCTTATTATAAGATCCTTATATTATGTGTTCTCCCTCCCACACTTGCTTGGATCAAATGTGTCACTCACATATTTTCTCCTTTACCACTGGTATAGAAATATGTAAAAAAGAATATAATTTCTTACTTGGGAGAAGTTTCTTTTGCATAATATTTTCATATGTTTAAGTCATTATCCACTAAAAAGACCAGAAATATATTAGCTCTGTAAACCCATGAAAAATTGTTATTCCTCCAAATACTTAAATATATCTTTATTTGTATAAAAATATTTTATAATTACATTCATGTAATTTAATCTCTATTTCCTAAGAGTTCATTTATTTATCTACTCATTTATTTATCTGCTAAGTCAGTCATTACAATAAATGCAATGAACCATTGCATTGCTAGCCTATGTGTCTTAGTGGATAAATGTAGCAGGGAAAATTGCACAGTGCCTGGAAAGGATATAAAATAGATTTTCTAATAGGGACGAATTTTAGTAGAGCAAGTAATCTTGTATCTGTAAACTAAGAGTTGTAGTAAGAGAAATAATATTAACTCTTTGTGTACATGTTATGTAGCAGAAAGAAAAAAAGATTTTTCCTGGCATTTTAATACTAAACAATGAGTCAAATATGGCATCACCTTGGCTAGAAGAAGCACTCATTACCTAACTGGCCCTAGGATGTAAGGCTGTCACCAGTTTTTAAGGCATGAATGCAGCATTTGAAACTTCATCAATAGTGATACATTGTACTGCTAGGGTGTGCTAGTAAATAAGGACATCAGGGATATTACTTGTCCCTACCCCTATTAAGGCTGAACTACTCTTCCCCTGTCATTAATAGTTTCTCCCCTCAGGAATTATTTTTTCTCCAGTCGCTTATTTGGCTTCTTCCCTGTACATAAGAGATTTTCCTTTCAAACAGAATCACAGTGAAGAAAGGGAAGAAACAGGCCATAAAATTTTAGGAGTGTATGTGTGTATATTTATAATTATACTCTATTTATATAGTATCCATATCATTTTATACACAAACATATACATATATACATGCATATCTATATGATTAGGTAAACCTCTTCACCCAACACTTAGCAACTCTTTCTCCCAATTTTCCCTAACTTCTTAGTACAGCAGCTCTGCTCCACAATTAGTTTCAGTCCCTCAGATTGGTGTGAGATGGTCCCTGGATACAAGGCAAATGTCTGCTGCCCCTAAGTTAATTGTGGTTTGTGGTTGAGAAATAGAGGAGATAAAAGCTGATTTCCTGCTAGATCAACAAGAATAACAGAATTCTAAAGACAGTGATATCACTGTTTATATCAGAGAGGAGGGAAAGAGATCACATTTTGACTGGCTTCATGCCTAAAGACCTGGGCAAAAACAAATACAGTAGCAGCAGTACTTCAGGAATCATTTTTCTTCTTTAATCAACTAAGTTAGCTTTGAGCTTAATCTTTTGCTCCTCAAAATAGAGTTTGAAGGAAATATAAATAAGTATTGGGTCAAGGAAAGTTCTTATAGCTTCCCTCAATAACAATTTAAATGGCATGTACATGGGAGGGAGAAAGTAGTCATGGTGTGAATTTTGCCAATGTGCTATATGTAATCTCATAATGTGATAATTACACAAATGCAGTTTCCTCTAAGTCAGTCTGGCTCCTATTCTGTTCCAGAGAATGCTTACTACTGATGTCTGCATTGGCATCTTTATGACCTTCCAGACCACAATTGGGATCCTGGCAAACATCTTTCTCTTTTTTCTTTACATTGTGAATCTCCTACCTGGACGTAAATTAAGGCCATTGAATGTGATTTTGATCCAGCTCATCATGGCCCATATCACCATGTTGGTTAGCAAAGGAAGCACAGAAATACAACAAGTTTTTGAAATAAGCATGTTCCTTGATGATGTTGGGTGCAAAATGCTATTTTTCTTTTATAGACTTGCCCAAGGGCTTTCAATTTGCTTCACCTGCCTTCTATGTAGCTTTCAGGCTATTACAATCAGTCCCAGTCACTCCACACTTTCTGGATTCAAAGCTAGAATTAAAGAACAACTTTCTACTTTTTGTCTCCTCTGTTGGATCCTTAATATCTTGATAGAAATTCCTGTGCCAATATTTGTGAGAGGACCAAAGAACATCACCAAAGAAACATTGGAATCTCATATTATATATTGCTCAATGGGAATGTTTATAGAGGTTTACTTTATCATGACTACTGTGAGAAATATAGTCTGTGTGGGAATCATGTTTTGGACCAGTGGCTACATGGTGCTTCTCCTGCACAGACACCACCGGCAAGTCCAGAATATCCGTAGTGCGAGCTTCTCACCCAGAGCTCACCATGAGGTTAGAGCCACCCAAACCATTCTACTGATGATGGGAATTTTTGTCTGCTTTTACTTACTTCACTCCATCGCTTTTATTTCTCTCACTTATTTAGATACAAACCGATACTGGTTGACTTTCTCTGTCATTCTGTCTCTTTGCTTCCCAATGCTTAGCCCTTTTGTATTGCTCCCCCAAGCTCCCAAGTACAGCTGCATTCTCTGAACAAGAGAAGACACTGAATTCTCAAATTGTCATAAAGTTTAAATATAGGAACTCTAGAGTGATTATTCCTACCTGCAATAATGGTTCCTACTCCATTAAGACCCTTGTCACAAGCAGCATTTGAATAGCTCCTTCTTTGAAAACATGAGCTAGACATGGAACCCTCCTGTAATGACATCAGAAGTTTATTGTACTCTCCAAAATATAATATTTAACTCCTTATATCCTCTTCAAGATCACTGATAGAAATATCAAGTTCCTATGGGTTAAAAGAGAAAGCCACAAGAGAGTGCCTGATTTTCAGGTGCTCACAGACTAAAGGGGGAAATAAAATGAAGATATATACAATCAAGATGCACACAATAGAAATCCAAAATAATCAAGATCAGGAAGAGTCTAGCATTAAGGTGGGGAGGGAGGTCAAGAAAAGATTTCTTGCAGAAGGTGGTATTCTTCTGTGACTTGAAGAAACAAAGGGAAGCCGTTAGTCATAGAAAAGTAAAATTTTCAGGTATAGACAAATAGGACAGATAGCCATAATGCAGGACCAGGAAATGGAACATGGTGTGTAAAAATCACTAAGGAGGTCAATTGTCACTATGACTAAAAGTATAAAGGGGTACAGTAAAGGCTAAGAAGACCGGAAAGTTAGCACGTAGCACATAAAGTACTCTGAATTCCAAACAGAGGATTTTATATTTGATCCTGAAGGTGATAGGAAACAACTGGATTCTGTTGAAAAAGAAAGTCATATGGTCAGACTTCCATTTAGAAAGATCAACTTGACAGCTCCTGGTAGTAGGGATTCTAGAGTGGGGAGACAGAGATAAGTAAAAAGGACTAACCAGCAGGACATAGCAATAGTTCAGGCACGAGATGAAGTAGTTCTGCCTGAAGACAGTGGCAGAGTCAATTAAGAGAAAGAGATGTATATGGTCAGAATTATGAATGTAAAACCAGCAGCACTTGGCTAATTGGATAGTGGAATATAAGAGAGGGAGTAGGTGAGGAGGATGCCTAGACTGTGAGCTTATAAAACTGAGAAGATAGTATTCATCTGGCTAGTAATAGGAAAACGAGAAAGAGAATAGAGCTTGGTGAAGAAAATATAAGTTTAGTGTGGGACACGTTGAGATGAAAATGTATTGTTTTGTTGATTATTGATGTCTCACTCAGTGAATCTCCTTGAGGTTTTCTTGTCAAAGATACCATAAGGGTTTGCCATCTCCTTCTCCAGCTCATTTTATACATGAAGAAATAGGGGCAAACAGGATTAAGTTACTTACTCAGATCACACTGATAGTATCTGGGACAAGATGTAAATTCGGGTTCTCCTCACTCAAAGCATTATATCCACTGTACCACCAAGCTGCTCTTAAAATGCATAGGAATATCCAATTAAAAATACCCAATAAGCAATTCAAAATGCAAGTCTCAAACAAAACTAGTGCAAACAAGATTAGAAGGGAAGTAACAAACTGGGATAACATTTTTACAGTTAAAGGTTCTGATAAAGGCCTCATTTCCAAAATATGTAGAGAACTGACTAATTTGTAAGAAATCAAGCCATTCTCCAATTGATAAATGTTCAAAGGATATGAACAGACAATTTTCAGATGATGAAATTGAAACTATTTTCACTCATATGAAAGTGTTCCAAATCACTATTGATCAGAGAAATGCAAATTAAGACAACTCTGAGATACCACTACACACCTGTCAGATTGGCTAATATGACAGGAAAAAATGATGAATGTTGGAGGGGATGTAGGAAAACTGGGACACTAATGCATTGTTGGTGGAGTTGTGAAAGAATCCAACCATTCTGAAGACCGACCTGGAATTATGCCCAAAAAGTCATCAAACTGTGCATCCCCTTTGATCCAGCAGTGCTACTACTGGGCTATATCCCAAAGAAATACTAAAGAAGGGAAAGGGACCTGTATGTGCCAAAATGTTTGTGGCAGCCCTTTTTGTAGTGGCTAGAAACTGGAAAATGAATGGATGCCCATAAATTGGAGAATGGTTGGTAAATTATGGTATATGAATGTTATGGAATATTATAGTTCTATAAGAAATGACCAACCGGATAAATACAGAGAGGTTTGGAGAGACTTACATCAACTGATGCTAAGTGAAATGAGCAGAACCAGGAGATCATTATACACTTCAACAACGATACTGTATGGAGATGTATTCTGATGGAAGTGGATGTCTTCAACATAGGAACATGCAATTCAGTTCCAGTTGAACAATGATGGACAGAATTAGCTACACCCAGAGAAGGGACACTGGGAAATGAGTGTAAACTGTTTGCACTATTGTCTTTCTTCCCAGGTTACTTTTACCTTCTGAATTCAATTCTTTCTGTGCAACAAGAAATTCAGTTCTGCACACATATATTGTATCTAGGATATACTATAACACATTTAACATGTATGGGATTGACTGTCTTCTAGGGGAGGGGGTAGAGGAAAGGAGGGGAAAATTTGGAACAGAAATGAGTACAAGGTATAATGTTGTAAAAAAAATTGCATGCATATATACTGCAAAAAAATTATAATTATAAAATTAATTTTAAAACTTAAAAAAAAAGAAAAGCAATGACCAGTAGGATGAATACAGAGAGGCTTGGAGAGACTTACATGGACTGATGCTGAGTGAAATGAGCAGAACCAGGACATCATTATACACTTCAACAACAATACTGAATGAGGATGTATTCTGATGGAAGTGGATATCTTCAACAAAAACTCAGTTCCAATTGATCAGTGATGGACAGAATCAGCTACTCCCAGAGAAGGAATACTGGGAAATGAGTGTAAACTGTTTGCATTTTTGCTTTTCTTCCCAGGTTATTTTTACCTTCTGAATCCAATTCTTCCTGTGCAAATTCAGTTCTGCACACATATATTGTATCTAGGATATACTATAACATATTTTAAATGTATGGGACTGCTTGCCATCTAGGGGAGGGGGTGGAGGGAAGGAGGAGAAAATTCGGAACAAAAGTGAATTCAAGGGATAATGTTGTAAAAAAATTACCCTTGCATATGTACTGTCAAAAAAAAGTTATAATTATAAAATTAATTTTAAAAATGCAAGTAAGTCTGAAGATTGGGAGAGATTTGAGGCCTGAATGAAAAGTAAGTCTGGGAACATTGAAATGATAATTGAATTCATGATAACTGACAAGATTCTAATGTGTAAAAAAATTTAAGAAATTATAATCTTGTTGGTTTGGGGGAAAATGACAGAGTTCATTTTATTGTTTGGGTTATTTTTGTTAATAATGTTTCTTTTCTTCTTTCTCATCTGAAGTGTTTTTGTTAAACACCCTGATCATATTTTGAATTATGAAAATAAAATAACTAAAATATCCATGCCCTTTGGTCCTGAGATGCCATTCTTAGGCATACTCCAAAAGATCATCAATAAGAAAGAAATTTCCCATATATATTAAAATACTTATGCAGCATTTTTTGGTTATATCCAAGAAATGGAAACAAAATTCATATGCATCAATTTGGAAGTAGCTAAACAAATTGTGGTATGTGAATAGAATGTGTTTTAAAAGACAACAAACATAATAAATGAAGAGAAATATGAATTAATTAATGGAGAGTGAAGTAAGGAGATTCAAGAAAGAATAGATATAATGATTTACCCAATATAAAGAGAAAGAATAACTACAAAATAATCACAAGTGAATATTGCAAAATTGCAAAGAAAAAGTGTAGCTCCAAAGAAGAGATATTTTTCATTATGTTTTCAATATGACAGTTACTCAACAATTCTTTCAGTTCTTTTAGGCCCCAAGGATATATTTTTTTGAGCCAGATGATTTCAAGTCATTAAAACCCAATAGATGTTTGCCTACTACCTTTTTATTCATCTTGGACATGAACTCTTTTTTTCTTATTTTTGCTGTCATTTCAAGAAAATGGAAAAAATATAACAATTGAATAATTAATAACTATTAAATGAGTTGCCCGGAGTTAGCTAATAAGCATGTGAACTCAAGTTTGAACTCAAATCATCTTGACTCAAGGCCCAATGTTTATCTACTGAATAACCTATCCTTCCCTCCTGCTATAGAGCATAGCAAGAAGTTCTTTAATAAATGATTTGTGACTCAATCACTTACTGACTAAACTCAAAGACATCAGTTACTAGTTCAAGATCTCTTGATGTGATCAAAAAAGTAATAAGGAAAATGGAAAGCCATGAAAAAATGAATTCAGACCAACATATGCTAAGATAAGCTCCAAATGGATATTTGATTTAAATATCAAAGATCACATCACAAGCAAATTGGAGAAGCAAAGTAATATTCATGAATTAATATTAAAGAATGTAAGAATTTAAAGAATTCACTCAGCACCATGCCCTCTGCAACAGGAATCTCTTACTTATATTATTTCAGTATGAACAAACTAAACCAAGCTTCTACTTTATGATGTAGTCAAGTAACTCTCTCATGCTTCAGTCTCTACCTACATTGTAAAAGCTACTAGATCTTATAGAATTTTTATTGTAACTTTGCTTTATTTAAAATTTTTTTTCCTGTTGCTTGCAACATTTTCTCTTAACCTGGGAGATTTGAAACTTAGCTGTGATTCCTATAACTGTTCCTCTTGGGATATCATTCAAGTGGTGATTGGTAGATTTCTCTATTTTTTTTGTATGAATTTCCTTGATAATTTCTTGTAATATTGTTTCAAGATTTTTTTATTGTAATTTTCAAGTAGTCTGATTATTCTTGCATTATTTCTTCTCAATCTCTTCTCCACATTAGTTCTTTTTCTGATGAGATGTTGCACATTCTCTTCTATTTTTTTCATTCTTTTAGTTTTGTTTTATAATTTCTTAGTGTCTTATTACATCACCAGCTTCCCCTTGCCCAATTCTAGTTTTCAAGGAATTATTTTCTTCCTTAAAGTTTTGATTGTTTTTCTTTTCTTCTTTATTGTCTTGGATTCCACTTCTTTCCCTGTCCACCCTCAATTTTCTTTTGATCACTCTTATTTAATTTTTAAAGTCTTTTTAAAGTAGTTCCAAGAAATCTTTTTGGTCTTCTGACCATTTGACATTTCTTATTGAATAAGGAGTAGCTTTTTGAATTTCATTATCTTCTTCTGAAACTGAGCCCAGATCTTTTCTAGCCCCATAGTAAATATCTAAGGTTGAATTATTTCTCTTTAATCATTTGTATTTGTATTGTATTTTATTTTTAGCAGCTTATTATTATTCAGGCCCTAGTTCAGAATTGTGGGGGAATGATACTACAGGCCTTAGGTCATTCTTACTGTTATGTTCTGAGCTCTTTGCAGTGCAATCTCAGGCACTTCTCTCAACCCCTAAGCCATGGCTAGGGTCCCTAGCCATGCTACCCCATAAATGTTACTGTTCCCTTCAGTCCATTCCAAGATGCAAACTTTAACTCTCTTCTTTGCCTTGGAACCCAAAACCAAAGATTCAACTTTCCTGAAAATGTCCACAACAAGTAGGATTCTTCCTCCTCTGCTACTACATTCACCAGATATGTGCTGATTCCTTCTACCTTGCAGCCACAACCGTGATTGGCAAACCGTCTCCTACACTGTCTTCTAACATTCACATATCTGTGAAATAAAAGTTCCTAAGGCTGAGGCTGCCTCCTAATGGAGTTGAATCCAGGACTTGCTGTTTGCTGATTCCTTAGTCTGCCTAAAGATGTTTGTACTCCATTTAAATCAAAACTCTGTCACTGTAGGACAAGCCTTTCCAAGGTCCTCTCTAATTCTCTTAGGAAGACAACTGCTTTACCTTGACTTTTGTTTATTTTGCTGCTCTACATTCACTTTGAAAAAATGTTCTATCTTTTTTTGTAGAGGAAATGTGTAAGCCTTGAAGTTTTCTCTCCTCTTCTTCCTTTTTGATAACAAAAGAGCTTAGAAGTATGAATTTTAGTCTAATGATAGCTCTGATTGTACAGCAAAATAAATTAAAATACTGTCTTATCATTGTCATTTCCATATTTAAATTATCTATTATTAAGATTTGTTCTTTTAGCCATTAATATTTGAAGAGACTTCGTTTCCAGTTGATTATTAATACATTTTCCAGGAGTCCTTATTTGTTTCATTGTAAACAGTAAAGAATATGTGTGTACTTGCTGCTTTCCTGAATTTGTCTGACTTTTTTTTATGAATCATTTTTTTAAGTCTCATAAGCAAATGAGGCGTAAAAATGCCTTTCTATTTTCTTTTTTAAAATTCCAAACATCTGTCATAGTTTTTATTTTGAGTAAAGTTCTATTTATGTCATTAACTCCTTTCTTCTTTACTTTTCAGTTAGATTTACATAGGAGGGGTACAATGAATTAAGTTCTTTTATTATTGTAACTTATTGTCTTTTCCTCCCATAATTTATTTGTTTTTTCCTTTAAAAATTTAACATCCATGTCATTACCACAGATTTTACCACAAATAAATACCAAATATGTATTTACCAAAATAAATACCACAAATAAGTTAAACATTGAAATCAATCCATCACCCACTTCTTACCAAAATTTAGTATCTCTGACTTTTTTACTTCTCTTTTTGATATGAAATCATAATTGCTGCTTTTTTCTTATTCAATTGAGGAGTAATAGATGTTTCTATATCTTTTTTATTATTAAATTGTTAATATCAGCTTATTAAAAATAACTAATTATTCATTTAATTGGCTCTTTTCTTTCCATTTTTCTTCATTTATATTTTAATTATTTAAATTTTATTATCTTTTCATGCTAAAAAGATCTTTTTTGTTATGATCCTATCTGAAATCACAATTGATATCACATTTTTTTTCCTAACCAATTGGAGGCACAATAGATTTTCCTTGAACCCATAATTTGAATTCAATGTGTTTATTATTAAAAACAGATTATTAGAATTTTTTTTTCTAATTCATTTAACTAAGTTGATTCATTTTATGGGTGAGTTCATCTTATTCACATTCACAATTATGATGGCTAACTTTTATTTTTCTTTTCTATATTCCTCTGTCTCTAACATTATTACTTTCTTTTTTTCTTATAACCTTCTATTCGATATCCTTTATCCAAGTTTAAACTTAGTTTTGCTTAAAATTAACCCTTGCTTGAATATGTATTGCCCTTTATATGTGTTTTCTCCCTCTTACTGCTCCTATTTATAAACCTTTTGAGTTGAACAAACTCTGGGTAGGGGTGAATGTGTGCGTGTGTGTCTGTATGGGTCCTATATGTGTCTGTGTCTGTGTCTGTGTATGTTCTGGCCTCTTTTTAAAAATACAATGCACATTTCTCTTTTAAAAAAAATTTTTGAGGGGCAGCTAGATGGCTCAGTAAACAGAGTACCAGCCCTCAAGGTAGGAGGACCTGAGTTCAAAGCTGGGCTCATACATTTAACACTTAACACTTACTAGCTAGGTGACCCTGGGCAAGTCACTTAATCCTAATTGCCTTAGCCAAAAAACAAACAAACAAACAAACAAACAAATTCTAGAAACTACAATAATAAATAGAACTTTTATTAAAATGTCAAATAATAAAAATATAAATTCAGATTACATCATAATTTATAACAGTAATAAACTAGAATAATTTCAATAAATTCAGAATGTGAATTTTCATATATTTTCTTATATAACATAAAAACTTACAGATCAGTAAAATATAGAAAAAGGAAGAAAAATCTAGCTGAGACAAGTGTTGACCAATTTCTTCCCTGCTTAGGACACTGTCAAAAGCCAGTCAAAAAGAATTTCTCAATTTGCAAAGGTAGTATATTACCCCTCAAGGCCAAATCCTAGAGTGTAAAAGCATCAAAAGAGGGAGGATTCAGAAAGTGAGCAACAAGCAGACACGTCACTGATAAAATATCAAGACTTAATTTTAACAATTTAAATCATTCCCTCCTTGACATGGCACCTGTGCAGTTCTCCTTTTTTGCTGTCCTTGGTTATATCTGTCATAGATATAACCCTATGCTGGTTATAATATCATTATCATATATTAATATCCACCTAGGTGGGTTTTTCTGTAAGCATTGTGGGTAATCACATGTACAGTTCCACCAAAGCTTTAGGATCTCCTCATGTTAGCAAACTCCTCCTTATACCCTCAAAATTTGCATGTCTTGTGATGTGATCAGCACAATTTACTTTATAAATATCCTTGTCTTGCTTCGCTGGGCTGTTGACTCCTTCAAGGAGCTTGGTCCACCAATGAATATATAAATTACATAAATCATTTTGCTTGGGTAGGAAACTGAATTCTTTCAGAGGTGACACAATGACACATACTTGACACCTCAATGGAACTACAAGATGTTCCAGAATGATCCAAGAGGAAAATCTCAATGGTGGAAAAGATTAGGGGAGAACAATTGGTAGTATTTATGTATTATACAGAAAAGAAATTACTGGAATAGAAAAGCTTGAATCAAACTCCAATATACACAAAGATTAAATCCAATAATTTCAATGACAAGCAATAAGTTCTGCAGGCAATCAGAAGATCTTTAAATATAAAGAATAGGAAATTCAAATAATCCAAAATTACTCTACAACTATCAAAAATGACGAGAAATAAATAATATATTTTTAAAAGGAAAGAAGTTCTTGATTCAATGCAAAATGACCCAGATAAGAGATCTAAATCTCATTATTATTGAAATGAAGAAGGATTCTCAATAAAGGAAAAGCATTTGAAGCATTCCAGGGGGGAAAATGATGAATAAACAAACATTTATTAAGTGCCTACTATATGTCAGGCATTGTAATAAGAGCTAAGGATCCTACTTAACATTTAAGAGTAGGGGCTTTCTTCGGATAAACCAGGAGTACACATCCACAAGTTTGACACCTGTGGGAGTAGTCAGAAGGACATAATAGGGGACTTTAGAAACAATGATTGTTTCTTTTCATAAGACATATAGGTGGCTTGAGATGTAGAATTGTGATAAAGATCCTTGCATCATTTTTTGAATCTGTGTTTTCTGTTATGAAAATAAAATAACTAAAATATCCATCCCTTTTGGCCTAGAGATTCCATTGCTAGGTGTACTACAAAAAGGTAATCAATAAGATAGACCAAAATACTTATGCAACATTTTTTATTTTATCAAAGAAATGGAAACACAGTTCATATGCATCAATTGGAAGTAGCTAAATAAATTGTGATATGTGAATAGAATGTGTTACAAAAGACACTAAATATAATCAATGAAGAGAAATATGAATTAATTAATGGAGAATGAAGTAAGCAGATTCAAGAAAGGATGGACATGATGACATCCCTGTGAGGGAGTAGAAGACCTTTACCCAAAATGACTACTCAGAGATCCCTCAGTAGAAGGCAGAAAAGTTGTTTATTGAAAACCTTCCTAAGATGAGCCATCCCATCACAAGATAAGAAAGAGAAAGCTCGTGGTAGGAGGGCTAAAGAAGAAGTAAAGATACACAGCTTTGATTCAAGAGACTACAGCAAGTAAGAGAGCATTGAGAAGGGGAGGGAGAGGTATCTAATTGGTTGTTGCTATTTGGAGAGATTGGAATGGAAGGTTTCTGTTACAAAGGATTACAAAATCAGTGGTCCTCAAACTTTTTAAATAGGGGCCCAGTTCACTGTCCCTCAGACTGTAAAAGGGCCAGGCTACAGTAAAAATAAAAGCTCACACTCTGTCTCTGCCCTCAGCCCATTTGCCATAACCCAGGCACAGTAGTCTTGACCATTTCACCTCCTGAGAGTACTTACAAGACAGTGTTCATTCATATACTGATGTGAGAAACTGGGGAATGTGTAGATAATATCCCAGTCACTAACACAGGGAGACAATGTGTGACTTATCAACCAGGGGAAGTAGTAGCATCAGGTTTATTGATATAGACCCCTAATAAACAACCTGGTGACAGTCACCCACGTTCTGATTCCAAGCAGAAAAACCCAGGGATATACTGGACAGCAGCTGTGACAGCTGACCAACCTATGCTCACCATCTATATAAATGGCATAACATTAGAAGGACTGGTGGACACAGGTGCAGATCACACAGTCATTAGAGGTGCCAACTGGCCCAGTCACTGGCCAAAGACTAAGGCAGACACCTACATGTCTGGGGTAGGAGATCAATAGCAGCTGAAGTTAGTGCTAACCCTTTAAGATGGATATTTGAAGGTGAAACAGGAGCTTTTACTCCTTTTATAGTTGAAAAAAATCCCCATGGGGAAGAGACATTGTACAACAATTAGGGTTAAAAATGAGTACTTTGGTTTTTTAGGCAGGGCTGCTGTTGAAGGCCTGCCAACACTTTCACCTGTTCCTATCCAATGGAAAACTGATACACCTGTGTGGATAGAACAGTGGCCCTGAGGTAGAAATAAAGTTCAGGCCTTACTAGACATAGTACAGGAACAACTTGACCAAGGACACTTACAACCTTCTCTAAGTCCTTGGAATTCCCCAGTATTTGTTGTAAAAAAGAAATCTGGAAAATGGAGGATGTTGACTAATTTAAGAAAGGTAAATGAACAGATGGAAACTATGGGAACTCTTCAACCTGGACTTCCAGCTCCTACTCAGTTGCCTAGAGAATGGCCTCTGTGGGTTATAGACATTAAGGATTGTTTCTATTCTATCCCTCTAGATAAGGAGGATATGAAAAGATTTGCCTTTTCAGTGCCCAGCGTTAACTTAACTGAGACTTATAAAAGATATGAATGGACAGTTTTGCCAAAGGGAATGAAAAACAGCCCTACTATGTGTCAAATGTATGTTGCTGCTGCTCTTACTCCAGTAAGAAAAGCATTTCCAAAAGTAATGTTATTACATTACATGGATGATATATTGGGATGTGCATCTGAGGAACAAATGTTAGAAGCATGTCTACAAAAAAACCATAGAAACATTAAGGAATTATAAATTACACATAGCTTCAGAAAAGATTCAAAGACATGCTCCTTTTCAATATTTAGGATATGAAGTATATCCTAAGGTGCTTACAGTACAAAAACTCTCCTTAAGAACAAAGAAGCTATTTAAGGTGTTTACCTTAAATTGCTGGAACTCTATCTTCCCAGAAATCAGCAGGAGTCAGGATCACTAAACGTCTTTATTCTAGATCTTTACCGTCGCCTCCAACGCCAGGTCATGAGTGCGAGTGAGTGTGAGTTCCACCACCCAAGTTTCTCTTACTCCTCCCACACAAGTCACTTCCCCCTCTTTGTCCCACCAATCAAGTCAGCACAGAACAGCTGGGGAGGGTCAACCTTCAAACAAGTTAATAGTGAACCGTCCAATTGGCAATTAGTCTCATGTGCTTCATTATCCAAGTGCATTGCTCAGTTCTAGCCCTTTACATTAAATGACTTTCAGAAGTTGATAGGAGATATCCAATGGATACGTCCCGTGCTAGGCTTAACTACCTGTCAATTGCAACCATTATATGACATTTTAAGGGGAGACAGTGCTTTAAATTCACCATGCCAGCTTACAAAAGAAGCTCAAGAGGCTTTGAGACAAGTTGAACTGGCTTTATCCAATGTGGTTGAAAGAATCACTCAAAAACCCTTGGAAATATCAGTTTTTACTACACAAGAGGTACCCAAAGCAGTCCTTCATCAAGGAGACAGTGTGATAGAATGGGTGAACCTCCCAGCACAACCAGAACAAAGCCTTATTCCTTACCCAGTGCTTGTGGCTAGAATTTTATTAAAGGCCATTAAATGATCACTACAATTATCTGGGATAAGACCTGATAAGATATACACCTTTTATACTAATGCACAAGTTAACGTGTGCTGTGAAACCATCCCAGAGTGGCAAATTTTATTAGCCATGGCTCCAAATTTTACACACGGGTCTCCATTAAAGATAACCAGACTGTTACATAATTGGCAATGGATTCTTGAAGAAAAGGTTTCTAAAGTTCCTCTTAAAGGACCAACTATCTTTACAGATGCATCCAAACATAATATTTGCACTGTATATTCTCGTGGCTTAACCATAAAGAGAATAATCAGAACTCCTTTTCAGTCCACTCAGCAGAATGAATGGTATGCAATCATTCTAGCTCTTGCTTATTATCCGGGAGACATAAATATAATATCTGATTCAGTAGGTGTGGTACAAAGAATTGCCACAGCCCAAATAAAATTTGTAGCCTCCAATATATATCAGCTCTTTAAAGAACTTCAAGAGCAAGTGAGAAAGCATCCAGGTAAGATTTATATCTTGCATGTCCACTCCCATAGTGGACTTCCAGGTCTTATTTTTGATGGTAATTCAAAGGCAGATAGCCTTCTAACCATGTTGGCCAATACTCCTTTATTTCAAGAAGCACAAGAATCTCATTCTAAATATCATCAGGCTGCCTGAGCTTTACATTTACAATTTGGAATAACAAGAGAAGAAGCTAGGAGCATAGTAAAAGCCTGTACAGTTTGCCTTCCTTTCCATGCTCCTACACTCCCTCCAGGGAAGAACCCTCCTGATTTGAGACCTAATGAAATTTGGCAAATGGATGTGACCCATTATAAATCTTTTGGTCATCTATCTTTTATCCATGTCGTGGTAGACACCTTTTCAGGATTCACATTTGCAATGCCAGCAGCAAAAGAGACAGCAGGAGTGGTCACTGAATTCCTTATACAAGCATTTGCAATTATGGGTGTGCCACAAGCAATAAAAACAGACAATGGACCTGCATAGACTTCTAAACATTTTACACACTTTTGTGCACAGTGTAAGATTTTACATACCACGGGCATACCCTTTAATCCTCAAGGGCAGGCAATAGTAGAGAGAAGAAACAGAGATATTAAGACACTCCTCCAAAAACAAAAGAAAGGGGGAGCCATGGGTAACCCTAGAGAACTTCTAAATTTAGTTCTCTATACCATTAATTTTAAAATTTTTGACAAAGATGCACTGGCTCCAGCAGACAGGTTTTATAACCCACTGGAAGGGAAGTATCCAGTGTGAGCAGCTCCACTGTCTTTAGATAATTGCCAGGTGATGTGGAGAGACCCAGAAAGTGGTGAATGGAAGGGACCAGATAGGTTAACTGCTTGGGGGAGAGGGTTTGCTTGTATCTCTACAGATGGAGAAGGAATCAGATGGGTGCCAACGAGCTGTATTTGTCTTGTTCATCGGAGAGAGACGGAACAGATCCTTGAACCAAAGGAGAAGACCCAAGAAACATCAGGTGATTCCATTGCTGACTTTGCCCACCACTGAAAGAACCTGGCAGTTATGGCATTTGACCCATGGACATCAAAAACTGTTGGACTTGAAAATCCTCAGGAATCATTGGATTCTCTGAGGCATCATAAGACTATTGCCAGACTTCAAAACTTGTGAGGATCGTTGGATTCCCTAACACGTGAAGCAATGGACAATAGATTGGTTTTGGACTATCTCTTGGTTGCTGAAGAAGGCGTGTATGTGTGACTGATGTTTACATACCCTCCTTCTAGGATTTCTGGAAATCTCTTACAATACCATATTGTTTGTTATATCACTACTTGTATGTACAATTCCTGTTTGTTACACCACATCGAGTCTGCACTGACTGTGGGGAGAGTCACCACTAATAGCCTCTGCGTTATTGCTATGTGCTTGTGTAATACCTCCCATGCTGATGGGTTTGTGCATACTTGTCTCTAATAAGGCCCTTCAACCCAGAAACCGGCTAGCAAATCCCCACTTTTCTTTGGTGCTTTTCATCTCCCTTTCTGAGATGTCAGGGAGGGCGTGATTATCTCCTTTTTGGGGTTCTCACCTCCCTGAAAAGTCAGGGATGGCGCCAGCACCTGTGGTCTAAAACAAAAGAAAGCGGGAGATGTAAAGGGCTAGAACTGAGCAAATGCACTTGGATAATGGAGCACGTGAGACTAATTACCAATTGGACAGTTCCCTATTAACTTGTTTGAAGGTTGACCCTCCCCAGCTGTTCTGTGCTGACTTGATTGGTGGGACAAAGAGGGGGAAGTGAACAGAAATTGAGCACAAATTCAACAAGAATTCATTGATAGAGAAAAAACAAGAAATTTTTAAGAATTGAAATGTTTTTTAATAAATAAAAGAAACAGATCTGGGGGAATGGAAAAGAAATTAATATTATAGGAGAAAAAATTGAAAAAAGGGATTAACAACTTGACACAAGATGTACAAGATCTTTCTCAAGTAACAAAAACACTGATAATTAGAATGAAAGTTAAAATAACAAGAAACATTTAAAAAGAAAAATTTTAAGTGCTAGGCAGGGGGAAGAATATAAAGTATCCCACATGAAGGGGGAAGCTGGTTTGAAAAATATATTGAATAGAAAAAATATACATTAATGTATAAAATATGTCAAATAGTCAGTGGACTAGATAAACAATAAAACCATTAAAAAAAAAAAAAGCCTAGGCTTTAAATGTCAAGAATACTGCACAGATTTCTTAGAATGAGAAGTCAAAATGGCAAGAGAAATAAACCACTGATCACATCATGAAAGAAAATTCAAAGTAAAAAACTTCCATAAACATCATAGTTAAAATCCACAGTTCTGAAGTCAAAGAAAAACAATAGTATAAGCAGCTAGAAATAAAGAATTTAGGTATTAGTAAGGCACAGTCAGTATCACATATGATTTAGCAGCCAGCACGACAAAGAAGCATAGGGCTTGGAATGTAATATCTCAGAAGGTAAAGGATAGATGGTTACAACCAACAATAATGTGCCAAGCCAAACAAAATAGAATCCTTTGAGGCCTTCCAAGCATTCATTCCTGAATGATTACAGCGTGATAGGAACTGTGAAGTTCAAACATCAGAGTGAAGAGAAACACAAAATGGTAAACATGAAAGAAGAATGATAAAGAATTACCTAATTTTGTTTTACTTTTATTCTCAAGGAGGGGTAAAAGAATTGAGAAGGTTGACTGAAAAAAAAATGCCTTTTTAAAATTATTCAACTACTTCTCAAGTATAAGTCCCCCTTAATTTCCAGTTCTTTAGCATTGCAAAAAGAGCCACTACAATTGTTTTTGTATAAATGATATATATATGTAAAATCATGGGAAAGCAGAATATGATGGTATTCAGCTCATGACATGAACATCAATTGAAGTAAATGAGGATGATTAATCTAGAGAAGAAATTTTTGGAATGGGAGGTGATGGTGATCTTCAAGCATCTCAAAGGGCCTCCCATGAAAAATGGATTAGACTTATTCTTTTTGGAACTTTATCCCTAACTGCCTTGTTTGGATGAACTACTTCCCAGAAGCTGTGTCTATGATAAATCAATGTCATCTGAAGAAGAGGCTGTACACTCTAGACAGTGGTCCTCAAACTTTTTAAACAGGGAGCTAGTTCACTGTCCCTCAGACCGGTGGAGGGCCGGACTATAGTAAAACAAAAACTCACACTCTGTCTCCCCTCCTCAGCCCATTTGCCATAACCCTGCAGGGGCCGCATAAACGTCCTCAGAGGACCACATCTGGCCCACAGGCCGTAGTTTGAGAACCCCTGCTCTAGTACAATGATTATTTGAATCCAGTATCCAATAAAACAATTCAATGAAGACAGACTGCCTTTGAGCATAATCCCAACTGTCCTTCAATGGCTTTTCCTTATTCCTTTTCCCAAAAAAGAGTTGCCTAGACCTCAGAGTATGTGCCCCCCACAAAGGCAAACGACCTACTTAGGAAACAGCTAGCTTTCTTAGAGGCCTCACTCTCTCTCTTTGGTTCCCAAGAGCTCTTGTCCGAGTGTCTCCAGCCGGCACGAAAGTTCAAAATGTTCGAATGAATCTGACTCTACCTCCAAAAGTATAGGATTATGGGTTTCCTACAACTCAATCCTAGTTGTGAATCTCCCAAAGTCCTCTCATCTGAAGTTCTCCTGGAAAGTCCTCTCTTTGATTCAATCCTGGCTCTGAATCCTGGCTTTTTATATCCTCCTAGAGAATGGGCTTGTGGGTAGTCCCTGGGTTTGTGGGAGCTCCTTAAAAGTATGATCTCTTAAAGGTGTAAATCCAATGAGCAACCTCCTTTAAAGGTACAAACTCCTTTAAATGTTTGAACTCCTTTAAAGGTGTGAACTAAGTGCATAAGTACCTAGTAAGAAGCCTAACACTTACCATTCTGTTCTCTGTTGTCAGTGTAAACTCCAATGTTTCAGCAATCTGTGTATGTAGCAAGAAAGCTGGGACCAGGGTTATAGGGACACAAGTCCCTAAGTTCCCAGTCCCTCAGAACTGTCATTAACATGGCACCTACTAGAGAAATGGCACTGTCTGTGGAGGGAGCTGAATATTGTCCCCAAAGAAAGATCAACTCCTGTCCCAGCTGCCAATTATCAGGTGCAGTGATTATTAATGATCAGCTCCAAAGTAAGTAACTGGAACAAGTGAGATTTCAACTTTTCTGCACAGCAAATAATGAGGGATGTGGGGACCAGGCAAAGAGAGAATATTGATCTCAGCAGCTTTGTTTTGTGTGTGATTCACTGAATCACTATAAGTTTAATTTACAGTTCAGTTTTTGTTTATTTCTTTTGAGATAATGCTGCAATCCACAGTCACCAGTTAAATAATTGTTTCTCGTTTTTGGCTGTCTGTGATACAACTTGAATTATTCATAGGCATGTAGAAGTGACCACATATATCAATATTGTCCATTAATTAAGACCCATATGAAATCTGATCCTTTTCTCCTCTTATCTTCCTTATTATTGGGGAGGGCAATGCCATTCTCCCTGTCCTTTAGACTCTCAATCTAGGTGGCATCCTGGATTGCTCACTCTTTTTTCCATACCACTCCACATCCAAGTTTTTGCCATGGCCTATCAATTCTAGAAGGTAAGATATCAGGAGATACCCTGTATTCCAGAACTAAGGCCCAACAAGCAAGCAGTTGGTGTAACAACAATCCTTTTCAATCACCTTCTGGAACTGATGGTCCCTGAGTTTGAGCAAGCACCAGAAGGCCTTACTGCTGCTATTGTATCTCACTAAGGTTGCTACAATACTCTTTTTGACTCTTGGTCTAGCCACAAGTATATAAATCAAGAATTAGCCACTCTAAATGGGTCCCCCATATTGGCACGTGTCTAATCTGCCTCCTTGCTTGGAGGCCATTACCTGCACTGAAATTAATTGATTTTGATTTCTGACTCTCCTGTCTTTAGGCTTTTTTGTTTGACTCCAGCTATCCACAGGTTAGAGGCCAGTCTGGTGCAGTCTGATATTAATTGGTGGCAGCAATGTGATTGGATATGGAACCAGTCCATTGGAATCTCCAGTACCCGTAGTAATGGACTAAGTGCCATTGGAGATTTATTTTTCCAGAGTCTGACATCCCCCATCTCATCTAGAGAGTCCTGCGCCCTTGTCCCTCCTCCAGTTCTCCAATCATCCATTTTGGTTGATCTCAACATTCTTTGTTATTTTTTATTTTATTAAAGCTTTTTATTTACAAGGCATGTGCATGGATAAATTTTCCAACATGGACCCCTGCAAAACCTTCTGTTCCAAATTTTTCCCTCCTTCCCCACACCTTTCCCTAGATGGCAGGTAGCCCAATACATATTAAACATGTTAAAATATATGTTAAATCCAATATATATATACATATTTATAGTTGTCTTACTGCACAAGAAAAAATCAGATCAAAAAGGAAGGAAAAAACCTGTGAAATAAAACAAAATGCAAAGAAATAACAACAGAGAGAATGAGAATGCTATGTTGTGATCCACACTCATTTCCCATAGTTCTCTCTCTGGGTGTAGATGGTTCTCTTCATTACCGAAGAATTGGAACTGGTTGGCATCATCTCATTGATGAAGAGAGCCACGTCCATCAGAACTGATCATTGTATAATCTTGTTCTTGCCATGTATAATGATCTCCTAATTCTGCTCAATTCACTCAGCATCAGTTTGTGTAAGTATCTCCAGGCCTCTCTGAAGTCATCTTTTTGTTCATTTCTTGCAGAAAAATAACATTCCATTACTTTCATATGCCACAATTTATTCAGTCATTCTCCAATTGATGGGCATCCATGCAGTTTCCAGATTTTTGACAGTACAAAAGAGGCTGCCACAAACATTTTTTCACATGGGGTTCCTTTCCCTCCTTTAATATCTCTTTGGGATATAAGCCCAGTAGTAACCCTGCTAGCTTAAAGGATATGCATAGTTTGATAACTTTTTGAGAATAGTTACAAATTGCTCTCCAGAATGGCTGGATATGTTCACAGTTCCACCAACAATGCATCAATGTTGCAGTTTTCCCACATCTCCTCTAACATTCGTCGTTATCTTTTCCTGTCATCTTTGCCAATCTGAGAGGTATGTAGTGATATCTCAAATTTGTTTTAATTTACATTTCTCTGATCAATAGTGATTTGGAGCACCTTTTCATATGACTAGAAATAGTTTCAATTTCTTCATCTGAAAATTATCTGTCGATATCCTTTGATGATTTGTCAATTGGTGAATAGCTTGAACTATTATAAATTTGAGCCAATTCTCTTTATATTTTAGAAATAAGGCCTTTATTAGAATCTTTGAATGTTAAAAATGTTTTCCAAGTTTATTTCAGCATTCTTTGTGAGGAAAATTCTGGTGACACAGTTCATCTTGGGTCTTTCTGGTAAGGTCTGAATGCTGTGTTCCCCTATCCAAGAATTCTGCATGCTCTATTTGGCCCTGACCTCTGTAGGAGGCTCTGAATTGCTGTGTTTCAACTTTAGTCCTACCCCACTCCCACCCCACAGAATGAACATGTGCCTTTGTTAAACTGGTAAAGGTATATGCCAAGTTATGGGCTACAACTGCTTCACTCAGTTAGGACTATGTCCACCTATATCCATCTTGTCATTTTGTCTTTTTGTGTTTGTAAAGTATAAAATGTCTGTGTCATGTTTGTGATGTGAGCTAGATCCTCTTACTTTGAAAGATTTAAAATACAATCAGCCAGAAAAACTTTTAAGGGCTATAGTCAAAGAATTTAGAACACTGGGAAATATGAATGAACTTTCATAATTAAAGCAATTATCCGAGTAATCAGAACTAACTGAAACTTTAGGCCAGTGATCCTCAAACTTTTTAACTAGGAGGCCAATTCACTGTCCCTCAGACTATTGGATGGCTGGACTATAGTAAAAACAAAAAATATGAACAAATTCCTATGCATGCTGCATATATCTTATTTTGAAGTGAAGAAACAAAACGGGAACAAATTCAATATTTAAAATGAAGTAAAGTTAAATCAAGAAACTTACCAGTATTTCAATGGGAACTATGGGCCTGCTTTTGGCTAATGAGATGGTCAGTGTCTGGTTCCATATTTGTCACTGCTAGTTGTAACAAGTGATGCAAGTATGCATCCCTTAGTCTTGATCTGATTGGAGATTTCAAATGATTCATTCTAGAAAAAGTCTTTTCACATACATAAGTGCTGCCAAAGATGGTTGCCATTTTGAATGCATGGTTCCTGAGATGAGGATATGTCTCAGAGGGGAGAGATGCATAGAAATTTGAAGGCTGCTTAACTTGAATAAGTCTTTCAGAGAGTCACAATTCTGCAGGTCAGCCCGTTCCATTTAGTAAATTGTATCCACATTTTCAATGTCATTAGAAAATGGGTTACAGAAAAGCTCTTTGTCCTTTTCATGGAGATGAAGCTCTTTAAATCTAAATTGGAACTACTTTTGCAATTTTTCCAATGAATCCACACATGTTTTGTTTGGGAATGAAATCAGAGATTTTTCTGCTAACACATTTTCAGTTGTGGAGAGATGGCAGAAGTTTTCCTCCTTCACTTGTTTGATGAGGAGGCCTAATTTTACTTCAAATGCTTTGACGTGTGATTGCATATCACAGATGAGTTTCCCCTTTCCTTGAAGTTGCATATTGAAATTGTTGAGTAGCTCTGTTACATCTGTCAGAAAGGCAAGGTGCCATTTCCATTCTGCATCATTGAGTTCTGGTACTTCTTTCTTTTTTGAAAGCAGAAATGTTGTAATCTGTGGAAGTAAGTCATAATGACAATGATAGAGTCAAGCTGGGACTTGTAGTACTAACTGTTACTATACCCGCACACTAGACACAGCCCATATATTCCCCCTGCAGCGGCTGTGACATGCACAGCATGCACTGTACATCCCTCACACCTGTGTGTTGTAGTGGCTTCTGTTGCTTTAGAAGGCCTTGGGCCATCAGTTCTCCATCTTCTGCATCTCTCTCCCTTCCCCACACCATACACCCCAGCCTGGGAACTCACCTCACCTCTGTACCTCCTCACACTCTGCCACCTCAGACCAGTGCTGGAAGTGTGCATTGCTAACTCAAGTTAGGTTGAAAGTCACTTCCGGTCTGATTTTGCCATATCCCGGTGGGCCGCATAAATGTCCTCAACAGGCCGCATCTGGCCTGTGGGCCCTAGTTTGAGGACCCCTGCTTTAAGCTTATCCGGGTGTCAAGGTCTCAGGTCTCTCAGGACACTACATCTGAGTTGTTAAAAATACCATCTGCATTAGGAAGTGAAGAACTAATAATAAACTTCTAACTACAAAGATTCAGGATTATGTTTCTCATGGTCCCATTTGGGGTACTTTTCCACTTCAAAATGGCTAGACAGATTTGTTTGGGTCAGGGACGCCTGAACAAACAAATTCCTGCAGATTGACAAATAGCCCTCTTGCTGAAGAGAGCTCTAGAGAAGGACTCTGTAGAAGGAGAAAAGTTTGAGGCTTCTGACAGGATGGGTCAACTTCCTTTCTCCAGTCCTAGAGATTCATTCTCCTTTAAGCTGTCTCTTAATGCAGAGACATACTGGGCTTGAGAAAAATAACTCAATCTCAAATTTTGAACTCTAAATAGATTAGCTTTATTCCAATCTCTCTCCAGCCACCAACTCTCTAGATAGGTCCATTCTTAAAAATGCTTTTTTCTCTTTCAAATCCTGGGACTAACACCTCTACCCTCAGTCTAGAAATACACCCAGCAGATTTGTCTCTTTCAAAGCTGAAAAATTCCCAGCCTAATGAGAGATTTGGGACCCTCCACCCCCAACTATTAAAACTAGAGGAACCCATTCTTGAACCCTGGATGTTTCTCCCCCTCTGCTGCTAAGAGCTATTGGTTTAACTCTCTAATCTGAGACTCTCAGCTCTTTTCTTCTCAGGGTAACTTCTGCCTCCTGAAAAGACACTCTGTGTGGAGGTGCCTTTTTAATACAAATATCTCCCAGTCTTAGGCCTGTAGGTGCCATGGAAACTGTCCAAGGAGACCCCAGTCTCTGTCCTGAGTCTGAGCAGGAGAAACACTGGAGGAACTGCCTTTCCAACATGTCAGCAAACACCACAGGGGTTGAACTGCCCCCCAGCATCCTACTGTCTGGTAGGAATTTGGGGTCTGACCCTGTTTCTCCATTTATCCCAGGACAGTCTGAACACCTCGGGGGCTGGTAAGCTGAGTAGGCAGCACTGATACTTTGCACTCTCTCTGACCCTTTCCACATCCCCTCACCCCTCTAAAGAGTGGGGATAATAGGAGGGAAGACTCAAAATCATTGCTTATTTTTCTGGTGAGATTGAGGAATCAACTCTCAATTTTTAAGGAAAAGCAGCACAGTTAACAGATGTCTAAGAGCTTACACTACATTCTTATCTTCCTCTGCAGCCCTGACAAACTGGGACATGCCATCCCTAGACCCTGCCTCACAAAAGAGCAGTGACTTATTAAATCTACTAGATATGAAGGCCTCCTGTCTATCCTGACTCTCTGAGTCCACACCCTTCATCCCTGCCACCCTGAAATTTCGGGTGAAGTGACTAAACTCTAGGCTACTTAACACCTTTTACTAATCTTTTGCTCCTAGCATTTTCTCTTATACTTTTCTTTGGCATTCAATATTATTAGATGGGCCATCATCATTCTTACAGGCAGCCCACAGAAGAGATCTGATGCATTTCCTTCTAAAGGCCCCATTCCTGAATGTCGCCATCTCCACTGGATGATACTCTACTTTTAATCTGCTCCCAAGATCTGTTTTCTCTAGGCTTTCAAACTTATTTATTCTTCACTTGTGTTTGAAAATTTTAAATATAATTTTCTTCTTGACACTTTTGAACCTTGACATTTTATTAAGCACATATTAAGCACATGTTTGCTTACTTTCTGAATTTTCCCTCTTTTGATGGTTTTAAACTCTAGGATTTGCCCCTGAGAGTTAATACATTCTCTTTGCAAATTGAGAAATTCTTTTTGACAGGCTTTTGACAGTGTGCTAAGCAGATTTGAGTGCAGGGCGATTGACTGGTCAGCACTAGTCTCCACTAGATTTTTCTAATTTTTTTCTGTATTTTATTGATCTGTTAGTTTTTATAATTATATTTGGAAATATATGAAGATTCACACTCTGAATTTGTTGGAAAATATTCTACTTTATTTCTGTTATTATGATATAATTTTAATTTACATTTGTATTATTTGTCATTTTAATGAAAGTTCTATTTATTTGTATAGTTGATAGAATTTTTAAAAGCAAAGTGTACATTTAGCAAGAATCTTGCTGGCAATGGTTAAGAGAAAGATCCTTCTGTGATTGTCATAGGATAACCTATTCCCCTTTCCTTTATAGAGATGGACTATGGAGGCATTCTATGACTCTTGCGGGGTAACCTCTTCTTGACATATAACTGGTACGATTTCAATCATATTTTTATTTGAGCAGTAGATCTCCTGCCCTGAAAATCTTTCATAAAAGAAAATATGCACGAGATGCTTTCCCACATGAGAAAAGCTCAGGGGTATTCAAAGCCTCTTATTTGGTTGGAAGTTTGACTAGAGAAGGATTGATTTCAACCTGAGGTATATGGTCCTTATCATTGATCAGGTTAGCTTTATTAACACTGTGTTAGTTAACCCATAGGTTTTGGGCCCATAAATACCCTTGAGGCCATCATAGAAGAGTTTGGATTGTCAGCATCAGCATAAAACTCAATCTCATCTGCCTATTTCTTGAGCCCCAAATCCTGATTCTCTCTAAGTTTTACTAACACTTAACTATTCTGGAAATAACACTGTTTTCTTAAAGATATGTGAACTATTTTCTTGGCAAATGCTGTGGGGTAGCATCTAAATTTCCTTATCATTTTCATCCATCTAGTCCTGATGTTTGTGAATGGTCTGGCCCAGATGAGTAAATAGAGTGTTGTACACCAAATCTCTGAAAGCTACCCATTCCTTTTCTCCTCCACTATTACTCAACCATAAATTGGTTCAATTTTCCCTGCAAGCTATTCACATACGTGGGTAAGTACTCTAATCTGTTGATGTTGAGTCTTTAGATAATCATCATGCCCTGGGTAACTGTGTCCAAGGTAGTGACTATAGTGTAGTGTATAGCACATTCTATTTCATGTTCAGTTTACCACCACAGGACTTCAAGGTAGATAAAACAATAAAATAACAACATAATAAGAGCCACCAATATCATCCAAGTCACAGATTTCTCTGCTTCATACTTCTTTCATGATTCTATATGATGCTACTATCCCTTCCCACTTGCCCCTTAGCCCTGGAGTATAGAAACATTTTCTCTGTCAACTAACTGGAAATTCTCATTACTGGTGATTATTTTCATCTATTGGCACCTGAAACAAAAGTTTGCTGTTTTTCAGAGAAGCTGATCATTCCCTAAACAGATCATTCTGATCATAACATTTTAATCACAGATCCCAGTGGTGATGAGCTCAGAGAATCCAGTTCCTATATATAGTATGATTAGCTTTCCTCTCTTCCCACCCTTGCACATAAATGCTGTTGCTGCTCTGTCCCACTCTACATTAGCAGAAGAATCTAACTGGGTGAGTAGTCTTAGCCTCGGACAAGTACTAGGAGGAGCTATGCCTTTTGGGACTGAGAGGAGGAGGCAGAAAAAAATCAAGGTTAGTGTAATGTTATCTAAAAATTAGGGAAGGGACCCAGGTTAATTGTTGGTAGAATGATATTGATAGAAATATTAGAAAAAGAGCTCAAATAATGAGAAAATTCTCACTGTACTTAAACCTAAACAGAGAAAAGTCACTTCTACAATCACAATTTTAAGAAATCATTGACATTTAGACTATATCCGCAGGCAGCAGAGAAAGCATTACAATGAATTTAAGTAGAAGCCAAATGAACTGCAAATGTTTAGCTGACACAAAGCATGATTTGAGATGGAGAAGAAAGACAAATTGATAGGTTCCATGGAATATTTGAGAGGTTGTTAGTGAGAGACTTGGACTCATTGCTTTTATACATCTTAGAAGGGTCTTTATGATATTTCAGGTGTGACATTAATGCACCTGGGCACTGAAAATAACAATGTAGATTTTTTTTAGCATAGAGAAATATACTATATGTAAATCACATAAGAGAATTTTTGTTCACAGAAAAATTTGAAAATCTTTTCTTATATTTATGTAAACTACTCCAGTAACTTAAATTATTTTCATGAAGATTTTTTTTTTGAAAAAGTTTTGGTTTCAGTTAAGAAAATCAAGGGAGTTTTTCTCTCTTCGAAAAAAGTAAGACAGTGTTTAGAAAAAGTGCTCAGGAATTTGGAGAGAGATTTCTACTGAGGTCTCCATATGTCAGAGACTAGGAAGAGAAAAGAATTAAAAAACCTAATTATCTCTCTTTTCAAAAATTGGAAATAATAGCAAGAGATGAAAGAAAAAAATCTGTTTCTTCTCTCAAAGTTATGTTTATATTTTAACTTATAGAATATATTCATAGGGCTGTTATTTCTATGTTTTCAAGGATATCAAGTTACTCTAGCTCTTCTTTTACATGCAGTGTGTTTGGTTCTGGTTAATTTTTTACTTTTACACATAGCCAGTTATATAGCAATACATGAATAATTTTGGAATGCTGATCTTTCTCAGGGATCATCTGAATTTATTGTTGCAGGTGAGAGAGAGAAGTCCTTCCAGATACCTGTTGGAGATTATGGCATACCAATATTTGATTTGGGAATTGCAGACTGAATGAAATTAATTATTATTTGGGTTTTTTCCCATGGTTTGATTATTTTAAAACTGTTTGAATTTTGGGTAAAATCTAGTTCCAGAACTGTCAAATACTGTATCTCTTCATAGTAAGCATAGCATCAAGCAGGCAGCTAGGTGATAGAGTGGATAGTCAGGCATTCCTGAGTTATTATTATGATGTGATACTAGACATTTTGACAGTTGGAGGTTTTAGGCACATCATTTAACCTCTTTTACTCTTACTTTGCTTATCTTTAAAAGAGTTCATAATAATACTTAATCCCCAGGATTATTGTGTAGATAAAATAAGATCATATTTATAAATAGCTTTGCAAATCTTAAAGGAAAGAAACATATGAATACAAAGAAATACCTTACATTTCATTCCCACTGGTGCAGAAAAGTCAGACTAGACATTTCTTGTTTGTTTTGTTGTTTTAAAAAAATTGAATTTTAAATTCTATCCCTCTGTCCCTTTTCTCCTCCCTCTCTGAGATGGCAAGCAATTTGATATAAGTTAATACATGTACAGTCATGTAAACTATTTCCATATTGGTCATTTTGGCAAGAAGACTCAACAACAACAAAAAAAGACAGTAAGAAAGAGAAAAATAGCATATTTCAGACAACTTCTTTCTCTGAAGGCAGATAGCATTTTTCATCATGAATCCTTTGGGATTGTCTTGGATTGTATTAGATTGTATTGCTGAAAACATCCAAGTCATTCATAGTTGTTAATCATACAATATTTCTATTACTGGACAACTTTCTCCTGATTCTTGTTACTTTGTTTTGTATCAGTTCATGTATTTCAATTTTTGCTTTTGTTTTGTCTGAGATCACGATTGCTATCCCTATTTGTTTTGTATGTTTTGTTTTGTTTTTTAACATCAGCTAACACATGATAGATTTTGCTCTAGCCCCTGTCCTTTCCTCTGTGTTTGTCTCTGTGCTACAAATGTGTTTCTTCTAAGTAGTATATTGTAGAATTCTGGCTTTTAACAAATTTTGGTATCCATTTCTGCTTTATGGGTGAATATAATTTATTCACATTTACAATTATCATAACAACCGTGTATTTCCTTCTACCCTATTTTCCCTTGTTTTTCTTCTCTCCCTTCCTCTTCCTCTCCCTTTCCCTTCCTCCCTCTCTGACTTTATCTTTTTCCCTCTTGCTCTCCCACTCACTTTCCTTCTCTCTCTCTCTCTCTCTCTCTCTCTCTCTCTCTCTCTCTCTCTCTCTCTCTCTCTCTCTCTCTCTCTCTTTCTCTCTCTCTTCTCTCTCTCTCTCTCTCTTCTCTCTCTCTCTCTCTCTCTTTCTCTCTTTCTCTCTCTGTCTCTCTCTCTCTGTCTCTCTCTCTCTTTCTCTCTGTCACACACACACACACACACACACACACACAAACACACACACATACACACACCCCTTTCATTCAGGCTTACTTCACAAATATTCCTGTTCTGATCACCATCTCCCCCAAACTACCCTACCTTCTAGTTGTACTGCCCTACTTCTTTTATTCCCATAAGTTTTTATATTCCTATATGAAAGGATAAATTTCTATATCCAACTAAGCATGTGGTATAAACTTTTTGAGTCAATTACGATGAAAATATGGTTCAAGTGTTGCACACCACCACAATTTTCCCTTCCACTAAAATAGTTTTTTCAAGCTTCTTTTATGTGAGATATATCTCTTTATTCTATCACCCTTTTCCCTCTTCTCTTAGTACAATCTTTTTTTCTCACTCCTAATTTTTTTGATAATATATCATCATAGTGATCTCATATCCACACCTTCTCTCTATGTATATTTCTATGTATATACTCCGCCTAATTGAAAAAATGTTTTGCTTAACAAAATCAGAAACTATTTGTAATTATTGAAGTTATCAGGGAAATGTACAATTTTGCAATTAGTTGATAATTTTTAATTAGATATGTTAATTTGCAAAGGATAAATGTTAATGGAATGAGAAAAACTGTTTTTCTAGTTCGATTGAAAAACTGAATTTATAAAGTTAGAGGGGAGTGAAAAAGTAGTAAAAGAAAATTAAAACTTCATTGAGAAATGTGGCAGTTTTGAGGGTTTTAATCAAAGTTCACTGGAAGAAAGTTAAAGGATAATTGATGACTGGATATGCTTATATGAGATAAGAAATAAGAAGTATTTGGATGTTTCAAGGAACATATGAGAAAACAAGTCATTTTGTTTATTCAAGATGGCATAATGAAAAGTCCCCATCCTTTTGCCCATTAACATGCCCACCATAAGACAAAAGTAATTGCAATATTTTAGAAATGACAGCAACATATCAAAAAGATTGTTCAATATGATTATATTTGATTTATACCAAGCATGCAGAAATACTTAAATATTAGGGGAAACAAATATCTATCTATCATTATGTATATAGATCAATAGATTATATCAATAATAAGCACATTAAGACATTTTAATAGAAATGGAAAAAAAACTTTTGACTAAACATAACACTCATTTTTATTAAAACTATAGAAACAATAGGAATAAAATAAATAAAACTTTGGAGTCCAATAACCTTATTGAGAGAAAATTTTTTTAAAAAATTAAATATAATGGAAGTAAAGAGTCTACAGCAGGATATAAAAAATATCATACAGTATGACTAGATTGATTTTAATGATTCATTCAAGATTCCATCAATATTTTTTAAACCATCAACACAATGGATCATGTCAGAAAGAACGATAAAAGTAATGTATTTTTCAATAGAAGTAAGAAAATATTTTGACTAAATTTCAAACACATTTTTGTTAATAAATATATAAATAAATGGGTTTTAAAGTAGTATCTGGTTGATATGTAGATTTTTCTCTTGGTTAAATCTTTAAGATTGACTTTGTCTGAGATCAATGATTACTAGCCCTACTTTTTTTCCTGATCAATTCTATTCCTAATCCATGTTATGGTGTCTGTGTATACCTTTTATTTCCTATCCCCACTATCTCTCCTACTTAAATTCTACTCCTTAACTTGCCTTGCAATTATTAAACTCTCCCCCTCATAAATCCTTCCCTTATCTTCTCCTCCCATGCTTCCCTTCCTTCTTCATCCCTTTTCCATTAATCTATACATCTTGTCTCATTACTATAATCCTATCTATTCCCTATACCTAACTTTATCATATTCCTTCCCTCCTTATTTCTTTATAGGTTTTGGAGGTTGCTATACACTTTATGGTGTGTGTGTGTGTGTGTATCTGTATAACATAATTACTATTTTTATTTTTTCCTAAATTGTTTTGCTTTTTATTCAGATTATATGTAGTTATTCCCCAATCTTTCTTTTGAACTACCCGATTACTGATGTAGATCTTAAACATATGGTATACATGTCCATTTAAAAACTAAAATTTGTTAAGTCCCTTAAAATTAATCTTTGATGCTGGCTCTTATATGTTAAATTTTCTATTAAGTTCAGATTTGATTGAGGCAAAATCCTGAAGATCTTCATGTTCATTGAATGTCTATTTTTCTTTAATATTATGGTTAGTTTTGCTAGATATGATATTTTTGGCCACAAGCCTAGTCCTTTATGTTGTTGATATATTATTCCAAGACCTTCAGTCATTTATTGTGGCTGCTGATAAATCCTGCACAATTCTAATGGTAGCTCCAGCACATTTGAATTGTTTTTATTTATTAGTTTGTTTCTTACATAATTTTGCCTTTGATCTGAGAATTTCAAAATTTGACAATAATATTGCTATGTGTTTTTCATATAGGATTTCTTTGAGATGCTGATTGGTGGATTTTGTTTCTTTATATGTTCCCCTCATATTCTAACAGTCTAAGACAATTTTCTTGAATTATATCTTGCATTATTGTGTCAAAGTTCTTTTTTTGGTTGGCTTTCAGGCAGTCCAATTATTCTTATATTTTCTTACTCTATACTCCACATCTTTTATTTTTTTAATAAGATGTTTAACATTCTGTTCTAATTTTTCATTTTTTATATTTTCTTTTGTTATTTTTTTGGTCTCATAGCTTCACTGGCTTCTTTTTGCCCAATTCTAAATTTCAAAAAGTTATTTGTTTCTTTAAGACTTTGTGTCTCCTCTTCTAGGTGATTAACTTTTTTTTTTCATGATCTTGTTTTTCTTGGATGAGTTTTCTCCACTCTCCTTTAATCTCTCTTATTTTATTTTGAAGGTTGTTTTGAGTTTTTTTTAAAAATATATTCTTTCTAGGCAGGTAGCCACTTATTGTTACTTTTTGGAGGAGAAGATTGTTGGGGTTTTTTGTTTTGTTTTGTTTTAATTTGTTTTGTTTTTTACTTCACTGTTCTACTTTGAAAATAAACACCAATCTTCTCTATTCACGTAGTAAGTTTTTATAATTTGGTTCTTCTTTGTTGTTGTTGTTGTTGTTGTTGTTGTTGTTTTTGTCTGTCTGGTTTTTTTTGGCATATTACTTGGCTACTGGGATTAAGTGATTTGTCTAGGGTCACTCAGCTAGAAAGTATTAAGAGTCTGATGCCGCATTTGAACTCAGATCCTCCTGACTTCAGGGCTAGCACTTTATCCGCTGCACCTTAACTGCCTCTAGTTTTATTTTTTAAAATGAAAACTATTAGAGTAAGGATTTCTAATCCTGTAGTAGGGAAGATGGGACCCCTAGCTTTTCTTCAGACCTCTCCTTTGACTTGTAACCTCAAACCAAACACTCCATCTTCCTGTAAGTGCCCACAACCAGCAGGTACCCTGATCATGCTTCTGTATTCACCAGAAATGTGCTGATTTCTTCTGATCCAGAGTGGCGTCTCAGCAGCACATCTGAGTCCTAATCAGCAGAAGTTCCCTCAGTCTTCCTGGGCTCAGACCTCCAATTTCCAATAGGAAAATTCAGGTTCAGGAGGTGAAAGTTGCTGTGGTTTTGAATGAGGCTCTCTATGAACTTAGCTGGTCCCAGGGCTCCCTGGGTGGTATTTCTGTCAAGGTAGCTTGGATATGTTTACACTTTATACTGGTTAAACCCTGGATCTGGGATCTTTCTTCAGGTCTTCTTGAGTTATCCCAGGAGGGCACCAGTTCTTTCCCAAGTTTTATGTGGTTTTCACTGTTCTATGATTGCCCTGAGGCTCAATTTTGTTCTGTTGGTGGGGAAAATTGGAGATATTGAAATTGTTTGACCTGTTCTGCCTTCTTCAGAGAAGTCCCTGAAAAAAATCTTAACATTTATCTGTTAAATGTCTCATTAAGATATATAACGTATTAAATCAGATTTATGAGAATAAGAACTATATTCTATTTCATAAATGAAGAAAGGATATGAACAAGAAGTTTTCAAAGGATGAAGTCCTTTGAAATTTCAATATAAAAAATTCTCTCACTTGTTACTAACAAAAGAAACTTGAAAAGATAATCTTCATACCTATCATATAGGCAAAGTTGAAATATAAAGTGACAGATTTTAGAGAAATGTCAAAGAAATACGCAAAAATCATTTGCAGTTGAAAGAACTATGAATTGGTCTAGTATTCTGGAAGTCAGTTTATAACATTGCCCAAAGGTTGCTAAATTGCGCAGTTATACTACTGCTACCATTATGCACCCCACCTCCCCCAACAAGGAGCTCAAGGAAAAAGGAAAAAGAGTTAAGTAAATATGATACAATTGCTACTTATACATGTAGTATTCATATTATTTATCCATAAATACTTAAATATATAAATACACACGTATAAAACCAAAAATATAAATACACATGTAATTTGTGCACACATAAATACAAGATGTACAAACACATGTATTTATATGTCCATTGTTAATTATAACACACATGTGTATTTATAATATATGAATATTTCTATTATCATATTGGTTGTTGTTGTTCAGTTGTTTCATTTCTGTCTGATTCTTCATGATGCCACATAGAGATTTCTTGGCAAAGATACTGGAGTGGTTTGCCATGTTCTTCTCCAGGACCTTTTTCAGATGAGGAAACTGAGGCAAAGACTTTTAAGTGACTTTCTCAGGGTCACGTACCTAGTAAATATCTGAGGTCGGATTCCAACTCAGAAATATAATTCATCTTGACTCCAGGTACAGTACACTATTCATGGTTTATTTCCATTTTACATCTGAGGAAACTAAGGCAGAAAGTGGTTAACTAATTTTCTCAGTCCCTCTGCTGTTAAAGTATCTGAGGCTACTGTTAATTTGAGTATTCCTGATTCAGATAGACTGCTCTAGCCTCTGGACCCACTTAGCTGCTGATTTATATGAACATTTCTTTAGCAGAATATTATGATTGTATATCTCCTCAAAACAATAGACTCACAACATATCTCATTCTGGTACTCCTCATTTTACATGGCCTTTTCTTTAGAAACAGGCTACATGATTGCTATCTTTCAGTAACTGAAGTTTTGGTGATGAATAGTAGTGCAGGAAATAAGAGCTAATTAAATTGTTTGTTCAATTAGAGCATTATAATTCAGGGGGTGGGGAGAAGACTGAAAACTAGAGGATCAATTTTTAACAAATTTGAGACTTAATTTCCTGAGAAGTATGTATGAAGCTACTACATAGCAGCTCTTCTGCTACCTAGAATTGGTCAAGTGTTAAGGACAGATAGTAGAAAAATTTGGTCAAGGGGAATCTTTTACAATTCTCTTTATTATTTATGTCCTAGCCATGGTAAGGAAAAGCACAAGCAGTATAAGTCTGTCTGAACTGAAGTCCTCAAATGTGACAATCACCTAGATTTTCTTTTTTCTCTAGGTTGCTTGTCTCTCAAAGCTTCTGTTCAAGAAAAAACGAACATGTTTCCTAGTAAAGTGTGCTTTGGGATTATAATGATCTTCCAGACTGGAATTGGGGTTCCAACAAACTTCTTTCTTCTTTGGCTTTTTTCTTTCAATTTCTTTAGTGGCCATAGAATAAAACCTGTCAATCTGATTTTCATCCAAGTGAATTTTATCAACATCATGATATTCTTTTCCAAAGGATTCTCAGACATACTGACAAATTTGGGAATAGAGAATTTCTTGAATGATGTTGGGTGCAAACTTGTCTTATATCTTTATAGACTATCCACAGCACTCTCAATTTGCTTCACCTGCTACCTTTGTACCTTTCAGGCCATCATCATTAGTTCCAGTGTCTCCAGGCTTGGAAAATTCAAAGCTTGGTTCCTAGATCATATCATGCACTCTTGTCTTTTCTTCTGGATCCTCAACCTTCTTTTAGAAATTCCTGTAATGTTTGTTGTGACAGGCCCAAGATGCATGAACAGTACTTCTGTTGAGCTGAATTTTGGGAATTGTTCTCTTGAAAGTCATAATGATGTTTACTGGGGTATAACTACTCTTAGAAATGTAGTCTGTGTAGTAGTTATAGTCTTGGTCAGTTGCTACATTGTACACTTTCTATATAGACATCATCAAAAAGTGCAGACAATTCATAGCAGCAGTGTCTCAGTCAGGAGCTTCCCTGAAGTCAGAGCCACTCGAACCATCTTGCTGCTGGTGAGTACCTTTGTCTTCTTTTACTCATTCATTTCTATCTGGACAATTTTTATCAACTATTTTTATCAACAGCGCTTCTGGTTGTTACCTGTAGATATCATTCTGTGTCTATGTTTTCCAACTCTTAGTCCCTTTATATTGATTCCCTGGGAATCCATGAAATCCCTGGGTTTCTTGGCAGGGAAAAATATCTCTACACATTCAAAATCATATGCCATTCCGGTGTCAAAGTGATTTTCTAGAGCACATCTACAACCATGGAGCTCCTCTGTACGTTATACTTTTGTAGCTTGCTATTACTTCAGAAAATAGGACCCAAGACTGCAGAGTCAAAGCATCAATTCAGATGAACTCTCCCAACATTTCCTTCCAAACATATTTAAAACAATGCTTCATATTAAATTATGGAATCACAGAGCAAATGAAATTTTTTTCTTTTTTTTAATTAATTTTATAATTATAACTTTTTTTTGACAGTACATATGCATGGGTAATTTTTTACATTATCTCTTACACTCACTTCTGTTCCCAATTTTCCCCTCCTTCCCTCTACCCCCTCCCCTAGGTGGCAGGCAGTCCCATACATGTTAAATATGTTATAGTATAACCTAGATACAAGATATGTGTGTAGAACCAAAATTTTTGTTGCACAAAAAGAATTGGATTCAGAAGGTAAAGATAACTTGGGAAGAAAACCAAAAATGCAAACAGTTTACACTAATTTCCCAGTGTTCCTTCTCTGGGTATAGCTGATTCTGTCCATCATTGATCAACTGGAACTGAATTAGATCTTCTCTTTGTTGAAGATATCCAATTCCATCAGAATACATCCTCATACAGCATTGTTGTTGAAGTGTATAATGATCTCCTGGTTCTGCTCATTTCATTCAGCATCAGTTCATGTAAGTCTCTCCAAGCCTCTCTGTATTCCTCCTGTTGGTCATTTCTTACAGAACAATAATATTCCATAACATTCATATACCATAATTTACCCAACCATTCTCCACTTGATGGGCATCCATTGATTTTCCAGTTTCTTGCCACTATAAAAAGGACTGCCACAAACATTTTGGTACATACAGGTCCCTTTCCCTTCTTTAGTATTTCTTGGGGGCAAATGAAATTTTAAAATGATATTTTTTACAGCCAAAAACAACTTAGGAGGTGAGCAGGAGAGGTCTATGACACTGTGGTAATGGTCAGCCCAGAGCACAGCACATGTGTTACAGCATCAGGCAGCAGGACTTAGAACTATAATCTCCTCAAGTTTGGGATCCCTCTCACTCCGAAGATTATAAAGGGGTCAGAAAAATAGTCAGAAAGATATAACAGAAAACCCTTTCTTGACCTTAAGTGCAGGACCCTGTTTCTTTGCTTACACTCAGTTCTGGGTAGCAATGCTAGGATGACAAAGAACCCTCATACTTGTGACCAGAGGAGAACAACATCTCTAGTCACAGTTTGGGGCTGGAGAAGAATGCTTATTATCACTCACAAGAAAACAGGGGTTCCAATTTCAGTTTCAAAGCAGAAAGAACCATTAGCATTTATGATTACAGGAGAGCAGAAGACCTGTTTAAAATTCCAATGGCAAGAGGACTGTCAGTTCCAGGAGGAAGAAGTTCTTTCCTAGGTAAAGACCACAATACAGGACAGAACAAAGAACAAATTTCTCCTTGGATCACACCATTTTGTAAGCACTGAAAGTTTAACAACATTGAATTAGTTCTGAAAACAGCAGCACAAAACCCTGAAGCATGAGACAGTGCTTTCTCCAACCCAGGAGCAGAACTTTATTTTAATGTTAGAAATAAATAAATAGGCTAGATATATACGCAAACTATAACAAAAGAACTGATTATAAAAAGGTACTATGGTGATAGAGAAAATCAAGACACAAAGAAGACAATGATGTCAAATAATTATATGCAAAACCTCAAAGAAAATACTGATTTGGAAACGCCCCTCAAGAATTCCTATAAAACCTCAAAATGTATTTTAAAAATCAAATAAGGGAGGTAAAAGAAAAGTTTGAAAAAATAATGAGGTAACAAGAATGATCATGAAACATCATGAAAAGGAAATCAACAGATTTGTAAAAACTACAAAAATACTGAAGAGAAAAACACCTTAAAAATTGACCAAATGGGGGGCAGTCAGGTGACGCAATGGATAGAGCACCAGGCTTGAATTCAGGAGGAACTGAGTTCAAATGTGGTCTCAGACACTTAATACTTCCTAGCTTGTGTGACTCTGGGCACTGGGACTCTGTGTGACTGTGGGACTCTTTACTTTTTACTCATTAAAAAAAAAAAAATGTTAAGGTTTGCTTTTAGGGCAGGGGAAGTTTTCCAAACTTCCTCTACAAACAGTGACTTTCTCTATAAATATCCGGGGCTGTTCTGGGTCAGTGCTGACTCACTCCTGGTGCTGGGTGGGCATGGCCAGGTCCCATGAGATTCTTGTGTTTTGGGGTTCACTATTTACTTTTTGTGTTTGTGTTGGTTGTTTTCTAACTTCTCTGCTGATCTATTAGCTTATGATCAGGGCAGAGTGGCCAATACTGCTGTAGATTCATGTAGATTCCTTCCCAGAGATTCTTGCCATGCAGCATCTGCATCACCACCTGGAATCTGCACCACCCCAGGATTCTGTGCTGTCTGTGCTGGCGTTTGTGCTCAGCTGTCTGTGCTTAGCTGCCACCCTCCCATTTCTGATTGAAACGGACCTTTTCTGGCAATCTTCAAAATTATCTTTTGCTGGTAATTTCTTGTACTCCCGATATTTGTGGATTCTAACAGTCCAAAGCTAATGCAGAAGCTGGATTTGCTAATTAGTCTGAGGTTTGTAGGGGAAGATCAGAAAGAAACGTGTTCTCTCTGCCATCTTGGCTCCACCCCCAGAAGTCAGTTCGAGATATAAAATCTTTTTTTTTTTTCATGTTCTACTGTTTTTTGTTTTGTTTGTTTTTTTTATAATTTTTTTCACAGTATATATACATGAGTAATTTTTTTATAATATTATCCCTTGTATTCATTTTTCCAAATTATCCCCTCCCTTCCTCTATTCCCTCCCCTTGATGACAGGCAATCCCATACATTTTACATATGTTACAATATAACCTAGATACAATATATGAGATATAAAATCTTAAGGAAGAAAATAACTCCTTGAAAACTAGAATTGGACAAGTGGTATTAAATAACATTTTATGACACCAAGGTATAATTAAATTTCAGAAATATAGAAGAGAATCTGAAATACCTCATTAGAAAAATTACTGATGCAGGGAACAGATCAAGGAAAGCCAATATAAGAATGGTCAGACTACCTGAAAATTATGATCAGAAAAAGAATCTGGGTCCAATATTATAGGAAATTGTTAAGAAAAAGTTGTCCAAAAACTCTAGAACAAGAAGATAAAGTAGAAATAGGAATCTACCAATGGTCACCCAAAAGAGATCCTATAAAAATAATTTATAGTAGTGGCAAAGCTAATTTTCAAGATTCCCAAATTAAAGGGGAAATATTGTAAAAAGAAAAAAAAATTAAATTAGCAAAACAATGATGACTTCACATCACCTAGCAACTTCTATACTAAGATTGTACATCTTGGAACATTATGTTTTGAAGAATAAAGGAACTGCAGTTGCATCTAAGAATAATTTATCCAGCAAAATTAAGTAAAATTCTGTATGGGAAAAAAAAGAATTGACTTCCAGGTATTTGAAACCAAAAAGGCATAACTCAGTGGGAAAAGTTGACATAAAAGATCCAAAAGAAATATAAGTAAATCATTAAAGATTAACTATCCAGAAATCAGAGTCAAGCTGATGCACTGAAAGCAGGAACTCACTCTACTTCTCTCCCAAACTACTCCAGATTCCTTTAAATAATGACTCTAAACAAATTATAGAGCATCAGAACATCCAAAAAGATGGAGTAGAACATTTTCCAGCTGAACATAACTTAGAAACTCAGCAGAAAAGTCTGTGACATCACAGAGTAGGAGCACAATTACATCTTTGGACCCAGCCTCATCATCAGCAAAACAGGACCACGATAGATGTGCTAGTAGCTTCTGGACTTCTCAATATGGGGACACCTGGGAAGGATTTGAAAGGTTGGTGGAGAGAGTCTGTGGCAATGTAGTCTCAGCACAGGTCGTGACAGCATAGGCTCAGCCTCAGCCTTGGCTGTAATATCACCAAACCAGGACTCTGTTTCTTTAGCACATTAGATCTTGCCTCTTCAGTGGAGCAAAGACACTCCTAAAGGTTCTAGAGAAGAAAAAAGTGCTTGTGGTTAGGCCCCTAGAAGGATCTCTGAAAACAGATGCACAAAATTCCTAAAGCTTGGGACAGTGCATGCTCCATCCTGGAAACAGCTTTACTTTAAAAGAGTTAAAAGCTGAGGAATGGGCTAGGAAATGAACAAACAAAAGAAAAAGTTGCTGACCACTGAAAGTTACTATGGTGATGAAGATCAAAATACACATTCAGAACATGAGAACAAAATCAAAGTTTCTGCTTCCAAAGACTCCAAGCAAAATAAAAATTGGTCTCAGACCATGGAAGAACTCAAAAAGGATTTTGATAATCAAGTAAGTAGATAAAGGAAAAATTAGGAAAATAACTGAGAATAATACCAAAAAATACAAAAAGCTAATGAAGCAAAAATAGCCAATTGGGAAAGGAGGTACAAAAGCTCACTGAGGAAAATAATTCTTTAAAAAATAGAATTGAGCGAATGGAAGCTTTATGAAAAAATAAAGATACAATAAACCAAAACCCAGAAAAATAGAAAGTAATGTGATTATATCTCACTGGAAAAAAAAAAAACAAGACAGAAAAATAGATCCAAGAGAGAGAATTTAAAAATTATTGGTCTACCTGAATATCGTGATTTTTAAAAAGAGAGGAATATTGTCTTTGAAGGAATTATCAAGGAAAGTGTTGAAAACAATATTAGCATTTAATTAGAAAAAATATAATGATATTAAGTGAGGGGGATAGTTGTAAAGAATTTGCCTATAGAGGAGCTCATAAAATTCTAGCTTTCCAGATTTCCTACATAAACGAGACAAAAATAGCATGTCAGGGTGAACATAAAATAGTAAAAATAAACAAGAGTTGGGGCAAACAGTAATTCTCTCAGGACAAAGAAAGATATCAGCATTGAGGTTTGGCTCATATGATGTATAAATATCTCCAAACTAGGTCCACTAAAATAGCAAGCAGCAAATCCTGGAGTTAGTTGGATTGGGAGGTAGACTTGGCCCCACCACAGGAATTTTCATCTCCTTGACAGTGAAGAGAATCAGATGTCTCAGCAGGGGAAAATTGAGGGAACCTGTTCTGACAAGGGATGTCATGTCTAGCAGTGCTACCAAGAGCAACCCTAAATGATAAGGAACCAGAACACGCCTAGTGAATGCAGAAACAGTGGGGCAAGCATACTGCCTATTGTGGACACTTAGAGGAGAGTGGAGTTCTTGATTTCATTTCAGATCAGAGAGAAGAACTAAAGAGGATCTGTTAGGAAGATTCTGAAGCTCACTTGCCAGGATAAGATTCCAGACACAGAAATCCTTGCTTCAAATAAACAGCCAAGCATTTCAACTCTCCCACAGAGAGCAGAATTCCATTGAGCTGACCACATTGTTCAAATGCCAAATGTACACTTGCCAAAAAAAATTATTTTACAGAGAATTTACAGAAACTAATGCTCACAAGGTGGTCAGAAAAAGGAATACAAGCACACTCTCAATGTATGTCTTAAGAACTTTACAATACATGGTATGTCATAGGAAACAGTAGCACAGGACTGCCCAGCATGGCACGTCCTCATCAGAGAAAGTACTGTGCTCTATAAGCAAAACAGAATTGAATTCACCCAAAGGAAATGCAAGATGTGCAAAATTAGAGATGCTAACCCAAATGGTCATCTGAACTATTTGTGTCTGACCTGTGGCAGAGCATCATGAGTTTGTATTGCTCTGATCACCCACAGTCAGTCACACTGTAACTCCACTTTAACATAATGATGTCATTTTGGTCCTCTTTGATAAAGAAAAGGACAACAACTAACCAGCTGGATATAGATACAGATATAGATATAGAAATAGATATATTAAGCCTCTGCTATCCTAAAGAATAGCATTACATGGTCACCTGAGCAAAAACAATTCATGAAAATTAAAAAAAAATAAAAATCAAATAAAAGTTATTTTTAAAATTTAAAATTAAGAACAATCAAGAGAAAAAAAGAGCATTATGAAAAGAAAGTCAACCAACTGAAAAAGCAAATACAGAATCTTTTTTTTCCTCAATAATACTTTATTTTTCCAACTGCGTGTAAAATTAGTTTTCAACATTCAATTTTGTAAGACTGTGGTACAAATTTTTCTCCAAATTTTGCTTCACTCTTCCCCAAGAAAGCAAGCAATCTGATATTGATTAAACATGTGCAATCCTTTTAAACATATTTCCATATTTCTCATGTTGTATAAGAAACATCAGACCAAAAGGGAATGTAATTATTTTATTGTTTTTATTTTTTATTTTTATTTTTAAAATCCATGCAAATATAGTTTTCACCCTTGCAAAACCTTCTGTTCCAAATTTTTCTTCCTGACTCCCTTTCACCTCTCTCCCCAAGCTAAGTAATCCAATATATGTTAAACATGTGCCATTGTTCTATACATATTTTCACATTTATCATTCTGCACCAAAAAAATCAGATCAAAAAGGGGAAAATGAGGAAGAAAACAAAAAGCAAGCATGCAAACAACAACAAAAAAAGGTGCTAAAACTATGTTGTGGTCACATTCAGTCCCCATAGTCTTTTTTCTGGATACAGATGGCTTTCTCCATCACAAGTCTATTGGAATTGGCCTGAATCACCACATTGTTGAAAACATCCATGTCTATCAGAATTGATCCTCACATAATTTTGTTGTTGCTGTGTACAACGTACTCTAAGTTCTACTCACTCTACTTAGTGTCAGTTCATGAAAGTCACTCAAGGACTTTCTGAAATCATCTTGGTGATCATTTCTTATGCAACAACAACAAAAAAAAGATTCTATAATATTCATGTACCATAACTTATTCAGCCATTTCCAAATGATGGGCATTCATTCAGTTTCCAGATTCTTCCGTCTTAAAAAAAAAAAAAAAAAAAAGCCTGCTTGGTTACCAAAACCATTTGGTATTGGCTAAGAAATAGACTAGTTGGTCAGTGGGATAGATTAGGTTCAAAGGACAAAATAGTCAATAGCTTTAATAATCTCATGTTTGACAAACCCAAAGACCCCAGCTTTTGGGATAAGAACTCACTGTTTCACAAAAACTGCCGGGAAAATTGGAAATTAGTATGGCAGAAACTAGGCATTGACCCACACTTAACATCATACACCAAGATAAAGTCAACATGGATTCATGACCTAAGCATAAAGAATGAGATTATAAATAAACTAGAAGAACATACCTCTCAGACCAAAAAAGAACTAGAGATTATTATTGATCACAAAATAGAAAATTTTGATTATATCAAAATGAAAAGTTTTTGTACAAACAAAACTAATGCAGATAAGATTAGAAGGGAAGCAATAAACTGGGAAAACATTTTTACAATGAAAGGTTCTAATAAAGGCCTATTTCCAAAATATAGAGAGAATTGTCTCTAATTTATAAGAAACAAGTCATTCTCCAGTTGATAAATGGTCAAAAGATTTGAACAGACAATTCTCAGAAGAAATTGAAACTATTTCTAGCCACATGAAAAGATGCAGAGAAATGCAAATTAAGACAATTCTGAGATACCACTACACACCTGCCAGATTGGCTAGAATGACAGGGAAAGATAATGCAGAATGTTGGAGGAATGTGGGAAAATTGGGACACTGATACATTGCTGATGGAATTGTGAATATATCCAGCAATTCTGGAGAGCAATTTGGAACTATGCTCAAAACTGTGTGTACTCTTTGATCCAGCAGGGTTACTTCTGGGCTTATATCTCAAAGAGATCTTAAAGAAGGGAAAGGGACCTGTATGTACAAGAATGTTTGTGGCAGCTCTCTTTGTAGTGGACAGAAACTGGAAACTGAATGGATGCCCATCAATTGGAGAATGGCTGAATAAATTGTAGTATATGAATGTTATGGTATATTATTGTTCAGTAAGAAATGACCAGCAGGATGACTTCAGAAAGGCCTGGAGAGACTTACATCAACTGATGCTGAGTGAAATGAGCAGGACCAGGACATCATTATATACTTCAACAACAATACTATATGATGATCAATTCTGATGGACATGGCCCTCTTCAACAATGAGATGAACCAAATAAGTTCCAATAGAACAGTAATGAATTGAAATAGCTACACACAGCAAAAGAACTCTGGGAAATGAGGATGAACCACTACATAGAATTCCCAATCCCTCTCTTTTTGTCCGCCTGCATTTTTTATTTTTTTCACAGGTTAATTGTACATTATTTCTAATTCTGATCTTTTTGTACAGCAAAATAACTGTATGGACATGTATACAGATATTGTATTTAACGTATACTTTAACATATTTAACATGTATTGGTCAACCTGCTATCTGGGGGAGGAGGTGGGGGGAAGGAGGAGAAAAATTGAAACAAAAGGTTTTGCAATTGTCAATGCTGAAAATTTACCCATAAATATATCTTGTAAATAAAAAGCTAAAATAATAAAAAACAAACAAACAAAAAATTTAGAAGGGCTGCTACAAATATTTTTGCACATGTGAGTCTTTTTCTCTTTGTTACAATCTCTTTGGGATGCAGACCCAGTACAGACATTTCTGGATGAAAAGGTAGGCACTTTGTGCATAGCTCCAAATTTCTCTCCACAATGGTTGGATCCGTCCACAATTTCATCAATAATGTATTAGTGTTCTGGATTTCCCATGTCCCCTTAAACATGTATCATTACCTTTTCCTGTCATCTTAGCCAATGTAAGAGGTGTGTGATGGTATCTCAAAGTTGTCTTAACTTGCATTTCTCTAATCAATAGTAACTTAAAGCATTTTTTTCATACTAGAAATGGCTTTAATTTCCTCATCTGGAAATTGTTCATACACTTTGACCATTTATCAATTGAAGAATGGTTTCTATTCTTATACATTTGAGTCAATTCTCTCTATATTTTAAAAATAAGGCTCTTTTAGCCATTGGATCCCAGTTTTCTGCTTCCCTTCTAGTCTTCTCTGCACTGGTTTTCTTTATACAAAAACTTTGTAATTTAATATAGTGAAAATTAACCATTTTGCATTTCATAATGTTCTCTAGTACTTCTTTGGTCATAAATCCCTTCCTTCTCCACAGAGGAGACTCAGAATCATAAAGAAGAAAATGATTCCTTGAAAATTAGAATTGGATAGACATAAGAAAAATTGGACTATCTGAAAGCTACAATATAAAAAAAAAGAATTATGACACAAATATACAAGAAATGATTAAAGAAAATTTTCCTGAAGTAATAGAATCAGGCTGAAAACTAGAAACAAAAAAATCCATTGATCACCACTTGAAAGAGATCCTATGAGGAAAACCTATAGAAATATCAGAGCCAAATTCCAAAACCTCCAGGTGAAGGAAAAAATATTATGAGCAACAAGAAAAAAAATCAAATATAGTAGAGTCACACTTAGAATTACAAAAGTATATGATTTCTCTTATTATAAGATCCTTATATTATGTGTTCTCCCTCCCACACTTGCTTGGATCAAATGTGTCACTCACATATTTTCTCCTTTACCACTGGTATAGAAATATGTAAAAAAGAATATAATTTCTTACTTGGGAGAAGTTTCTTTTGCATAATATTTTCATATGTTTAAGTCATTATCCACTAAAAAGACCAGAAATATATTAGCTCTGTAAACCCATGAAAAATTGTTATTCCTCCAAATACTTAAATATATCTTTATTTGTATAAAAATATTTTATAATTACATTCATGCAATTTAATCTCTATTTCCTAAGAGTTCATTTATTTATCTACTCATTTATTTATCTGCTAAGTCAGTCATTACAATAAATGCAATGAACCATTGCATTGCTAGCCTATGTGTCTTAGTGGATAAATGTAGCAGGGAAAATTGCACAGTGCCTGGAGAGGATATAAAATAGATTTTCTAATAGGGACGAATTTTAGTAGAGCAAGTAATCTTGTATCTGTAAACTAAGAGTTGTAGTAAGAGAAATAATATTAACTCTTTGTGTACATGTTATGTAGCAGAAAGAAAAAAAGATTTTTCCTGGCATTTTAATACTAAACAATGAGTCAAATATGGCATCACCTTGGCTAGAAGAAGCACTGATTACCAACTGGCCCTAGGATGTAAGGCTGTCACCAGTTTTTAAGGCATGAATGCAGCATTTGAAACTTCATCAATAGTGATACATTGTACGGCTAGGGTGTGCTAGTAAATAAGGACATCAGGGATATTACTTGTCCCTACCCCTATTAAGGCTGAACTACTCTTCCCCTGTCATTAATAGTTTCTCCCCTCAGGAATTATTTTTTCTCCAGTCGCTTATTTGGCTTCTTCCCTGTACATAAGAGATTTTCCTTTCAAACAGAATCACAGTGAAGAAAGGGAAGAAACAGGCCATAAAATTTTAGGAGTGTATGTGTATATATGTATAATTATACTCTATTTATATAGTATCCATATCATTTTATACACAAACATATACATATATACATGCATATCTATATGATTAGGTAAACCTCTTCACCCAACACTTAGCAACTCTTTCTCCCAATTTTCCCTAACTTCTTAGTACAGCAGCTCTGCTCCACAATTAGTTTCAGTCCCTCAGATTGGTGTGAGATGGTCCCTGGATACAAGGCAAATGTCTGCTGCCCCTAAGTTGACTGTGGTTTGTGGTTGAGAAATAGAGGAGATAAAAGCTGATTTCCTGCTAGATCAACAAGAATAACAGAATTCTAAGACCAGTGATATCACTGTTTATATCAGAGAGGAGGGAAAGAGATCACATTTTGACTGGCTTCATGCCTAAAGACCTGGGCAAAAACAAATACAGTAGCAGCAGTACTTCAGGAATCATTTTTCTTCTTTAATCAACTAAGTTAGCTTTGAGCTTAATCTTTTGCTCCTCAAAATAGAGTTTGAAGGAAATATAAATAAGTATTGGGTCAAGGAAAGTTCTTATAGCTTCCCTCAATAACAATTTAAATGGCATGTACATGGGAGGGAGAAAGTAGTCATGGTGTGAATTTTGCCAATGTGCTATATGTAATCTCATAATGTGATAATTACACAAATGCAGTTTCCTCTAAGTCAGTCTGGCTCCTATTCTGTTCCAGAGAATGCTTACTACTGATGTCTGCATTGGCATCTTTATGACCTTCCAGACCACAATTGGGATCCTGGCAAACATCTTTCTCTTTTTTCTTTACATTGTGAATCTCCTACCTGGACGTAAATTAAGGCCATTGAATGTGATTTTGATCCAGCTCATCATGGCCCATATCACCATGTTGGTTAGCAAAGGAAGCACAGAAATACAACAAGTTTTTGAAATAAGCATGTTCCTTGATGATGTTGGGTGCAAAATGCTATTTGTCTTTTATAGACTTGCCCAAGGGCTTTCAATTTGCTTCACCTGCCTTCTATGTAGCTTTCAGGCTATTACAATCAGTCCCAGTCACTCCACACTTTCTGGATTCAAAGCTAGAATTAAAGAACAACTTTCTACTTTTTGTCTCCTCTGTTGGATCCTTAATATCTTGATAGAAATTCCTGTGCCAATATTTGTGAGAGGACCAAAGAACATCACCAAAGAAACATTGGAATCTCATATTATATATTGCTCAATGGGAATGTTTATAGAGGTTTACTTTATCATGACTACTGTGAGAAATATAGTCTGTGTGGGAATCATGTTTTGGACCAGTGGCTACATGGTGCTTCTCCTGCACAGACACCACCGGCAAGTCCAGAATATCCGTAGTGCGAGCTTCTCACCCAGAGCTCACCATGAGGTTAGAGCCACCCAAACCATTCTACTGATGATGGGAATTTTTGTCTGCTTTTACTTACTTCACTCCATCGCTTTTATTTCTCTCACTTATTTAGATACAAACCGATACTGGTTGACTTTCTCTGTCATTCTGTCTCTTTGCTTCCCAATGCTTAGCCCTTTTGTATTGCTCCCCCAAGCTCCCAAGTACAGCTGCATTCTCTGAACAAGAGAAGACACTGAATTCTCAAATTGTCATAAAGTTTAAATATAGGAACTCTAGAGTGATTATTCCTACCTGCAATAATGGTTCCTACTCCATTAAGACCCTTGTCACAAGCAGCATTTGAATAGCTCCTTCTTTGAAAACATGAGCTAGACATGGAACCCTCCTGTAATGACATCAGAAGTTTATTGTACTCTCCAAAATATAATATTTAACTCCTTATATCCTCTTCAAGATCACTGATAGAAATATCAAGTTCCTATGGGTTAAAAGAGAAAGCCACAAGAGAGTGCCTGATTTTCAGGTGCTCACAGACTAAAGGGGGAAATAAAATGAAGATATATACAATCAAGATGCACACAATAGAAATCCAAAATAATCAAGATCAGGAAGAGTCTAGCATTAAGGTGGGGAGGGAGGTCAAGAAAAGATTTCTTGCAGAAGGTGGTATTCTTCTGTGACTTGAAGAAACAAAGGGAAGCCGTTAGTCATAGAAAAGTAAAATTTTCAGGTATAGACAAATAGGACAGATAGCCATAATGCAGGACCAGGAAATGGAACATGGTGTGTAAAAATCACTAAGGAGGTCAATTGTCACTATGACTAAAAGTATAAAGGGGTACAGTAAAGGCTAAGAAGACCGGAAAGTTAGCACGTAGCACATAAAGTACTCTGAATTCCAAACAGAGGATTTTATATTTGATCCTGAAGGTGATAGGAAACAACTGGATTCTGTTGAAAAAGAAAGTCATATGGTCAGACTTCCATTTAGAAAGATCAACTTGACAGCTCCTGGTAGTAGGGATTCTAGAGTGGGGAGACAGAGATAAGTAAAAAGGACTAACCAGCAGGACATAGCAATAGTTCAGGCACGAGATGAAGTAGTTCTGCCTGAAGACAGTGGCAGAGTCAATTAAGAGAAAGAGATGTATATGGTCAGAATTATGAATGTAAAACCAGCAGCACTTGGCTAATTGGATAGTGGAATATAAGAGAGGGAGTAGGTGAGGAGGATGCCTAGACTGTGAGCTTATAAAACTGAGAAGATAGTATTCATCTGGCTAGTAATAGGAAAACGAGAAAGAGAATAGAGCTTGGTGAAGAAAATATAAGTTTAGTGTGGGACACGTTGAGATGAAAATGTATTGTTTTGTTGATTATTGATGTCTCACTCAGTGAATCTCCTTGAGGTTTTCTTGTCAAAGATACCATAAGGGTTTGCCATCTCCTTCTCCAGCTCATTTTATACATGAAGAAATAGGGGCAAACAGGATTAAGTTACTTACTCAGATCACACTGATAGTATCTGGGACAAGATGTAAATTCGGGTTCTCCTCACTCAAAGCATTATATCCACTGTACCACCAAGCTGCTCTTAAAATGCATAGGAATATCCAATTAAAAATACCCAATAAGCAATTCAAAATGCAAGTCTCAAACAAAACTAGTGCAAACAAGATTAGAAGGGAAGTAACAAACTGGGATAACATTTTTACAGTTAAAGGTTCTGATAAAGGCCTCATTTCCAAAATATGTAGAGAACTGACTAATTTGTAAGAAATCAAGCCATTCTCCAATTGATAAATGTTCAAAGGATATGAACAGACAATTTTCAGATGATGAAATTGAAACTATTTTCACTCATATGAAAGTGTTCCAAATCACTATTGATCAGAGAAATGCAAATTAAGACAACTCTGAGATACCACTACACACCTGTCAGATTGGCTAATATGACAGGAAAAAATGATGAATGTTGGAGGGGATGTAGGAAAACTGGGACACTAATGCATTGTTGGTGGAGTTGTGAAAGAATCCAACCATTCTGAAGACCGACCTGGAATTATGCCCAAAAAGTCATCAAACTGTGCATCCCCTTTGATCCAGCAGTGCTACTACTGGGCTTATATCCCAAAGAAATACTAAAGAAGGGAAAGGGACCTGTATGTGCCAAAATGTTTGTGGCAGCCCTTTTTGTAGTGGCTAGAAACTGGAAAATGAATGGATGCCCATAAATTGGAGAATGGTTGGTAAATTATGGTATATGAATGTTATGGAATATTATAGTTCTATAAGAAATGACCAACCGGATAAATACAGAGAGGTTTGGAGAGACTTACATCAACTGATGCTAAGTGAAATGAGCAGAACCAGGAGATCATTATACACTTCAACAACGATACTGTATGGAGATGTATTCTGATGGAAGTGGATGTCTTCAACATAGGAACATGCAATTCAGTTCCAGTTGAACAATGATGGACAGAATTAGCTACACCCAGAGAAGGGACACTGGGAAATGAGTGTAAACTGTTTGCACTATTGTCTTTCTTCCCAGGTTACTTTTACCTTCTGAATTCAATTCTTTCTGTGCAACAAGAAATTCAGTTCTGCACACATATATTGTATCTAGGATATACTATAACACATTTAACATGTATGGGATTGACTGTCTTCTAGGGGAGGGGGTAGAGGAAAGGAGGGGAAAATTTGGAACAGAAATGAGTACAAGGTATAATGTTGTAAAAAAAAATTGCATGCATATATACTGCAAAAAAATTATAATTATAAAATTAATTTTAAAACTTAAAAAAAAAGAAAAGCAATGACCAGTAGGATGAATACAGAGAGGCTTGGAGAGACTTACATGGACTGATGCTGAGTGAAATGAGCAGAACCAGGAGATCATTATACACTTCAACAACAATACTGAATGAGGATGTATTCTGATGGAAGTGGATATCTTCAACAAAAACTCAGTTCCAATTGATCAGTGATGGACAGAATCAGCTACTCCCAGAGAAGGAATACTGGGAAATGAGTGTAAACTGTTTGCATTTTTGCTTTTCTTCCCAGGTTATTTTTACCTTCTGAATCCAATTCTTCCTGTGCAAATTCAGTTCTGCACACATATATTGTATCTAGGATATACTATAACATATTTTAAATGTATGGGACTGCTTGCCATCTAGGGGAGGGGGTGGAGGGAAGGAGGAGAAAATTTGGAACAAAAGTGAATTCAAGGGATAATGTTGTAAAAAAATTACCCTTGCATATGTACTGTCAAAAAAAAGTTATAATTATAAAATTAATTTTAAAAATGCAAGTAAGTCTGAAGATTGGGAGAGATTTGAGGCCTGAATGAAAAGTAAGTCTGGGAACATTGAAATGATAATTGAATTCATGATAACTGACAAGATTCTAATGTGTAAAAAAATTTAAGAAATTATAATCTTGTTGGTTTGGGGGAAAATGACAGAGTTCATTTTATTGTTTGGGTTATTTTTGTTAATAATGTTTCTTTTCTTCTTTCTCATCTGAAGTGTTTTTGTTAAACACCCTGATCATATTTTGAATTATGAAAATAAAATAACTAAAATATCCATGCCCTTTGGTCCTGAGATGCCATTCTTAGGCATACTCCAAAAGATCATCAATAAGAAAGAAATTTCCCATATATATTAAAATACTTATGCAGCATTTTTTGGTTATATCCAAGAAATGGAAACAAAATTCATATGCATCAATTTGGAAGTAGCTAAACAAATTGTGGTATGTGAATAGAATGTGTTTTAAAAGACAACAAACATAATAAATGAAGAGAAATATGAATTAATTAATGGAGAGTGAAGTAAGGAGATTCAAGAAAGAATAGATATGATGACTTACCCAATATAAAGAGAAAGAATAACTACAAAATAATCACAAGTGAATATTGCAAAATTGCAAAGAAAAAGTGTAGCTCCAAAGAAGAGATATTTTTCATTATGTTTTCAATATGACAGTTACTCAACAATTCTTTCAGTTCTTTTAGGCACCAAGGATATATTTTTTTGAGCCAGATGATTTCAAGTCATTAAAACCCAATAGATGTTTGCCTATTACCTTTTTATTCATCTTGGACATGAACTCTTTTTTTCTTATTTTTGCTGTCATTTCAAGAAAATGGAAAAAATATAACAATTGAATAATTAATAACTATTAAATGAGTTGCCCGGAATTAGCTAATAAGCATGTGAACTCAAGTTTGAACTCAAATCATCTTGATTCAAGGCCCAATGTTTATCTACTGAATAACCTATCCTTCCCTCCTGCTATAGAGCATAGCAAGAAGTTCTTTAATAAATGATTTGTGACTCAATCACTTACTGACTAAACTCAAAGACATCAGTTACTAGTTCAAGATCTCTTGATGTGATCAAAAAAGTAATAAGGAAAATGGAAAGCCATGAAAAAATGAATTCAGACCAACATATGCTAAGATAAGCTCCAAATGGATATTTGATTTAAATATCAAAGATCACATCACAAGCAAATTGGAGAAGCAAAGTAATAGATTCATGAATTAATATTAAAGAATGTAAGAATTTAAAGAATTCACTCAGCACCATGCCCTCTGCAACAGGAATCTCTTACTTATATTATTTCAGTATGAACAAACTAAACCAAGCTTCTACTTCATGATGTAGTCAAGTAACTCTCTCATGCTTCAGTCTCTACCTACATTGTAAAAGCTACTAAATCTTATAGAATTTTTATTGTAACTTTGCTTTATTTAAAATTTTTTTTCCTGTTGCTTGCAACATTTTCTTTTAACCTGGGAGATTTGAAACTTAGCTGTGATTCCTATAACTGTTCCTCTTGGGATATCATTCAAGTGGTGATTGGTAGATTTCTCTATTTTTTTTGTATGAATTTCCTTGATAATTTCTTGTAATATTGTTTCAAGATTTTTTTATTGTAATTTTCAAGTAGTCTGATTATTCTTGCATTATTTCTTCTCAATCTCTTCTCCACATTAGTTCTTTTTCTGATGAGATGTTGCACATTCTCTTCTATTTTTTTCATTCTTTTAGTTTTGTTTTATAATTTCTTAGTGTCTTATTACATCACCAGCTTCCCCTTGCCCAATTCTAGTTTTCAAGGAATTATTTTCTTCCTTAAAGTTTTGATTGTTTTTCTTTTCTTCTTTATTGTCTTGGATTCCACTTCTTTCCCTGTCCACCCTCAATTTTCTTTTGATCACTCTTATTTAATTTTTAAAGTCTTTTTAAAGTAGTTCCAAGAAATCTTTTTGGTCTTCTGACCATTTGACATTTCTTCTTGAATAAGGAGTAGCTTTTTGAATTTCATTATCTTCTTCTGAAACTGAGCCCAGATCTTTTCTAGCCCCATAGTAACTATCTAAGGTTGAATTATTTCTCTTTAATCATTTGTATTTGTATTTTATTTTATTTTTAGCAGCTTATTATTATTCAGGCCCTAGTTCAGAATTGTGGGGGAATGATACTACAGGCCTTAGGTCATTCTTACTGTTATGTTCTGAGCTCTTTGCAGTGCAATCTCAGGCACTTCTCTCAACCCCTAAGCCATGGCTAGGGTCCCTAGCCATGCTACCCCATAAATGTTACTGTTCCCTTCAGTCCATTCCAAGATGCAAACTTCAACTCTCTTCTTTGCCTTGGAACCCAAAACCAAAGATTCAACTTTCCTGAAAATGTCCACAACAAGTAGGATTCTTCCTCCTCTGCTACTACATTCACCAGATATGTGCTGATTCCTTCTACCTTGCAGCCACAACCGTGATTGGCAAACCGTCTCCTACACTGTCTTCTAACATTCACATATCTGTGAAATAAAAGTTCCTAAGGCTGAGGCTGCCTCCTAATGGAGTTGAACCCAGGACTTGCTGTTTGCTGATTCCTTAGTCTGCCTAAAGATGTTTGTACTCCATTTAAATCAAAACTCTGTCACTGTAGGACAAGCCTTTCCAAGGTCCTCTCTAATTCTCTTAGGAAGACAACTGCTTTACCTTGACTTTTGTTTATTTTGCTGCTCTACATTCACTTTGAAAAAATGTTCTATCTTTTTTTGTAGAGGAAATGTGTAAGCCTTGAAGTTTTCTCTCCTCTTCTTCCTTTTTGATAACAAAAGAGCTTAGAAGTATGAATTTTAGTCTAATGATAGCTCTGATTGTACAGCGAAATAAATTAAAATACTGTCTTATCATTGTCATTTCCATATTTAAATTATCTATTATTGAGATTTGTTCTTTTAGCCATTAATATTTGAAGAGACTTCGTTTCCAGTTGATTATTAATACATTTTCCAGGAGTCCTTATTTGTTTCATTGTAAACAGTAAAGAATATGTGTGTACTTGCTGCTTTCCTGAATTTGTCTGACTTTTTTTTATGAATCATTTTTTTAAGTCTCATAAGCAAATGAGGCGTAAAAATGCCTTTCTATTTTCTTTTTTAAAATTCCAAACATCTGTCATAGTTTTTATTTTGAGTAAAGTTCTATTTATGTCATTAACTCCTTTCTTCTTTACTTTTCAGTTAGATTTACATAGGAGGGGTACAATGAATTAAGTTCTTTTATTATTGTAACTTATTGTCTTTTCCTCCCATAATTTATTTGTTTTTTCCTTTAAAAATTTAACATCCATGTCATTACCACAGATTTTACCACAAATAAATACCAAATATGTATTTACCAAAATAAATACCACAAATAAGTTAAACATTGAAATCAATCCATCACCCACTTCTTACCAAAATTTAGTATCTCTGACTTTTTTACTTCTCTTTTTGATATGAAATCATAATTGCTGCTTTTTTCTTATTCAATTGAGGAGTAATAGATGTTTCTATATCTTTTTTATTATTAAATTGTTAATATCAGCTTACTAAAAATAACTAATTATTCATTTAATTGGCTCTTTTCTTTCCATTTTTCTTCATTTATATTTTAATTATTTAAATTTTATTATCTTTTCATGCTAAAAAGATCTTTTTTGTTATGATCATATCTGAAATCACAATTGATATCACATTTTTTTTTCCTAACCAATTGGAGCACAATAGATTTTCCTTGAACCCATAATTTGAATTCAATGTGTTTATTATTAAAAACAGATTATTAGAATTTTTTTTTCTAATTCATTTAACTAAGTTGATTCATTTTATGGGTGAGTTTCATCTTATTCACATTCACAATTATGATGGCTAACTTTTATTTTTCTTTTCTATATTCCTCTGTCTCTAACATTATTACTTTCTTTTTTTCTTATAACCTTTTATTTGATATCCTTTATCCAAGTTTAAACTTAGTTTTGCTTAAAATTAACCCTTGCTTGAATATGTATTGCCCTTTATATGTGTTTTCTCCCTCTTACTGCTCCTATTTATAAACCTTTTGAGTTGAACAAACTCTGGGTAGGGGTGAATGTGTGCGTGTGTGTCTGTATGGGTCTATATGTGTCTGTGTCTGTGTCTGTGTATGTTCTGGCCTCTTTTTAAAAATACAATGCACATTTCTCTTTTAAAAAAAATTTTTGAGGGGCAGCTAGATGGCTCAGTAAACAGAGTACCAGCCCTCAAGGTAGGAGGACCTGAGTTCAAAGCTGGGCTCATACATTTAACACTTAACACTTACTAGCTAGGTGACCCTGGGCAAGTCACTTAATCCTAATTGCCTTAGCCAAAAAACAAACAAACAAACAAACAAACAAATTCTAGAAACTACAATAATAAATAGAACTTTTATTAAAATGTCAAATAATAAAAATATAAATTCAGATTACATCATAATTTATAACAGTAATAAACTAGAATAATTTCAATAAATTCAGAATGTGAATTTTCATATATTTTCTTATATAACATAAAAACTTACAGATCAGTAAAATATAGAAAAAGGAAGAAAAATCTAGCTGAGACAAGTGTTGACCAATTTCTTCCCTGCTTAGGACACTGTCAAAAGCCAGTCAAAAAGAATTTCTCAATTTGCAAAGGTAGTATATTACCCCTCAAGGCCAAATCCTAGAGTGTAAAAGCATCAAAAGAGGGAGGATTCAGAAAGTGAGCAACAAGCAGACACGTCACTGATAAAATATCAAGACTTAATTTTAACAATTTAAATCATTCCCTCCTTGACATGGCACCTGTGCAGTTCTCCTTTTTTGCTGTCCTTGGTTATATCTGTCATAGATATAACCCTATGCTGGTTATAATATCATTATCATATATTAATATCCACCTAGGTGGGTTTTTCTGTAAGCATTGTGGGTAATCACATGTACAGTTCCACCAAAGCTTTAGGATCTCCTCATGTTAGCAAACTCCTCCTTATACCCTCAAAATTTGCATGTCTTGTGATGTGATCAGGACAATTTACTTTATAAATATCCTTGTCTTGCTTCGCTGGGCTGTTGACTCCTTCAAGGAGCTTGGTCCACCAATGAATATATAAATTACATAAATCGTTTTGCTTGGGTAGGAAACTGAATTCTTTCCGAGGTGACACAATGACACATACTTGACACCTCAATGGAACTACAAGATGTTCCAGAATGATCCAAGAGGAAAATCTCAATGGTGGAAAAGATTAGGGGAGAACAATTGGTAGTATTTATGTATTATACAGAAAAGAAATTACTGGAATAGAAAAGCTTGAATCAAACTCCAATATACACAAAGATTAAATCCAATAATTTCAATGACAAGCAATAAGTTCTGCAGGCAATCAGAAGATCTTTAAATATAAAGAATAGGAAATTCAAATAATCCAAAATTACTCTACAACTATCAAAAATGACGAGAAATAAATAATATATTTTTAAAAGGAAAGAAGTTCTTGATTCAATGCAAAATGACCCAGATAAGAGATCTAAATCTCATTATTATTGAAATGAAGAAGGATTCTCAATAAAGGAAAAGCATTTGAAGCATTCCAGGGGGGAAAATGATGAATAAACAAACATTTATTAAGTGCCTACTATATGTCAGGCATTGTAATAAGAGCTAAGGATCCTACTTAACATTCAAGAGTAGGGGCTTTCTTCGGATAAACCAGGAGTACACATCCACAAGTTTGACACCTGTGGGAGTAGTCAGAAGGACATAATAGGGGACTTTAGAAACAATGATTGTTTCTTTTCATAAGACATATAGGTGGCTTGAGATGTAGAATTGTGATAAAGATCCTTGCATCATTTTTTGAATCTGTGTTTTCTGTTATGAAAATAAAATAACTAAAATATCCATCCCTTTTGGCCTAGAGATTCCATTGCTAGGTGTACTACAAAAAGGTAATCAATAAGATAGACCAAAATACTTATGCAACATTTTTTATTTTATCAAAGAAATGGAAACACAGTTCATATGCATCAATTGGAAGTAGCTAAATAAATTGTGATATGTGAATAGAATGTGTTACAAAAGACACTAAATATAATCAATGAAGAGAAATATGAATTAATTAATGGAGAATGAAGTAAGCAGATTCAAGAAAGGATGGACATGATGACATCCCTGTGAGGGAGTAGAAGACCTTTACCCAAAATGACTACTCAGAGATCCCTCAGTAGAAGGCAGAAAAGTTGTTTATTGAAAACCTTCCTAAGATGAGCCATCCCATCACAAGATAAGAAAGAGAAAGCTCGTGGTAGGAGGGCTAAAGAAGAAGTAAAGATACACAGCTTTGATTCAAGAGACTACAGCAAGTAAGAGAGCATTGAGAAGGGGAGGGAGAGGTATCTAATTGGTTGTTGCTATTTGGAGAGATTGGAATGGAAGGTTTCTGTTACAAAGGATTACAAAATCAGTGGTCCTCAAACTTTTTAAATAGGGGCCCAGTTCACTGTCCCTCAGACTGTAAAAGGGCCAGGCTATAGTAAAAATAAAAGCTCACACTCTGTCTCTGCCCTCAGCCCATTTGCCATAACCCAGGCACAGTAGTCTTGACCATTTCACCTCCTGAGAGTACTTACAAGACAGTGTTCATTCATATACTGATGTGAGAAACTGGGGAATGTGTAGATAATATCCCAGTCACTAACACAGGGAGACAATGTGTGACTTATCAACCAGGGGAAGTAGTAGCATCAGGTTTATTGATATAGACCCCTAATAAACAACCTGGTGACAGTCACCCACGTTCTGATTCCAAGCAGAAAAACCCAGGGATATACTGGACAGCAGCTGTGACAGCTGACCAACCTATGCTCACCATCTATATAAATGGCATAACATTAGAAGGACTGGTGGACACAGGTGCAGATCACACAGTCATTAGAGGTGCCAACTGGCCCAGTCACTGGCCAAAGACTAAGGCAGACACCTACATGTCTGGGGTAGGAGATCAATAGCAGCTGAAGTTAGTGCTAACCCTTTAAGATGGATATTTGAAGGTGAAACAGGAGCTTTTACTCCTTTTATAGTTGAAAAAAATCCCCATGGGGAAGAGACATTGTACAACAATTAGGGTTAAAAATGAGTACTTTGGTTTTTTAGGCAGGGCTGCTGTTGAAGGCCTGCCAACACTTTCACCTGTTCCTATCCAATGGAAAACTGATACACCTGTGTGGATAGAACAGTGGCCCTGAGGTAGAAATAAAGTTCAGGCCTTACTAGACATAGTACAGGAACAACTTGACCAAGGACACTTACAACCTTCTCTAAGTCCTTGGAATTCCCCAGTATTTGTTGTAAAAAAGAAATCTGGAAAATGGAGGATGTTGACTAATTTAAGAAAGGTAAATGAACAGATGGAAACTATGGGAACTCTTCAACCTGGACTTCCAGCTCCTACTCAGTTGCCTAGAGAATGGCCTCTCTGGGTTATAGACATTAAGGATTGTTTCTATTCTATCCCTCTAGATAAGGAGGATATGAAAAGATTTGCCTTTTCAGTGCCCAGCGTTAACTTAGCTGAGCCTTATAAAAGATATGAATGGACAGTTTTGCCAAAGGGAATGAAAAACAGCCCTACTATGTGTCAAATGTATGTTGCTGCTGCTCTTACTCCAGTAAGAAAAGCATTTCCAAAAGTAATGTTATTACATTACATGGATGATATATTGGGATGTGCATCTGAGGAACAAATGTTAGAAGCATGTCTACAAAAAAACCATAGAAACATTAAGGAATTATAAATTGCACATAGCTTCAGAAAAGATTCAAAGACATGCTCCTTTTCAATATTTAGGATATGAAGTATATCCTAAGGTGCTTACAGTACAAAAACTCTCCTTAAGAACAAAGAAGCTATTTAAGGTGTTTACCTTAAATTGCTGGAACTCTATCTTCCCAGAAATCAGCAGGAGTCAGGATCACTAAACGTCTTTATTCTAGATCTTTACCGTCGCCTCCAACGCCAGGTCATGAGTGCGAGTGAGTGTGAGTTCCACCACCCAAGTTTCTCTTACTCCTCCCACACAAGTCACTTCCCCCTCTTTGTCCCACCAATCAAGTCAGCACAGAACAGCTGGGGAGGGTCAACCTTCAAACAAGTTAATAGTGAACCGTCCAATTGGCAATTAGTCTCATGTGCTTCATTATCCAAGTGCATTGCTCAGTTCTAGCCCTTTACATTAAATGTCTTTCAGAAGTTGATAGGAGATATCCAATGGATGCATCCCGTGCTAGGCTTGACTACCTGTCAATTGCAACCATTATATGACATTTTAAGGGGAGACAGTGCTTTAAATTCACCATGCCAGCTTACAAAAGAAGCTCAAGAGGCTTTGAGACAAGTTGAACTGGCTTTATCCAATGTGGTTGAAAGAATCACTCAAAAACCCTTGGAAATATCAGTTTTTACTACACAAGAGGTACCCAAAGCAGTCCTTCATCAAGGAGACAGTGTGATAGAATGGGTGAACCTCCCAGCACAACCAGAACAAAGCCTTATTCCTTACCCAGTGCTTGTGGCTAGAATTTTATTAAAGGCCATTAAATGATCACTACAATTATCTGGGATAAGACCTGATAAGATATACACCTTTTATACTAATGCACAAGTTAACGTGTGCTGTGAAACCATCCCAGAGTGGCAAATTTTATTAGCCATGGCTCTAAACTTTACACACGGGTCTCCATTAAAGATAACCAGACTGTTACATAATTGGCAATGGATTCTTGAAGAAAAGGTTTCTAAAGTTCCTCTTAAAGGACCAACTATCTTTACAGATGCATCCAAACATAATATTTGCACTGTATATTCTCATGGCTTAACCATAAAGAGAATAATCAGAACTCCTTTTCAGTCCACTCAGCAGAATGAATGGTATGCAATCATTCTAGCTCTTGCTTATTATCCGGGAGACATAAATATAATATCTGATTCAGTAGGTGTGGTACAAAGAATTGCCACAGCCCAAATAAAATTTGTAGCCTCCAATATATATCAGCTCTTTAAAGAACTTCAAGAGCAAGTGAGAAAGCATCCAGGTAAGATTTATATCTTGCATGTCCACTCCCATAGTGGACTTCCAGGTCTTATTTTTGATGGTAATTCAAAGGCAGATAGCCTTCTAACCATGTTGGCCAATACTCCTTTATTTCAAGAAGCACAAGAATCTCATTCTAAATATCATCAGGCTGCCTGAGCTTTACATTTACAATTTGGAATAACAAGAGAAGAAGCTAGGAGCATAGTAAAAGCCTGTACAGTTTGCCTTCCTTTCCATGCTCCTACACTCCCTCCAGGGAAGAACCCTCCTGATTTGAGACCTAATGAAATTTGGCAAATGGATGTGACCCATTATAAATCTTTTGGTCATCTATCTTTTATCCATGTCGTGGTAGACACCTTTTCAGGATTCACATTTGCAATGCCAGCAGCAAAAGAGATAGCCCGACATTTAAAGAACAACTAACTCCAATGCTATGTAAACTATTTGAAAAAATAGGGATTGAAGGAGTCCTACCAAATTCCTTCTATGACACAGACATGGTACTGATACCTAAACCAGGTAGATCGAAAACTGAGAAAGAAAACTATAGACCAATTTCCTTAATGAATATTGATGCTAAAATCTTAAATAAGATATTAGCAAATAGACTTCAGAAAATCATCCCCAGGATAATACACTATGACCAAGTGGGATTTATACCAGGAATGCAGGGATGGTTTAATATTAGGAAAACTATTAGTATAATTGACCATATTAATAATCAAATTAATAAAAACCATATGATCATCTCAATAGATGCAGAAAAGGCATTTGATAAAATCCAACATCCATTCCTACTAAAAACGCTTGAGAGTATAGGAATAAATGGACTATTCCTTAAAATAATAAGGAGCATATATTTAAAACCTTCAGTAAACATCATATGTAATGGTGATAAACTAGAACCTTTCCCTGTAAGATCAGGAGTGAAACAAGGTTGCCCACTATCACCATTACTATTCAATATAGTACTAGAAACTCTAGCCTTGGCAATAAGAGCCGAGAAAGAGATCCAAGGAATTAGAGTAGGAAGTGAAGAAATCAAATTGTCACTTTTCGCAGATGACATGATGGTATATTTAGAGAACCCCAAAGACTCTGCTAAAAAGCTATTAGAAATAATTCAGAATTTTAGCAAAGTCGCAGGATACAAAATAAATCCACATAAATCCTCAGGATTTTTATACATTACCAACACAATCCAACAGCAAGAGATACAAAGAGAAATTCCATTCAAAATAACAGTCGATAGTATCAAATATTTGGGAATATATCTACCAAAGGAGAGTCAGGAATTATATGAGCAAAATTACAAAACACTTGCCACAAAAATAAAGTCAGATTTAAATAATTGGAAAGACATTCAATGTTCTTGGATAGGCCGAGCAAATATAATAAAGATGACAATACTCCCCAAACTAATCTATTTATTTAGTGCTATACCAATCAGACTCCCAAGAAACTATTTTAATGACCTAGAAAAAATAACAACAAAATTCATATGGAAGAATAAAAGGTCGAGAATTGCAAGGGAACTAATGAAAAAAAAGTCAGAGGAAGGTGGTCTAAGTGTACCTGATTTAAAGCTATATTATAAAGCAACAGTCACCAAAACCATTTGGTATTGGCTAAGAAATAGACTAGTTGATCAGTGGCATAGGTTAGGTTCACAGGACAAAATAGTGAATAAAAATAGCAATCTAATCTTTGACAAACCCAAAGATCCCAAATTTTGGGATAAGAATTCATTATTTAACAAAAACTGCTGGGAAAACTGGAAATTAGTATGGCAGAAACTAGGCATGGACCCACATTTAACACCACATACTAAGATTAGATCAAAATGGGTCCAAGATTTAGGCATAAAGAACGAAATCATAAATAAATTGGAGGAACATGGGATGGTTTACCTCTCAGACTTGTGGAGGAGGAAGGAGTTTGTGTCCAAGGGAGAACTAGAGACCATTATTGATCACAAAATAGAACATTTTGATTACACCAAACTAAAAAGTTTCTGTACAAATAATACTAATGCAAACAAGATTAGAAGGGAAGTAACAAATTGGGAAAAAATTTTTACAGTTAAAGGTTCTGATAAAGGCCTCATCTCCAAAATATACAGAGAATTGACTTTAATTTATAAGAAATCAAGCCATTCTCCAATTGATAAATGGTCAAAGGATATGAACAGACAATTTTCAGATGATGAAATTAAAACTATTTCCACTCATATGAAAGAGTGTTCCAAATCACTATTGATCAGAGAAATGCAAATTAAGACAACTCTGAGGTATCATTACACACCTGTCAGATTGGCTAAAATGACAGGAACAAATAACGATGAATGTTGGAGGGGCTGTGGGAAAACTGGGACACTGATGCATTGTTGGTGGAGTTGTGAAAGAATCCAACCATTCTGGAGAACAATCTGGAATTATGCCCAAAAAGTTATCAAAATGTGCATACCCTTTGACCCAGCCATACTACTACTGGGCTTATACCCCAAGGAACTACTAGAGAAGGGAAAGGGTCCTGTATGTGCCAAAATGTTTGTGGCAGCCCTTTTCATAGTGGCTAGAAGCTGGAAGATGAATGGATGTCCATCAATTGGAGAATGGTTGGGTAAACTATGGTATATGAATGTTATGGAATATTACTGTTCTATAAGAAATGACCAACAGGAGAAATACAGAGAGGCTTGGAGAGACTTACATCAACTGATGCTGAGTGAAACGAGCAGAACCAGAAGATCATTATACACTTCAACAATGATACTGTACGAGGATGTATGCTGATGGAAGTGGATTTCTTCAACATAGAGAAGAGCTAATCCAATTCCAATTGATTAATGATGGACAGAACCAGCTACATCCAGAAAAGGACTGGGAAATGAATGTAAACTGTTATTTTTACCTTCTGAATCCAATTCTTCCTGTGCAACAAAAAATTCGGTTCTACACACATATATTGTATCTAAATTATACTGTAATATATTTAACATATATAAGACTGCTTGCCATCAGGGGGAGGGGGTTGGGGGAGGAAGGGAAAAAATCTGAATAGAAGTAAGTGCAAGGGATAATGTTGTAAAAAATTACCCATGCATATGTATTGTCAAAAAATGTTATAATTATAAAATAAAATAAAAAATTAAAAAAAAAAAAAAAAAAAAGAGATAGCCCGAGTGGTCACTGAATTCCTTATACAAGCATTTGCAATTATGGGTGTGCCACAAGCAATAAAAACAGACAATGGACCTGCATATACTTCTAAACATTTTACACACTTTTGTGCACAGTGTAAGATTTTACATACCACGGGCATACCCTTTAATCCTCAAGGGCAGGCAATAGTAGAGAGAAGAAACAGAGATATTAAGACACTCCTCCAAAAACAAAAGATAAAGGGGGAGCCATGGGTAACCCTAGAGAACTTCTAAATTTAGTTCTCTATACCATTAATTTTTAAATTTTTGACAAAGATGCACTGGCTCCCGCAGACAGGTTTTATACCCACTGGAAGGGAAGTATCCAGTGTGAGCAGCTCCACTGTCTTTAGATAATTGCCAGGTGATGTGGAGAGACCCAGAAAGTGGTGAATGGAAGGGACCAGATAGGTTAACTGCTTGGGGGAGAGGGTTTGCTTGTATCTCTACAGATGGAGAAGGAATCAGATGGGTGCCAACGAGCTGTATTTGCCTTCTTCATCGGAGAGAGACGGAACAGATCCTTGAACCAAAGGAGAAGACCCAAGAAACATCAGGTGATTCCATTGCTGACTTTGCCCACCACTGAAAGAACCTGGCAGTTATGGCATTTGACCCATGGACATCAAAAACTGTTGGACTTGAAAATCCTCAGGAATCATTGGATTCTCTGAGGTATCATAACACTATTGTAGGACTGAAAGTCCTCAGGAATCATTGGATTCTCTGAGGCATCATAAGACTATTGCCGGACTTCAAAACTTGTGAGGATCGTTGGATTCCCTAACACGTGAAGCAATGGACAATAGATTGGTTTTGGACTATCTCTTGGTTGCTGAAGAAGGCGTGTATGTGTGACTGATGTTTACATACCCTCCTTCTAGGATTTCTGGAAATCTCTTACAATACCATGTTGATTTATATTGTTTGTTATATCACTACTTGTATGTACAATTCCTGTTTGTTACACCACATCGAGTCTGCACTGACTGTGGGGAGAGTCACCACTAATAGCCTCTGCGTTATTGCTATGTGCTTGTGTAATACCTCCCATGCTGATGGGTTTGTGCATACTTGTCTCTAATAAGGCCCTTCAACCCAGAAACCGGCTAGCAAATCCCCACTTTTCTTTGGTGCTTTTCATCTCCCTTTCTGAGATGTCAGGGAGGGCGTGATTATCTCCTTTTTGGGATTCTCACCTCCCTGAAAAGTCAGGGATGGCGCCACCACCTGTGGTCTAAAACAAAAGAAAGCGGGAGATGTAAAGGGCTAGAACTGAGCAAATGCACTTGGATAATGGAGCACGTGAGACTAATTACCAATTGGACAGTTCCCTATTAACTTGTTTGAAGGTTGACCCTCCCCAGCTGTTCTGTGCTGACTTGATTGGTGGGACAAAGAGGGGGAAGTGAACAGAAATTGAGCACAAATTCAACAAGAATTCATTGATAGAGAAAAAAGAAATTTTTAAGAATTGAAATGTTTTTTAATAAATAAAAGAAACAGGTCTGGGGGAATGGAAAAGAAATTAATATTATAGGAGAAAAAATTGAAAAAAGGGATTAACAACTTGACACAAGATGTACAAGATCTTTCTCAAGTAACAAAAACACTGATAATTAGAATGAAAGTTAAAATAACAAGAAACATTTAAAAAGAAAAATTTTAAGTGCTAGGCAGGGGGAAGAATATAAAGTATCCCACAGGAAGGGGGAAGCTGGTTTGAAAAATATATTGAATAGAAAAAATATACATTAATGTATAAAATATGTCAAATAGTCAGTGGACTAGATAAACAATAAAACCATTAAAAAAAAAAAAAAAGCCTAGGCTTTAAATGTCAAGAATACTGCACAGATTTCTTAGAATGAGAAGTCAAAATGGCAAGAGAAATAAACCACTGATCACATCATGAAAGAAAATTCAAAGTAAAAAACTTCCATAAACATCATAGTTAAAATCCACAGTTCTGAAGTCAAAGAAAAACAATAGTATAAGCAGCTAGAAATAAAGAATTTAGGTATTAGTAAGGCACAGTCAGGATCACATATGATTTAGCAGCCAGCACGGCAAAGAAGCATAGGGCTTGGAATGTAATATCTCAGAAGGTAAAGGATAGATGGTTACAACCAACAATAATGTGCCAAGCCAAACAAAATAGAATCCTTTGAGGACTTCCAAGCATTCATTCCTGAATGATTACAGCGTGATAGGAACTGTGAAGTTCAAACATCAGAGTGAAGAGAAACACAAAATGGTAAACATGAAAGAAGAATGATAAAGAATTACCTAATTTTCTTTTACTTTTATTCTCAAGGAGGGGTAAAAGAATTGAGAAGGTTGACTGAAAAAAAAATGCCTTTTTAAAATTATTCAACTACTTCTCAAGTATAAGTCCCCCTTAATTTCCAGTTCTTTAGCATTGCAAAAAGAGCCACTACAATTGTTTTTGTATAAATGATATATATATGTAAAATCATGGGAAAGCAGAATATGATGGTATTCAGCTCATGACATGAACATCAATTGAAGTAAATGAGGATGATTAATCTAGAGAAGAAATTTTTGGAATGGGAAGTGATGGTGATCTTCAAGCATCTCAAAGGGCCTCCCATGAAAAATGGATTAGACTTATTCTTTTTGGAACTTTATCCCTAACTGCCTTGTTTGGATGAACTACTTCCCAGAAGCTGTGTCTATGATAAATCAATGTCATCTGAAGAAGAGGCTGTACACTCTAGACAGTGGTCCTCAAACTTTTTAAACAGGGAGCTAGTTCACTGTCCCTCAGACCGTTGGAGGGCCGGACTATAGTAAAACAAAAACTCACACTCTGTCTCCCCTCCTCAGCCCATTTGCCATAACCCTGCAGGGGCCGCATAAACGTCCTCAGAGGACCACATCTGGCCCACAGGCCGTAGTTTGAGAACCCCTGCTCTAGTACAATGATTATTTGAATCCAGTATCCAATAAAACAATTCAATGATGACAGACTGCCTTTGAGCATAATCCCAACTATCCTTCAATAGTTCTTCCTTATTCCTTTTCCCAAAAAAGAGTTGCCTAGACCTCAGAGTATGTGCCCCCCACAAAGGCAAACGACCTACTTAGGAAACAGCTAGCTTTCTTAGAGGCCTCACTCTCTCTCTTTGGTTCCCAAGAGCTCTTGTCCGAGTGTCTCCAGCCGGCACGAAAGTTCAAAATGTTCGAATGAATCTGACTCTACCTCCAAAAGTGTGGGATTATGGGTTTCCTACAACTCAATCCTAGTTGTGAATCTCCCAAAGTCCTCTCGTCTGAAGTCCCTGAAGTTCTCCTGGAAAGTCCTCTCTTTGATTCAATCCTGGCTCTGAATCCTGGCTTTTTATATCCTCCTAGAGAATGGGCTTGTGGGTAGTCCCTGGGTTTGTGGGAGCTCCTTAAAAGTATGATCTCTTAAAGGTGTAAATCCAATGAGCAACCTCCTTTAAAGGTACAAACTCCTTTAAATGTTTGAACTCCTTTAAAGGTGTGAACTAAGTGCATAAGTACCTAGTAAGAAGCCTAACACTTACCATTCTGTTCTCTGTTGTCAGTGTAAACTCCAATGTTTCAGCAATCTGTGTATGTAGCAAGAAAGCTGGGACCAGGGTTATAGGGACACAAGTCCCTAAGTTCCCAGTCCCTCAGAACTGTCATTAACATGGCACCTACTAGAGAAATGGCACTGTCTGTGGAGGGAGCTGAATATTGTCCCCAAAGAAAGATCAACTCCTGTCCCAGCTGCCAATTATCAGGTGCAGTGATTATTAATGATCAGCTCCAAAGTAAGTAACTGGAACAAGTGAGATTTCAACTTTTCTGCACAGCAAATAATGAGGGATGTGGGGACCAGGCAAAGAGAGAATATTGATCTCAGCAGCTTTGTTTTGTGTGTGATTCACTGAATCACTATAAGTTTAATTTACAGTTCAGTTTTTGTTTATTTCTTTTGAGATAATGCTGCAATCCACAGTCACCAGTTAAATAATTGTTTCTCGTTTTTGGCTGTCTGTGATACAACTTGAATTATTCATAGGCATGTAGAAGTGACCACATATATCAATATTGTCCATTAATTAAGACCCATATGAAATCTGATCCTTTTCTCCTCTTATCTTCCTTATTATTGGGGAGGGCAATGCCATTCTCCCTGTCCTTTAGACTCTCAATCTAGGTGGCATCCTGGATTGCTCACTCTTTTTTCCATACCACTCCACATCCAAGTTTTTGCCATGGCCTATCAATTCTAGAAGGTAAGATATCAGGAGATACCCTGTATTCCAGAACTAAGGCCCAACAAGCAAGCAGTTGGTGTAACAACAATCCTTTTCAATCACCTTCTGGAACTGATGGTCCCTGAGTTTGAGCAAGCACCAGAAGGCCTTACTGCTGCTATTGTATCTCACTAAGGTTGCTACAATACTCTTTTTGACTCTTGGTCTAGCCACAAGTATATAAATCAAGAATTAGCCACACTAAATGGGTCCCCCATATTGGCACGTGTCTAATCTGCCTCCTTGCTTGGAGGCCATTACCTGCACTGAAATTAATTGATTTTGATTTCTGACTCTCCTGTCTTTAGGCTTCTTTGTTTGACTCCAGCTATCTATAGGTTAGAGGCCAGTCTGGTGCAGTCTGATATTAATTGGTGGCAGCAATGTGATTGGATATGGAACCAGTCCATTGGAATCTCCAGTACCCGTAGTAATGGACTAAGTGCCATTGGAGATTTATTTTTCCAGAGTCTGACATCCCCCATCTCATCTAGAGAGTCCTGCGCCCTTGTCCCTCCTCCAGTTCTCCAATCATCCATTTTGGTTGATCTCAACATTCTTTGTTATTTTTTATTTTATTAAAGCTTTTTATTTACAAGGTATGTGCATGGATAAATTTTCCAACATGGACCCCTGCAAAACCTTCTGTTCCAAATTTTTCCCTCCTTCCCCACACCTTTCCCTAGATGGCAGGTAGCCCAATACATATTAAACATGTTAAAATATATGTTAAATCCAATATATATATACATATTTATAGTTGTCTTACTGCACAAGAAAAAATCAGATCAAAAAGGAAGGAAAAAACCTGTGAAATAAAACAAAATGCAAAGAAATAACAACAGAGAGAATGAGAATGCTATGTTGTGATCCACACTCATTTCCCATAGTTCTCTCTCTGGGTGTAGATGGTTCTCTTCATTACCGAAGAATTGGAACTGGTTGGCATCATCTCATTGATGAAGAGAGCCACGTCCATCAGAACTGATCATTGTATAATCTTGTTCTTGCCATGTATAATGATCTCCTAATTCTGCTCAATTCACTCAGCATCAGTTTGTGTAAGTATCTCCAGGCCTCTCTGAAGTCATCTTTTTGTTCATTTCTTGCATAAAAATAACATTCCATTACTTTCATATGCCACAATTTATTCAGTCATTCTCCAATTGATGGGCATCCATGCAGTTTCCAGATTTTTGACAGTACAAAAGGGGCTGCCACAAACATTTTTTCACATGGGGTTCCTTTCCCTCCTTTAATATCTCTTTGGGATATAAGCCCAGTAGTAACCCTGCTAGCTTAAAGGATATGCATAGTTTGATAACTTTTTGAGAATAGTTACAAATTGCTCTCCAGAATGGCTGGATATGTTCACAGTTCCACCAACAATGCATCAATGTTGCAGTTTTCCCACATCTCCTCTAACATTCGTCGTTATCTTTTCCTGTCATCTTTGCCAATCTGAGAGGTGTTTAGTGATATCTCAAAGTTGTTTTAATTTACATTTCTCTGATCAATAGTGATTTGGAGCACCTTTTCATATGACTAGAAATAGTTTCAATTTCTTCATCTGAAAATTATCTGTCGATATCCTTTGATGATTTGTCAATTGGAGAATAGCTTGAACTATTATAAATTTGAGCCAATTCTCTTTATATTTTAGAAATAAGGCCTTTATTAGAATCTTTGAATGTTAAAAATGTTTTCCAAGTTTATTTCAGCATTCTTTGTGAGGAAAATTCTGGTGACACAGTTCATCTTGGGTCTTTCTGGTAAGGTCTGAATGCTGTGTTCCCCTATCCAAGAATTCTGCATGCTCTATTTGGCCCTGGCCTCTGTAGGAGGCTCTGAATTGCTGTGTTTCAACTTTAGTCCTACCCCACTCCCACTCCCACTCCACAGAATGAACATGTGCCTTTGTTAAACTGGTAAAGGTATATGCCAAGTTATGGGCTACAACTGCTTCACTCAGTTAGGACTATGTCCACCTATATCCATCTTGTCATTTTGTCTTTTTGTGTTTGTAAAGTATAAAATGTCTGTGTCATGTTTGTGATGTGAGCTAGATCCTCTTACTTTGAAAGATTTAAAATACAATCAGCCAGAAAAACTTTTAAGGGCTATAGTCAAAGAATTTAGAACACTGGGAAATATGAATGAACTTTCATAATTAAAGCAATTATCCAAGTAATCAGAACTAACTGAAACTTTAGGCCAGTGATCCTCAAACTTTTTAACTAGGAGGCCAATTCACTGTCCCTCAGACTATTGGATGGCTGGACTATAGTAAAAACAAAAACTATAAACAAATTCCCATGAATGCTGCATATATCTTATTTTGAAGTGAAGAAACAAAACGGGAACAAATTCAATATTTAAAATGAAGTAAAGTTAAATCAAGAAACTTACCAGTATTTCAATGGGAACTATGGGCCTGCTTTTGGCTAATGAGATGGTCAGTGTCTGGTTCCATATTTGTCACTGCTAGTCGTAACAAGTGATGCAAGTGTGCATCTCTTAGTCTTGATCTGGTTGGAGATTTCAAATGATTCATTCTAGAAAAAGTCTTTTCACATACATAAGTGCTGCCAAAGATGGTTGCCATTTTGAATGCATGGTTCCTGAGATGAGGATATGTCTCAGAGGGGAGAGATGCATAGAAATTTGAAGGCTGCTTAACTTGAATAAGTCTTTCAGAGAGTCACAATTCTGCAGGTCAGCCCGTTCCATTTAGTAAATTGTATCCACATTTTCAATGTCATTAGAAAATGGGTTACAGAAAAGCTCTTTGTCCTTTTCATGGAGATGAAGCTCTTTAAATCTAAATTGGAACTCCTTTTGCAATTTTTCCAATGAATCCACACATGTTTTGTTTGGGAATGTAATCAGAGATTTTTCTGCTAACACATTTTCAGTTGTGGAGAGATGGCAGAAGTTTTCCTCCTTCACTTGTTTGATGAGGAGGCCTAATTTTACTTCAAATGCTTTGACGTGTGATTGCATATCACAGATGAGCTTCCCCTTTCCTTGAAGTTGCATATTGAAATTGTTGAGTAGCTCTGTTACATCTGTCAGAAAGGCAAGGTGCCATTTCCATTCTGCATCATTGAGTTCTGGTACTTCTTTCTTTTTTGAAAGCAGAAATGTTGTAATCTGTGGAAGTAAGTCATAATGACAATGATAGAGTCAAGCTGGGACTTGTAGTACTAACTGTTACTATACCCGCACACTAGACACAGCCCATATATTCCCCCTGCAGCGGCTGTGACATGCACAGCATGCACTGTACATCCCTCACACCTGTGTGTTGTAGTGGCTTCTGTTGCTTTAGAAGGCCTTGGGCCATCAGTTCTCCATCTTCTGCATCTCTCTCCCTTCCCCACACCATACACCCCAGCCTGGGAACTCACCTCACCTCTGTACCTCCTCACACTCTGCCACCTCAGACCAGTGCTGGAAGTGTGCATTGCTAACTCAAGTTAGGTTGAAAGTCACTTCCGGTCTGATTTTGCCATATCCCGGTGGGCCGCATAAATGTCCTCAACAGGCCGCATCTGGCCTGTGGGCCGTAGTTTGAGGACCCCTGCTTTAAGCTTAGCCGGGTGTCAAGGTCTCAGGTCTCTCAGGACACTACATCTGAGTTGTTAAAAATACCATCTGCATTAGGAAGTGAAGAACTAATAATAAACTTCTAACTACAAAGATTCAGGATTATGTTTCTCATGGTCCCATTTGGGGTACTTTTCCACTTCAAAATGGCTAGACAGATTTGGTTGGGTCAGGGACGCCTGAACAAACAAATTCCTGCAGATTGACAAATAGCCCTCTTGCTGAAGAGAACTCTAGAGAAGGACTCTGTAGAAGGAGAAAAGTTTGAGGCTTCTGACAGGATGGGTCAACTTCCTTTCTCCAGTCCTAGAGATTCATTCTCCTTTAAGCTGTCTCTTAATGCAGAGACATACTGGGCTTGAAAAAAATAACTCAATCTCAAATTTTGAACTCTGAATAGATTAGCTTTATTCCAATCTCTCTCCAGCCACCAACTCTCTAGATAGGTCCATTCTTAAAAATGCTTTTTTCTCTTTCAAATCCTGGGACTAACACCTCTACCCTCAGTCTAGAAATACACCCAGCAGATTTGTCTCTTTCAAAGCTGAAAAATTCCCAGCCTAATGAGAGACTTGGGACCCTCCACCCCCAACTATTAAAACTAGAGGAACCCATTCTTGAACCCTGGATGTTTCTCCCCCTCTGCTGCTAAGAGCTATTGGTTTAACTCTCTAATCTGAGACTCTCAGCTCTTTTCTTCTCAGGGTAACTTCTGCCTCCTGAAAAGACACTCTGTGTGGAGGTGCCTTTTTAATACAAATATCTCCCAGTCTTAGGCCTGTAGGTGCCATGGAAACTGTCCAAGGAGACCCCAGTCTCTGTCCTGAGTCTGAGCAGGAGAAACACTGGAGGAACTGCCTTTCCAACATGTCAGCAAACACCACAGGGGTTGAATTGCCCCCCAGCATCCTACTGTCTGGTAGGAATTTGGGGTCTGACCCTGTTTCTCCATTTATCCCAGGACAGTCTGAACACCTCGGGGGCTGGTAAGCTGAGTAGGCAGCACTGATACTTTGCACTCTCTCTGACCCTTTCCACATCCCCTCACCCCTCTAAAGAGTGGGGATAATAGGAGGGAAGACTCAAAATCATTGCTTATTTTTCTGGTGAGATTGAGGAATCAACTCTCAATTTTTAAGGAAAAGCAGCACAGTTAACAGATGTCTAAGAGCTTACACTACATTCTTATCTTCCTCTGCAGCCCTGACAAACTGGGACATGCCATCCCTAGACCCTGCCTCACAAAAGAGCAGTGACTTATTAAATCTACTAGATATGAAGGCCTCCTGCCTACCCTGACTCTCTGAGTCCACACCCTTCATCCCTGCCACCCTGAAATTTCGGGTGAAGTGACTAAACTCTAGGCTACTTAACACCTTTTACTAATCTTTTGCTCCTAGCATTTTCTCTTATACTTTTCTTTGGCGTTCAATATTATTAGATGGGCCATCATCATTCTTACAGGCAGCCCACAGAAGAGATCTGATGCATTTCCTTCTAAAGGCCCCATTCCTGAATGTTGCCATCTCCACTGGATGATACTCTACTTTTAATCTGCTCCCAAGATCTGTTTTCTCTAGGCTTTCAAACTTATTTATTCTTCACCTGTGTTTGAAAATTTTAAATATAATTTTCTTCTTGACACTTTTGAACCTTGACATTTTATTAAGCACATATTAAGCACATGTTTGCTTACTTTCTGAATTTTCCCTCTTTTGATGGTTTTAAACTCTAGGATTTGCCCCTGAGAGTTAATACATTCTCTTTGCAAATTGAGAAATTCTTTTTGACAGGCTTTTGACAGTGTGCTAAGCAGATTTGAGTGCAGGGCGATTGACTGGTCAGCACTAGTCTCCACTAGATTTTTCTAATTTTTTTCTGTATTTTATTGATCTGTTAGTTTTTATAATTATATTTGGAAATATATGAAGATTCACACTCTGAATTTGTTGGAAAATATTCTACTTTATTTCTGTTATTATGATATAATTTTAATTTACATTTGTATTATTTGTCATTTTAATGAAAGTTCTATTTATTTGTATAGTTGATAGAATTTTTAAAAGCAAAGTATACATTTAGCAAGAATCTTGCTGGCAATGGTTAAGAGAAAGATCTTTCTGTGATTGTCATAGGATAACCTATTCTCCTTTCCTTTATAGAGATGGACTATGGAGGCATTCTATGACTCTTGCGGGGTAACCTCTTCTTGACATATAACTGGTACGATTTCAATCATATTTTTATTTGAGCAGTAGATCTCCTGCCCTGAAAATCTTTCATAAAAGAAAATATGCACGAGATGCTTTCCCACATGAGAAAAGCTCAGGGGTATCCAAAGCCTCTTATTTGGTTGGAAGTTTGACTAGAGAAGGATTGATTTCAACCTGAGGGTCCTTATCATTGATCAGGTTAGCTTTATTAACACTGTGTTAGTTAACCCATAGGTTTTGGGCCCATAAATACCCTTGAGGCCATCATAGAAGAGTTTGGATTGTCAGCATCAGCATAAAACTCAATCTCATCTGCCTATTTCTTGAGCCCCAAATCCTGATTCTCTCTAAGTTTTACTAACACTTAACTATTCTGGAAATAACACTGTTTTCTTAAAGATATGTGAACTATTTTCTTGGCAAATGCTGTGGAGTAGCATCTAAATTTCCTTATCATTTTCATCCATCTAATCCTGATGTTTGTGAATGGTCTGGCCCAGATGAGTAAATAGAGTGTTGTACACCAAATCTCTGAAAGCTACCCATTCCTTTTCTCCTCCACTATTACTCAACCATAAGTTGGTTCAATTTTCCCTGCAAGCTATTCACATACCTGGTAAGTGCTCTAATCTGTTGATGTTGAGTCTTTAGATAATCATCATGCCCTGGGTAACTGTGTCCAAGGTAGTGACTACAGTGTAGTGTATAGCACATTCTATTTCATGTTCAGTTTACCACCACAGGACTTCAAGGTAGATAAAACAATAAAATAACAACATAATAAGAGCCACCAATATCATCCAAGTCACAGATTTCTCTGCTTCATACTTCTTTCATGATTCTATATGATGCTACTATCCCTTCCCACTTACCCCTTAGCCCTGGAGTATAGAAACATTTTCTCTGTCAACTAACTGGAAATTCTCATTACTGGTGATTTATTTTCATCTATTGGCACCTGAAACAAAAGTTTGCTGTTTTTCAGAGAAGCTGATCATTCCCTAAACAGATCATTCTGATCATAACATTTTAATCACAGATCCCAGTGGTGATGAGCTCAGAGAATCCAGTTCCTATATATAGTATGATTAGCTTTCCTCTCTTCCCACCCTTGCACATAAATGCTGTTGCTGCTCTGTCCCACTCTACATTAGCAGAAGAATCTAACTGGGTGAGTAAAGTCTTAGCCTCGGACAAGTACTAGGAGGAGCTATGCCTTTTGGGACTGAGAGGAGGAGGCAGAAAAAAATCAAGGTTAGTGTAATGTTATATAAAAATTAGGGAAGGGACCCAGGTTAATTGTTGGTAGAATGATATTGATAGAAATATTAGAAAAAGAGCTCAAATAATGAGAAAATTCTCACTGTACTTAAACCTAAACAGACAAAAGTCACTTCTAGATTCACAATTTTAAGAAATCATTGACATTTAGACTATATCCGCAGGCAGCAGAGAAAGCATGACAATGAATTTAAGTAGAAGCCAAATGAAATGCAAATATTTAGCTGACAGAAAGCATGATTTGAGATGGAGAAGAAAGACAAATTGATAGGTTCCATGGAATATTTGAGAGGTTGTTAGTGAGAGACTTGGACTCATTGCTTTTATACATCTTAGAAGGGTCTTTATGATATTTCAGGTGTGACATTAATGCACCTGGGCACTGAAAATAACAATGTAGATTTTTTTTTAGCCTAGAGAAATATACTATATGTAAATCACATAAGAGAATTTTTGTTCACAGAAAAATTTGAAAATCTTTTCTTATATTTATGTAAACTACTCCAGTAACTTAAATTATTTTCATGAAGATTTTTTTTTGAAAAAGTTTTGGTTTCAGTTAAGAAAATCAAGGGAGTTTTTCTCTCTTCAAAAAAAGTAAGACAGTGTTTAGAAAAAGTGCTCAGGAATTTGGAGAGAGATTTCTACTGAGGTCTCCATATGTCAGAGACTAGGAAGAGAAAAGAATTTAAAAACCTAATTATCTCTCTTTTCAAAAATTGGAAATAATAGCAAGAGATGAAAGAAAAAAATCTGTTTCTTCTCTCAAAGTTATGTTTATATTTTAACCTATAGAATATATTCATAGGGCTGTTATTTCTATGTTTTCAAGGATATCAAGTTACTCTAACTCTTCTTTCACATACAGTGTGTTTGGTTCTGGTTAATTTTTTACTTTTACACATAGCCAGTTATATAGCAATACATGAATAATTTTGGAATGCTGATCTTTCTCAGGGATCATCTGAATTTATTGTTGCAGGTAGAGAGAGAGAAGTCCTTCCAGATACCTGTTGGAGATTATGGCATACCAATATTTGATTTGGGAATTGCAGACTGAATGAAATTAATTATTATTTGGGTTTTTTCCCATGGTTTGATTATTTTAAAACTGTTTGAATTTTGGGTAAAATCTAGTTCCAGAACTGTCAAATACTGTATCTCTTCATAGTAAGCATAGCATCAAGCAGGCAGCTAGGTGATAGAGTGGATAGTCAGGCATTCCTGAGTTATTATTATGATGTGATACTAGACATTTTGACAGTTGGAGGTCTTAGGCACATCATTTAACCTCTTTTACTCTTACTTTGCTTATCTTTAAAAGAGTTCATAATAATACTTAATCCCCAGGATTATTGTGTAGATAAAATAAGATCATATTTATAAATAGCTTTGCAAATCTTAAAGGAAAGAAACATATGAATACAAAGAAATACCTTACATTTCATTCCCACTGGTGCAGAAAAGTCAGACTAGACATTTCTTGTTTGTTTTGTTGTTTTAAAAAAATTGAATTTTAAATTCTATCCCTCTGTCCCTTTTCTCCTCCCTCTCTGAGATGGCAAGCAATTTGATATAAGTTATGTACAGTCATGTAAACTATTTCCATATTGGTCATTTTGGCAAGAAGACTCAACAACAACAAAAAAAGACAGTAAGAAAGAGAAAAATAGCATATTTCAGACAACTTCTTTCTCTGAAGGCAGATAGCATTTTTCATCATGAATCCTTTGGGATTGTCTTGGATTGTATTAGATTGTATTGCTGAAAACATCCAAGTCATTCATAGTTGTTAATCATACAATATTTCTATTACTGGACAACTTTCTCCTGATTCTTGTTACTTTGTTTTGTATCAGTTCATGTATTTCAATTTTTGCTTTTGTTTTGTCTGAGATCACGATTGCTATCCCTATTTGTTTTGTATGTTTTGTTTTGTTTTTTAACATCAGCTAACACATGATAGATTTTGCTCTAGCCCCTGTCCTTTCCTCTGTGTTTGTCTCTGTGCTACAAATGTGTTTCTTCTAAGTAGTATATTGTAGAATTCTGGCTTTTAACAAATTTTGGTATCCATTTCTGCTTTATGGGTGAATATAATTTATTCACATTTACAATTATCATAACAACCGTGTATTTCCTTCTACCCTATTTTCCCTTGTTTTTCTTCTCTCCCTTCCTCTTCCTCTCCCTTTCCCTTCCTCCCTCTCTGACTTTATCTTTTTCCCTCTTGCTCTCCCACTCACTTTCCTTCTCTCTCTCTCTCTCTCTCTCTCTCTCTCTCTCTCTCTCTCTCTCTCTCTCTCTCTCTCTCTCTCTCTCTTCTTCTCTCTCTCTCTCTCTTTTCTCTCTCTCTCTCTCTTTCTCTCTCTCTTTCTCTCTCTGTCTCTCTCTCTCTGTCTCTCTCTTTCTCTCTCTCTGTCACACACACACACACACAAACACACACACATACACACACCCCTTTCATTCAGGCTTTCTTCACAAATATTCCTGTTCTGATCACCATCTCCCCCAAACTACCCTACCTTCTAGTTGTACTGCCCTACTTCTTTTATTCCCATAAGTTTTTATATTCCTATATGAAAGGATAAATTTCTATATCCAACTAAGCATGTGGTATAAACTTTTTGAGTCAATTACGATGAAAATATGGTTCAAGTGTTGCACACCACCACTATTTTCCCTTCCACTAAAATAGTTTTTTCAAGCTTCTTTTATGTGAGATATATCTCTTTATTCTATCACCCTTTTCCCTCTTCTCTTAGTACAATCTTTTTTTCTCACTCCTAATTTTTTTGATAATATATCATCATAGTGATCTCATATCCACACCTTCTCTCTATGTATATTTCTATGTATATACTCCACCTAATTGAAAAAATGTTTTGCTTAACAAAATCAGAAACTATTTGTAATTATTGAAGTTATCAGGGAAATGTACAATTTTGCAATTAGTTGATAATTTTTAATTAGATATGTTAATTTGCAAAGGATAAATGTTAATGGAATGAGAAAAACTGTTTTTCTAGTTCGATTGAAAAACTGAATTTATAAAGTTAGAGGGGAGTGAAAAAGTAGTAAAAGAAAATTAAAACTTCATTGAGAAATGTGGCAGTTTTGAGGGTTTTAATCAAAGTTCACTGGAAGAAAGTTAAAGGATAATTGATGACTGGATATGCTTATATGAGATAAGAAATAAGAAGTATTTGGATGTTTCAAGGAACATATGAGAAAACAAGTCATTTTGTTTATTCAAGATGGCATAATGAAAAGTCCCCATCCTTTTGCCCATTAACATGCCCACCATAAGACAAAAGTAATTGCAATATTTTAGAAATGACAGCAACATATCAAAAAGATTGTTCAATATGATTATATTTGATTTATACCAAGCATGCAGAAATACTTAAATATTAGGGGAAACAAATATCTATCTATCATTATGTATATAGATCAATAGATTATATCAATAATAATATAAGCACATTAAGACATTTTAATAGAAATAGAAAAAAAAACTTTTGACTAAACATAACACTCATTTTTATTAAAACTATAGAAACAATAGGAATAAAATAAATAAAACTTTGGAGTCCAATAACCTTATTGAGAGAAAATTTTTTTAAAAAATTAAATATAATGGAAGTAAAGAGTCTACAGCAGGATATAAAAAATATCATACAGTATGACTAGATTGATTTTAATGATTCATTCAAGATTCCATCAATATTTTTTAAACCATCAACACAATGGATCATGTCAGAAAGAACGATAAAAGTAATGTATTTTTCAATAGAAGTAAGAAAATATTTTGACTAAATTTCAAACACATTTTTGTTAATAAATATATAAATAAATGGGTTTTAAAGTAGTATCTGGTTGATATGTAGATTTTTCTCTTGGTTAAATCTTTAAGATTGACTTTGTCTGAGATCAATGATTACTAGCCCTACTTTTTTTCCTGATCAATTCTATTCCTAATCCATGTTATGGTGTCTGTGTATACCTTTTATTTCCTATCCCCACTATCTCTCCTACTTAAATTCTACTCCTTAACTTGCCTTGCAATTATTAAACTCTCCCCCTCATAAATCCTTCCCTTATCTTCTCCTCCCATGCTTCCCTTCCTTCTTCATCCCTTTTCCATTAATCTATACATCTTGTCTCATTACTATAATCCTATCTATTCCCTATACCTAACTTTATCATATTCCTTCCCTCCTTATTTCTTTATAGGTTTTGGAGGTTGCTATACACTTTATGGTGTGTGTGTGTGTGTATCTGTATAACATAATTACTATTTTTATTTTTTCCTAAATTGTTTTGCTTTTTATTCAGATTATATGTAGTTATTCCCCAATCTTTCTTTTGAACTACCCGATTACTGATGTAGATCTTAAACATATGGTATACATGTCCATTTAAAAACTAAAATTTGTTAAGTCCCTTAAAATTAATCTTTGATGCTGGCTCTTATATATTAAATTTTCTATTAAGTTCAGATTTGATTGAGGCAAAATCCTGAAGATCTTCATGTTCATTGAATGTCTATTTTTCTTTAATATTATGGTTAGTTTTGCTAGATATGATATTTTTGGCCACAAGCCTAATCCTTTATGTTGTTGATATATTATTCCAAGACCTTCAGTCTTTTATTGTGGCTGCTGATAAATCCTGCACAATTCTAATGGTAGCTCCAGCACATTTGAATTGTTTTTGTTTATTAGTTTGTTTCTTACATAATTTTGCCTTTGATCTGAGAATTTCAAAATTTGACAATAATATTGCTATGTGTTTTTCATATAGGATTTCTTTGAGATGCTGATTGGTGGATTTTGTTTCTTTATATGTTCCCCTCATATTCTAACAGTCTAAGACAATTTTCTTGAATTATATCTTGCATTATTGTGTCAAAGTTCTTTTTTTGGTTGGCTTTCAGGCAGTCCAATTATTCTTATATTTTCTTACTCTATACTCCACATCTTTTATTTTTTAAATAAGATGTTTAACATTCTGTTCTAATTTTTCATTTTTTATATTTTCTTTTGTTATTTTTTGGTCTCATAGCTTCACTGGCTTCTTTTTGCCCAATTCTAAATTTCAAAAAGTTATTTGTTTCTTTAAGACTTTGTGTCTCCTCTTCTAGGTGATTAACTTTTTTTTTTCATGATCTTGTTTTTCTTGGATGAGTTTTCTCCACTCTCCCTTAATCTCTCTTATTTTATTTTGAAGGTTGTTTTGAGTTTTTTTAAAAATATATTCTTTCTAGGCAGGTAGCCACTTATTGTTACTTTTTGGAGGAGAAGATTGTTGGGGTTTTTTGTTTTGTTTTGTTTTAATTTGTTTTGTTTTTTACTTCACTGTTCTCCTTTGAAAATAAACACCAATCTTCTCTATTCTCGTAGTAAGTTTTTATAATTTGGTTCTTCTTTGTTGTTGTTGTTCTTGTTGTTGTTATTGTTTTTGTCTGTCTGGGTTTTTTTGGCATATTGCTTGGCTACTGGGATTAAGTGATTTGTCTAGGGTCACTCAGCTAGAAAGTATTAAGAGTCTGATGCCGCATTTGAACTCAGATCCTCCTGACTTCAGGGCTAGCACTTTATCCGCTGCACCTTAACTGCCTCTAGTTTTACTTTTTTAAAATGAAAACTATTAGAGTAAGGATTTCTAATCCTGTAGTAGGGAAGATGGGACCCCTAGCTTTTCTTCAGACCTCTCTTTTGACTTGTAACCTCAAACCAAACACTCCATCTTCCTGTAAGTGCCCACAACCAGCAGGTACCCTGATCATGCTTCTGTATTCACCAGAAATGTGCTGATTTCTTCTGATCCAGAGTGGCGTCTCAGCAGCACATCTGAGTCCTAATCAGCAGAAGTTCCCTCAGTCTTCCTGGGCTCAGACCTCCAATTTCCAATAGGAAAATTCAGGTTCAGGAGGTGAAAGTTGCTGTGGTTTTGAATGAGGCTCTCTATGAACTTAGCTGGTCCCAGGGCTCCCTGGGTGGTATTTCTGTCAAGGTAGCTTGGATATGTTTACACTTTATACTGGTTAAACCCTGGATCTGGGATCTTTCTTCAGGTCTTCTTGAGTTATCCCAGGAGGGCACCAGTTCTTTCCCAAGTTTTATGTGGTTTTCACTGTTCTATGATTGCCCTGAGGCTCAATTTTGTTCTGTTGGTGGGGAAAATTGGAGATATTGAAATTGTTTGACCTGTTCTGCCTTCTTCAGAGAAGTCCCTGAAAAAAATCTTAACAACATTTATCTGTTAAATGTCTCATTAAGATATATAACATATTAAATCAGATTTATGAGAATAAGAACTATATTCTATTTCATAAATGAAGAAAGGATATGAACAAGAAGTTTTCAAAGGATGAAGTCCTTTGAAATTTCAATATAAAAAATTCTCTCACTTGTTACTAACAAAAGAAACTTGAAAAGATAATCTTCATACCTATCATATAGGCAAAGTTGAAATATAAAGTGACAGATTTTAGAGAAATGTCAAAGAAATACGCAAAAATCATTTGCAGTTGAAAGAACTATGAATTGGTCTAGTATTCTGGAAGTCAGTTTATAACATTGCCCAAAGGTTGCTAAATTGCGCAGTTATACTACTGCTACCATTATGCACCCCACCTCCCCCAACAAGGAGCTCAAGGAAAAAGGAAAAAGAGTTAAGTAAATATGATACAATTGCTACTTATACATGTAGTATTCATATTATTTATCCATAAATACTTAAATATATAAATACACACGTATAAAACCAAAAATATAAATACACATGTAATTTGTGCACACATAAATACAAGATGTACAAACACATGTATTTATATGTCCATTGTTAATTATAACACACATGTGTATTTATAATATATGAATATTTCTATTATCATATTGGTTGTTGTTGTTCAGTTGTTTCATTTCTGTCTGATTCTTCATGATGCCACATAGAGATTTCTTGGCAAAGATACTGGAGTGGTTTGCCATGTTCTTCTCCAGGACCTTTTTCAGATGAGGAAACTGAGGCAAAGACTTTTAAGTGACTTTCTCAGGGTCACGTACCTAGTAAATATCTGAGGTCGGATTCCAACTCAGAAATATAATTCATCTTGACTCCAGGTACAGTACACTATTCATGGTTTATTTCCATTTTACATCTGAGGAAACTAAGGCAGAAAGTGGTTAACTAATTTTCTCAGTCCCTCTGCTGTTAAAGTATCTGAGGCTACTGTTAATTTGAGTATTCCTGATTCAGATAGACTGCTCTAGCCTCTGGACCCACTTAGCTGCTGATTTATATGAACATTTCTTTAGCAGAATATTATGCTTGTATATCTCCTCAAAACAATAGACTCACAACATATCTCATTCTGGTACTCCTCATTTTACATGGCCTTTTCTTTAGAAACAGGCTACATGATTGCTATCTTTCAGTAACTGAAGTTTTGGTGATGAATAGTAGTGCAGGAAATAAGAGCTAATTAAATTGTTTGTTCAATTAGAGCATTATAATTCAGGGGGTGGGGAGAAGACTGAAAACTAGAGGATCAATTTTTAACAAATTTGAGACTTAATTTCCTGAGAAGTATGTATGAAGCTACTACATAGCAGCTCTTCTGCTACCTAGAATTGGTCAAGTGTTAAGGACAGATAGTAGAAAAATTTGGTCAAGGGGAATCTTTTACAATTCTCTTTATTATTTATGTCCTAGCCATGGTAAGGAAAAGCACAAGCAGTATAAGTCTGTCTGAACTGGAGTCCTCAAATGTGACAATCACCTAGATTTTCTTTTTTCTCTAGGTTGCTTGTCTCTCAAAGCTTCTGTTCAAGAAAAAACAAACATGTTTCCTAGTAAAGTGTGCTTTGGGATTATAATGATCTTCCAGACTGGAATTGGGGTTCCAACAAACTTCTTTCTTCTTTGGCTTTTTTCTTTCAATTTCTTTAGTGGCCATAGAATAAAACCTGTCAATCTGATTTTCATCCAAGTGAATTTTATCAACATCATGATATTCTTTTCCAAAGGATTCTCAGACATACTGACAAATTTGGGAATAGAGAATTTCTTGAATGATGTTGGGTGCAAACTTGTCTTATATCTTTATAGACTATCCACAGCACTCTCAATTTGCTTCACCTGCTACCTTTGTACCTTTCAGGCCATCATCATTAGTTCTAGTGTCTCCAGGCTTGGAAAATTCAAAGCTTGGTTCCTAGATCATATCATGCACTCTTGTCTTTTCTTCTGGATCGTCAACCTTCTTTTAGAAATTCCTGTAATGTTTTCTGTGACAGGCCCAAGATGCATGAACAGTACTTCTGTTGAGCTGAATTTTGGGAATTGTTCTCTTGAAAGGAATATTGATGTTTACTGGGGTATAACTACTCTTAGAAATGTAGTCTGTGTAATAGTTATAATCTTGGTCAGTTGCTACATTGTACACTTTCTATATAGACATCATCAAAAAGTGCAGACAATTCATAGCAGCAGTGTCTCAGTCAGGAGCTTCCCTGAAGTCAGAGCCACTCGAACCATCTTGCTGCTGGTGAGTACCTTTGTCTTCTTTTACTCATTCATTTCTATCTGGACAATTTTTATCAACTATTTTTATCAACAGCGCTTCTGGTTGTTACCTGTAGATATCATTCTGTGTCTATGTTTTCCAACTCTTAGTCCCTTTATATTGATTCCCTGGGAATCCATGAAATCCCTTGGTTTCTTGGCAGGGAAAAATATCTCTACACATTCAAAACCATATGCCATTCCGGTGTCAAAGTGATTTTCTAGAGCACATCTACAACCATGGAGCTCCTCTGTACATTATATTTTTGTAGCTTGCTATTACTTCAGAAAATAGGACCCAAGACTGCAGAGTCAAGGCATCTACTCAGATGAACTCTCCCAACATTTCCTTCCAAACATATTTAAAACAATGCTTCATATTAAATTATGGAATCACAGAGCAAATGAAATTTTTTTCTTTTTTTTTTAATTAATTTTATAATTATAACTTTTTTTTGACAGTACATATGCATGGGTAATTTTTTACATTATCTCTTACACTCACTTCTGTTCCCAATTTTCCCCTCCTTCCCTCCACCCCCTCCCCTAGGTGGCAGGCAGTCCCATACATGTTAAATATGTTATAGTATATCCTAGATACAAGATATGTGTGTAGAACCAAAATTTTTGTTGCACAAAAAGAATTGGATTCAGAAGGTAAAGATAACCTGGGAAGAAAACCAAAAATGCAAACAGTTTACACTAATTTCCCAGTGTTCCTTCTCTGGGTGTAGCTGATTCTGTCCATCATTGATCAACTGGAACTGAATTAGATCTTCTCTTTGTTGAAGATATCCAATTCCATCAGAATACATCCTCATACAGTATTGTTGTTGAAGTGTATAATGATCTCCTGGTTCTGCTCATTTCACTCAGCATCAGTTGATGTAAGTCTCTCCAAGCCTCTCTGTATTCATCCTGCTGGTCATTTCTTACAGAACAATAATATTCCATAACATTCATATACCATAATTTACCCAACCATTCTCCACTTGATGGGCATCCATTCATTTTCCAGTTTCTTGCCACTATAAAAAGGACTGCCACAAATATTTTGGCACATACAGGTCCCTTTCCCTTCTTTAGTATTTCTTGGGGGCAAATGAAATTTTAAAATGATATTTTTTACAGCCAAAAACAACTTAGGAGGTGAGCAGGAGAGGTCTATGACACTGTGGTAATGGTCAGCCCAGAGCACAGCACATGTGTTACAGCATCAGGCAGCAGGACTTAGACAGAACTATAATCTCATCAAGTTTGGGATCCCTCTCACTCCGAAGATTATAAAGGGGTCAGAAAAATAGTCAGAAAGATATAACAGAAAACCCTTTCTTGACCTTAAGTGCAGGACCCTGTTTCTTTGCTTACACTCAGTTCTGGGTAGCAATGCTAGGATGACAAAGAACCCTCATACTTGTGACCAGAGGAGAACAACATCTCTAGTCACAGTTTGGGGCTGGAGAAGAATGCTTATTATCACTCACAAGAAAACAGGGGTTCCAATTTCAGTTTCAAAGCAGAAAGAACCATTAGCATTTATGATTACAGGAGAGCAGAAGACCTGTTTAAAATTCCAATGGCAAGAGGACTGTCAGTTCCAGGAGGAAGAAGTTCTTTCCTAGGTAAAGACCACAGTACAGGATAGAACAAAGAACAAATTTCTCCTTGGATCACACCATTTTGTAAGCACTGAAAGTTTAACAACATTGAATTAGTTCTGAAAACAGCAGCACAAAACCCTGAAGCATGAGACAGTGCTTTCTCCAACCCAGGAGCAGAACTTTATTTTAATGTTAGAAATAAATAAATAGGCTAGATATATACGCAAACTATAACAAAAGAACTGATTATAAAAAGGTACTATGGTGATAGAAAAAATCAAGACACAAAGAAGACAATGATGTCAAATAATTATAGGCAAAACCTCAAAGAAAATACTGATTTGGAAACAAGCCCATCAAGAATTCCTATAAAACCTCAAAATGTATTTTAAAATCAAATAAGGGAGGTAAAAGAAAAGTTTGAAAAAATAATGAGGTAACAAGAATGATACAAGAACATCATGAAAAGGAAATCAACAGATTTGTAAAAACTACAAAAATACTGAAGAGAAAAACACCTTAAAAATTGACCAAATGGGGGGCAGTCAGGTGACGCAATGGATAGAGCACCAGGCTTAAATTCAGGAGGAACTGAGTTCAAATGTGGTCTCAGACACTTAATACTTCCTAGCTGTGTGACTCTGGGCAAGTCACTTAACCCCAGCCTCAGGGGGGGAAAAAAATTACCAAATGGTAAAATAAGCAAAAAACTCACTGAAGAAAATAATTCCTTAAATATTTGTTTTAGACAGGTGGAAGTTAATGATTCCATAAAATAACAAGACACAAAGCAAAGTCCAAAAAAGGAAAGGAACTAGAAGAAAATGTGAAATGTCTCTTTGAAAAAAATAACTGACTTGAAAAATAGATTGTGGAGTGATAATTTAAAAGTTGAACTTCCTGATAGCACTGATTTTAAAAGAACCTAAACATCATATTTCAAGAAATTACTAGGGAAAACTCCCTTAATATCTCAGAACCACAGCGTAAATTAATTTTTTTTAATTCACTAATCATTTCTTGAAAAGGAGTTAAAAACAAAGTCCCCAAAATATTTAGTTGAATTATTTTTTGAAAGTTACAAAATAACTTTATTGTATATTTTAAAGGAGCAGAAAAGTGTACATAATAAATTGGTAGTTTCATGTGCAATCATCTTCTTTGAAAATTTTATTATGTTGTTACACCTAAAGATAAAAGAAATAAAAGAAATTAAAAAGATATCCGGAAAAAAAGGTTTCACACATTGAATAGAATTTTTTGCAAAAAATATACAAAAGCAATGGTGAAGAGTTGCACAAAATAAATGAGAGGACAGGAGATGAAATGTAATTTAGTAATGAAAACTTTACTAGATTTCAAGCCAGAAGATGTTAGTTCATGTCCCTGACCTGCCACTTGCTACTTATATTGCTGTCACTTAATTACTCTAGGCCAATTTTCTCATCTGTTTGTTTGATTGATTTTGGTAATCTTAAAATTTAATTTTAAGCAAATACAAAATGAGAACAAAGATTTCTATGTACACCACAGAGCATGAAATGATTTAATTAAAATATTTTAAGAAAACTATATAATAAATATTATACAATGTTTTGAAAGCTACACAGATTTTCTGTTCTTTCTTCTAAGTTTTCTTTTATTCTATGCTATGCACTTTTTGCTTTATTTTAGTCTCTTTATATACACACACTCTATAAAATATACACATATACATATATACTTATGTATGTGAAAATATATTATACATATCTCCACTTGTCATCTCTTTCTTTGGAAATAGATAGAACCTTCTTTAATAGGTACAAATCTTTCCATATTTTTCTAAATCAATTAGGTCATTATTTCCTACACCAAAGTAATATTCCAACACATTAACATACTACCTCAGATATTGTCTATGAAAAATTTCCCTCATTTTTCTACATTTTTTATTTTTTACTACATAGGTTTTATTTATAAGGCAAACTTTAATTTAAAATAATAAAAATTATCCAGTTTACATTTCAATGTTCTTGCCTCATGATATAGTTTAAGGACTGATACTGCTAAATGTCTTTCTTTTACATCTTTTTCTCCCAATTTCTTTGAAATTCCTGACCTTTTATACTTCCAAATGAATATTTTATTATTTTTTCTAACTTATAAGATAATTTTTAGTAATTTAATTGGGAAGGATATGAATAAATACATTACATTGGTTCTATCTACCTAGTGAAAAACTATTAAATTACCTTATTACTTCAATTATTTAATTCTAACTTGATTTATATAAAAATGTTTTCTGTTGTTGAAATAATCCTTGTGTCTGTTTTGGCAGTTATATTCTCAAGTACTTTATGATTATAATATATTTCATATCATATAGTAAAATATATTATATGATATGTATTTATATCATGTAGTTTATATTATATTTTATATAGGCAAAATATTGATTAATATGACTAATATATAATATCCTTTTCCTATTGTTTTCTTTTGATTAAATGTTTCAGCCTTTAATTTGTCTGAAATCATAATTACTACTACAGTTTTTTCCCATAATAAATTCTACTCCTTTATTTTATTTTTGTATATATCTCTCATTTTTATTGTTTTCCAAAAATAACATATTTTTGCATTCAAATTTTAAATTTGCTGTCCACTTCTATTTTATGGGTAAATTTTATCTATTTGCATTTTAAGTTATAATTATTTGTCTATTTCCTTCCACCCTAGTTTTCCTCACTATCCTTCTTATCTTATTTGCACTAACTTTTCTCCACTCTTCTATTTTACTTCTACCTACTACCCTTGCCCTCCTATTCCTTAATCTATTTACTTCTCTAAATCCCTCATTTATCCTCTCCCTTGACCTTGCTTCCTTTCCCTCCTATGACTTTTGAATTTAGAAGATTTTTATACTTACATATATATACATATATATATGTATGTATGCATATGTGTGTGTTCTTGATAAAAGTATGCTTCAGCACTTTCTTCCCTCAGCCATTTGTTTCTTCTTCATCAATTCTTCCTTACATCTTATTTGTGAGATATTTATTATTACATTTTATCTCTATATATGCAATTTTATTTTTAGAATTACCCCATTATATATTGTTCAGCCCAAGCCTTTCTTTAAAAGTCCCCAAATAATGATGATAATTATAACAGTAAGAATAATTTTTTCATATATAGGAAGAAAGTAGTTTGACCTTATTGAATTCCTTATAATTGTCTTTAAGGTTTGCCTTATAATTCTTCTGGACCTTATATGTCAAATACTTTGAAACTATTTCAAATCATTATCTATTCATTTTTTTTTAATTTGGTATTATGCTTAATTTTGCTGAGGAACTTCCCCTTAGTTGTAATCCCCGTTCTTTTGTTCTATGAAGCATAGTATTCCAGGATAGTATTCCAGGACCTATACTCCTTTAGCATAGTAGCTGCTAGATCTTGTATAATTCTTATTGTAGCTCTATTATATTTAAATTGTTCTTGTTTTTCCAATACTTTCTCCATAACCTGGAACTTTGAAACTTAGCTGTAATATTCCTGTAAGTTTTCCTTCTGGTATCTCTTTCAGGTGATGATCAGTGGTTTTTTTTCTATTTCAGCTTAGCTTTTTGTTTATAACTTCAGGACAGTTTTTCTTGATAATTATTTTTAAGATTATATAAAGGTTTCTTTTTAAACACAAATTTCAGGTAGTGTGACTATTTTTATATTATTTCTCTTCAATCTGTTTTTCAGAGCAGTTGTTTTCCTGATTAAATGCTTCATTCTCTCTTCTATTATTTCATTCTTTTGATTTTGTTTATTATTTCTTGGTATCTCATGGCATCATTAGCTTTCTCTTGTCCAATTCTAGGTTTGAAGGAATCATATTGACCCTTTCATTTTTGATTTTCTATCTTTTTTATGTTTCCTTTTATTTATTCATTAAAAACATTACTTTATGAATTATGTTGGGAGAGAAAAATCAGAGTAAAAGGGAAAAAACTATGGGAGATAAAAAAGGAACAGAAAAAAGAAGTGAACATAGCATATGTGATTTACATTCAGTTTCCTTAGTTCTTTTTCTGAATGCAGATGGCATTTTCTGTCCAAAGTCTATTGAACTGCTGTGTATCCCTGAACCACTGAGAACAACCAAATCTTATAATTAATCATTGCACATTCTTGTTATTATTGTGTATAATATATTCTTGGATCTGCTTGTTTCACTTAATATCAGTTCATATAAATTTTTCCAAACATTTCTAAAATCAGATTGTTCATCATTTTTTATAGACCACTAATATTCCATTATCTTCATGCACTACAACTTGTTTAGCCATTCCCTAATTGATGGACATCCACTCCTTTTCCAATTCTTTGCTACCACCAAAAGAGCTGCTACAAACATTTTTGCACATGTGGGTCTTTTCCCCTCCTTTATGATTTCCTTGGGATACAGACCCAGTAATGCAATTGCTAGGCCAAAGGGTATGCACAATTTTATATCCCTTTGGGTATAGTCCCAGATTACTCTCCAAAATGGTTGGATCCTTCCACAACTCTACCAACAGTACATTAGAATCTTAGTTTTCTACATCCTCTCCAGCATTTATCATTATCTTTTCCTGTCATCTTAGGTAACCTGAGAAGTGGTACCTCAGAGTTATATTAATTTTCATTTCTCTAATGATTTTCTATCTTAAGTTGGTTGTCTTCTTTTTCATAGTTTTCCTTACATTCTTGGATTGCTTTTTTGTTTATTCTATTTTTTCCCCTCAATATTCCTTATTTGATTTTTAAAGTTCTGTTTAAGTTCTTCCAAAAAATCTTTTTTTGTAGTTGGGACCATTTGATGTTTCTCCTAAAAAAAGAATGGGATTTTTTTATATCCATTATCTTTCTCTGAGTATGAACCCACATCTTTTCTATCCCCATAATAACTATCCATTGTTGTGTTCTTTCTCCTTTTCTTGTTCTTACAACTTACTGCTTATTTTGTTTTTCACAGCTATTAATATAAAAATGTTCGGGTCCTAAAATGTAGGGAATGATACCATAAGCCTCAGGTACTTGTTATTGTTACCTTCTAAAACCTGCCTCAAGGCCCAAACTTGGGCTTTCCTTTCTACCTCAAGGCACAGCAAGAGCCCTTAGTCACTGTTCTACAAATACTCTTGTTCCCTGAAGTACCTCCAGTGGCCATTTACTAGAGATATCCTCTGTATGCTGGAACTGAATCCAGAAAATCTGTTCTCCTGTTAGTGTCCACAGACAGCAGATTCTCCACTCCTGTGCTACCAAACTAATAGGTCTATACTAACTCTTTGTTCCCTGCAGCCCATTGCTCCGGATACACCTGGTCTGTATAGCTATATTTGGTATCCCTTGATAGTGGACAGTCCTTCTGTCTTCTTCCATTCAGTCTTCTGACTCTCACTCTGTAAGGAGAAAGTTCCTGAGGCCATCTCCCAAGCTAGCTGCCCTCATGGGTTATTGTTTGCTGATTCTGTAAAGTCTGTCCAGATGTGTTTGTACTTGACTCTCAGGCTTAGCATCTTCCCCAGAGGTTGGGTCTTTCCTGGGATCTTCTCACATTTTCATAGGAGGATAACAGCTTTACTCCAATTTTTGTTGATTTTTGCTGCTCCCTCTGAGGCAAGATTGTCTATCTTTATGTGTATGTGGGGAGGAATTTTGGAGAGCTACAAGTTTTCAGATCTACTTTGCCTACCTACTTCTGATAGACTGAATCATTCATTAGAAGTCTCATTACTGCCAGGGCTCAGTGGGCTTCACCAGGTAGTACTACTACTCTTGGGACCACATTCTAGTATTTTCATCAGGAATACTTGGAAATTCTCTATTTCACTGAATATCTTTTTCACTTCAAGGGTCATACTGAGTTTTGCTGAATATGTTATTATTGATTTAATTTCAGCTCCTTTGTCTTATAAAATATCACATTCTAAGCCCTCCACTCCTTTAATGTAGAAGTTACTAAATTTTGTGTGATTTTGACAGAAAACTTTAGGATATTTTAATTTTCTATCTGGATGCTTGGACTTTTTTCTTCTTGATCCATTCCTTTTTTCTTCTTGATCTTGGAACTCTGAAATTCCTTTTTTCTTCTTGATCTTGGAACTCTGAAATTTGGCTTAAAAAGGGATAGAGTTGTATGCAGCTGGGACCACTTTTCCTTTTTTCCTTTTTTCTTCTTGATCTTGGAACTCTGAAATTTTTCCTTTTTTCTTCTTGATCTTGGAACTCTGAAATTTGGCTTAAAAAGGGATAGAGTTGTATGCAGCTGGGACCACTAAGATACCCCCTGGAGAGGTGAAATATGTTCCTCTTTATCCAATGGATCCCTTGTCTCCAGGCACAATAGGCTTGACTATTTCACCTCCTGAGAATACTTACAGAACAGTATTCATCCACACACTGATATGGGAAACTGGGGAATGTGTAGATATTATCCCAGTCACTGAGAATGAAATCATAAATAAATTAGAGGAACATAGGATAGTTTACCTCTCAGACTTGTGGAGGAGAAAGGAAATTATGACCAAAGGAGAACTAGAGATCATTATTGATCACAAAATAGAAGATTTTGATTACATCAAATTAAAAAGCTTTTGTACAAACAAAACTAATGCAAACGAGATTAGAAGGGAAGTAACAAATTGGGAAAATATTTTTACAGTTAAAGGTTCTGATAAAGGCCTCATTTCCAAAATATATAGAGAACTGACTCTAATTTATAAGAAATCAAACCATTCTCCAATTGATCAAATGGTCAAAGGATATGAACAGACAATTTTCAGATGATGAAATTGAAACTATATACACTCATATGAAAGAGTGTTCCAAATCACTACTGATCAGAGAAATGCAAATTAAGACAACTCTGAGATATCACTACACACCTGTCAGATTGGCTAAGATGACAAGAAAAAATAATGATGAATGTTGGAGGGGCTGTGGGAAAACTGGGACATTGATGCATTGTTGATGGAGTTGTGAAAGAATCTGGCCATTCTGGAGAGCAATTAGGAACTATGCCCAAAAAGTTATCAAACTGTGCATACCCTTTGATCCAGCAGTGCTACTACTGGGCTTATATCCCAAAGAAATAATAAAGAAGAGAAAGAGACCTGTATGTGCCAAAATGTTTGTGGCAGCTCTTTTTGTAGTGGCTAGAAACTAGAAAATGAATGGATGCCCATCAGTTGGAGAATGGTTGGGTAAATTATGCTATATGAATGTTATGGAATATTATTGCTCTGTAAGAAATGACCAGCAGGATGAATACAAACAGGCTTGGAGAGACTTACATGAACTGATACTGAGTGAAATGAGCAGAACCAAGAGATCATTATACACTTCAACAACGATATTGTATGAAGATATATTCTGATTGAAGTGGATATCTTCAACAAAAAGAAGATCCAATTCAGTTCCAGTTGATCAATGATGGACAGAAACAGCTACACCCAGATAAGGAACACTGGAAATGGAGTCTAAAATGTTTGCACTATTGTCTTTCTACACAGGTTACTTATACCTTCGGAATCCAATTCTTACCATGCAACAAGAAATTTTGTTTTACACACATATATTGTATATAGGATATACTGTAACATATTTAATATATATGGGATTGCCTGTCATCTAGGGGAGAGACTAGAGGGAGGGAGGGGAAAATTTGGAAAAGTGAATACAAAGGATAATGTTGTAAAAAAAAAAAAAAAATTACCCATGCATATGTATTGTCAAAAAAATTTATAATTATAAAATTAATTTAAAAAAAAGAAAATTTGACATTTAAGAGCCAACATCAAAGATTAATTTCAAGAGACTTAAAAAGGATAAGATAGACACCAATAATTGTATAGCTCAAAAAAAATATTGGGGAATAAATGTATACAACCTGACTTAAAAGCTAATATTTAGGAAAAAATACAAATGAGATACTGTAGAGTTCATGCTAGCTCCCTGGAGGCCTCAGGATCAATCAGAGTCAGGATAAGTAAAAGTCCTTAGTCTTTAGGGTGAGGAGTGAAAGAAGCAGGCAAACTGCCAGGAGTTTTGACAAAGATCTCTCCTCCATTCTGGAGTCCAGAATCTCCACCTTTCTCCTCCTCCTGCTGCCAAGTGAGTCTCTAGCCTCTGTCACTCCAACCTCTAATCCTTGCCTATGATTATCTTAACATCAAACATTGAGTAAGCACCAAACAGTGAGAATAGCCATTTATCCAAAAAATATCCTAATAGAGTCATTGTCTCACATGGAATATGTAATTAGCCTTAAATGCCCAGTTGTCTGATTCAAGTACATCTTTTTCAGAGTTTCAGCCCTTTATAAGGTACAGAGGAAGAATCAAGACAAAGGTTGGAGTGGAGAGGGTTACTCACATTGGGAATTAAATAGGGAATTAAATAGGGAACACACACACACACACACACACACACACACACACACACACACACACACATATATATATACCTTGATGTGTGTATATATATATATATATATATATATATATATATATATATATATATATACACATCAAGGGTATACCAATTTCCAAAATCTATAAAGAAATAAGGAGGGACTATATAAAAAAGGTTGGGTATAGAGGGTGCATAGAATTATAGTAGTGAATTAAGATGCATAGATTAGTGGAAAAGATATTAAGAGGGAGGAGAAAGGTGGGGGAGAAAATAAGGGAGGGATTAATGGGAGGGGAAGTTTAATATTTGCAAGGTAAGTTAATGATTAGAATTAAAGAATAGATAATAAGGATAGAAAATAAGAGATATACACAAACACCATACCATGGATTAGGAAAAGAATTAGAGCTAGTAATCATTGATCTCAGACAAAGTCAAACTTAAAGATTTAATCAAGTGAAAAACCTAAATTATAATTCAACCAGATATTAATTAAAAAGCCATTTATTTACATGTTTTTAATAAAAATGTGTTAGTTATTTAATCAAAAGATTTTACTACTTCTATAGAAAAAAAAAACCCATTATTTTTGTGGTTCTTATTGATATGTTCCATTATGTTGATGGTTTTAAAAATATTAAAGGAATCTTGAATTAATCATTAAATCCAATCTATTTGTAGTGTATGACACTTTTTGTAAGCCTCTTTGCTTGTATTGCATTTAATTTTTTTAAAAATTTTCTCTTAAAAGGGTTATTGGACTCCAAAGTTTTATTTATTGATTTTATTCCTACTATATCTATAGTTTTAACAGAAATGAGTGTGATATTTAGTCAAAAAATTTTTCTGCTTCTATTAAAACATCTTATTGTATTTATTATTGATATGATCAATTTCATTGATATTTTACCTTTTATTCAGTATTTCTACATACCTGGTATAAATAAAATATGATCATATTGAATAATCTTTTTGATATATTGCTGTCATCTTTAAAAATATGGCATTTACTTTGGGCTTATAGTGGGCATGTTGATGGGTACAAAGGGAACTTTGCATTATGCCATCTTGAATATGGAAAATGACTAGTTTTCTCATATGTTCCTTGGAAACTCCAAACACTTGTCATTTCTTATCTCATATAATCTAGATTATATCCCAACAGTTATCAATTATATTTTAACTTTCTTCCAGTGAACTTTGATTAAAAATCCTCAAAACTACCTATATTTCTGATCGAACTTTTTATTTTTTACTACTTTTTCAGTCCCCTCCTAAATTTACTTATCAATCCAATTTTTTAATCTGCCTACAAAAACAGTTTTTTTGTTCCATTAACATTTGTTCTTTACAAATTAACAATCTAATTAAAAATTATCAATTAATTGCAAAATTGTACATTTCCCTGATAACTTCAATAATTAAAAATAGCTTCTCATTTTGTTAAGTAAAACATTTTTTTCATTTAGAAGGAGTAAATACAAAGAGATATACATAGAGAGAGAGTGGGAATATGAGATGAATTTAATGGTATATCATCAAAAATATTAAGGAGTGAGAAATAAGATTGTACTGAGAGAAGAAGGAAAGTGGTGACAGAATGAGGGCAAATATCTCACATAAAAGAGGCATAAAAGAACTATTTCAGTGCAAGGGAATATAAGGTTGGTAAGCAATGCTTGAACCATATTTCATCATCATTAGCTCAAAAAGTTAATAACATAGAGACTCAGTTGGATATAGAAATCTATCTTACCATATAGGAAAGCAAAAAGTTATGGGAATAAGAAAAGTGGGGCAGGACAACTAGAAGGGAGAGCAGATTGAGGGAGACAGTGATGAGAATTAGAACATTTGTGAAAAAAAAAAAAACTGAGTAAAGGGTGTGTGTTTATATATGTATGTGTGAGAGATAGAAAGAGAGAGATGAGAGAGAAGGAGAAGGAGAGAAAGAAAGAAAATGAGAGGAAGAGAAAGGGAGAGCCAGAGGAAGCAGAGAGAAGAAAAATAAGGGGAAAATGGGATGAAAGGAAATACACAAGTAGTTAGGATCATTGTAAATGTGAATAGGATGAATTCCCCATAAAACAGAAGTGGATAGCAGGATGTCTTAAAAGCCAAAATTCTACAATATGCTATTTACAAGAAACACATTTGTAGCACAGAGACAAACCCTGAGGAGAGGAAAAGAGCTAGAGCAAAATCTATCACGTGTTAGCTGATGTTAAAAAAATAAATAAATAAACCAAGTAGGGATAGCAGTCATGATCTCAGACAGACAGACAGACAGAACAAAAGCAAAAATTGACATACATGAACTGATACAAACCAAGAGTCAGGAGAAGGTTGTACAGTAGTAAAAGTATTGTATGATTAACAACTAGGAATGACTTGGCTATTCTTAGCAATACAATCCAATGCAATCCAAGACAATACTAAAGGATTCATGATAAAAATGTGATGTTGTCAATTCCTACTGAAATGTTATTTTTCTTTTCTTACTTTCTTTGTTGTTGTTGTCCTCTTGCCAAAATGACTAATATGGAAATATTTTATATGATTTCATGTGTATAATATATCAGACTGCTTGTCATTTCAAGGAGAGAGGAGGGAAGGCACAGAGGGATAGAATTTAACATTCAAAACTTTTTTAAAACAACAAATACTAAAGATTGCTTTCATATGGAATTGAAAAGAAAAATAAACTGAGTACTCTTTCTTTTATGAAAATTGAGATAGGTGGCCCTTTCCAGTGTTGTGGTACCACTTCCATTTTCCATTATATTTTAAAAATCCTTTGACAGTCATTCAACAACTTTAGCTCCTAAGGATATAGTTTTCTGGGCCAAATGACCTGAATTTATTAAGACCAAATACATGCAGTCTTACTATCCTTTTTTAAAACAACAAATACTAAAGATTGCTTTCATATGGAATTGAAAATAAATTTTTTTCCAAAAGAAATGTCTTGTCTGACTTTTCTGCACCACTGGAAATGAAATGTAATATATTTTTTGTGTCCATATGCTTAAGATTTACAAAGCCAATCTTTGTATTTGACAAAGGTTTGCAAAAAATTGTAACAACACAATAAATGTTTTCTACAGTTTAAAATATACACATAATTTGAAAAGAAAAGACAGATTTTTCTTTCTCATCTCTTGTTGTTATTTTCAGTTTTTGAAAAGAGAGATAATTAGATGTTTTTATTATTTTCTCTTCCTAGTCTCTGATATATGGAGACCTCAGTAGAAATCTCTTTACAAATTCCCTGAATACCTCAGCAATATTTTCTAAGCACTGTCATACTTTTTTCCGAAGACAGAGAAATGCCTTTGATTTTCTCAACCAAAACTAAACTTCCCTTTAAAAAATTTTTGTTGAAAATAATTTGTTACTAGAGTAGTTTACATAAATATAAGCAAAGATTTTCAAGTTTTTCTATAAACTAAAATTGCCACATGTGATTAATGTATAGTTTATTTCTCTATGCTAAAAAAATGTACATTTTCATTTTCAGTGCCAAGAAGCATTAATGTCACAGCTGAAATATCATAAAGACCCTTAAAATGTATAAAAGCAATTAGAATCCAAGGCTCTCATTAATAACCTTTCAAATATTGCATGGCACTTATCAATTTGTCTTTCTTCTCCATCTCAAATCATCCTTTCTGTCAACTAAACATTTGTAGTTCATTTGGCTTTTACTTAAGTTCAATGTCCTGCTCTGCTGCCTCTGGATATCTTCCAAATGTCAATGATTTCTTAAAACTGTGACTCTAGAAGTGACTTTTGTCTGGCCAGGGTTAAGCACTGTAAGACTTTTCTCATTACTTGAACTCTTTTCCTAATATTTCTATCAATATCATTCTACCTTACCTGAGATCCCTTCCCTAATTTTTGCATGGCATTACAGAGACCTTGTTTTTTTCTACCTCCTCCTCTCTGTCCTAAAAGGCATATCTCTTTCTAGTACTTGTCCCTAAGGCTGAGACTTTACTCAACAAGTTAGACTCTTTTGCTAATGCAGAGTAGGACAGAGCAGCAACAGGAAGTATATCAAAGGGTGGGAAGAAAGGACTCTAATCCTACTTATAGGAACTGGATTCTCTGAGTTCATCATCACTGGGATCTGTGATTAAAATGTTATGATCAGAATGATCTGTTTAGGGAATAATCAACTTCTCTGAAAAATAGCAAACTTTTGTTTCAGGTGCCAATAGAGGAAAATAACCACCAGTAATGAGAATTTCCAAATAAAGAGTTTAGCTGAGAGACAAAACTTTTCTATGCCATAGGGCTAAGGGGCAAGTGGAAGGGGGTAGTAGCATCATATAGGATCATAAAAAGAGTATGAAGCAGAGAACTCTGTGACTTGGGTGATATTGCTATCTCTTATTATACAGCTGTTTTTACTGTTTTACCTACTTTGAAATCCTGTGGTGGTAGACTGGACATGAAATAGAATGTGCAGATACACTATCATCACTACCATACACACAGGCAACCCAGGATATGATGACAATCTGAAGGCTCAACATCAACAGATTAGAACCATTGTGTTGATCTCATTTGTGAATCTCTGTGAAACCTGAGCAGTTAACAGTTACATGCTAGAAAATTGAACTTCTTTCATTTGAATGTCTTAGAAAGACTTGGAAGATCATCTGGCAAGATAAGGTACCAGAAACTAAGGGCTTTTCTGGAGCTGAACTGGCAGGCGTTCAAATTCTACTGCAGAGAGCACTTTTCTGACGGATAGGCCACATAGTTTAAAGGTCAAATGTACATTTGCTTAAAAGACTATTTCACAGACACAGACACAAGGCAAGTCTTCTTAGGGTCAGAAGAAGTGATGCAAAGACAATTTCAAGGTCTCTGAAGAACTTCGGTACAGATAGTGAGACATGGGAGAGGCCATCACAGTACTCTTCATAGTGTGCTTACACTTAAAAATGCATTGTGCTCTATGCACAAAGCAAAATTTCAGTATCTCAAAACAAATGTAAGATGGGCAAATTTACAGACATCTCCATCCAAAATGTTCATGCAGACTTTCTGTGCTCAATCTATAGTAGATGAGTTCTTATTAATTTGGTCAGACACAAGTTATATGGACCCCAACATTGTGATATCCTTTTGATCTTCTTTAACTTTTAAGGAAACAATAGCTAATTCACCAAATCTTCTAGAAGATGCAAGGGAAAATATTACCTTCAATCTTGTATGAAACCATCACTTGAATATGCAACTAGTCAAATAAGAGTTTGTTAAATTTTTTTTAAATCTTCCTCTTATTTCTTTCTCAAATTTTCATCCCTATCTAGCTCATCCTTATCTCTCCCCATTCCTATGCTGTCTAGTTTCTAATGTCATAATGTCCTCATTGCAAGATGCAGGAACCTTGCTTTTGACATCTTCACTGGGCTACTTTCTTCAGCTTCTTTACTGTTCTCTGGTGATAAGTCTGGGTACTCTTTTCCTTGATGAGAGCAGTGTCAGCCACAAACTTAGCCTTTCTCTTCTCTTCTTTTGAATCCAGAGACACCGTTATATCCAGAAAATCAGAATATTCCCTCTGGTTTAATTTTCTGCCTTTTTCAATCCTTTGTTCTGTTTCAGCTACAACTACTTGATCCTACTCTACTATTTGACTTTTGTTGTGGAAAGCCTGTCCGGATATTTTCATCTCCCACAATTTGCATATTGTTCCTTGCAAATCACTATGGATTCCAAAGTCTTTCTCTTCTATACAAAACCTAGACTCTCAAGTTTTCTTGAAGGTGGAAGCCAGAATCAAAATGATCTCTCTTCTTCCAAGTTTTCTCTGACACTGTAACTCTTCCCCTCATGCCACACAGAGAATTAAAAACTCCGTCTCCATCAATTCCATGCAAATGGACTTTGAATAATGGTGTTATATGTATTATTAATTTTCATCTGAGATAGTATCATTTTTGTCTAAAATAAGGACAATAATAGTCAAATAAATGGAGAAAATATGTACGCCTCAACCAGGAGGGTTAATTACCTAAGGTTCACAGGTTCCTGCAAAGAGTTAAAGAATATATTTAAGGGATTGTGAAACTGTGTGTGTGTGTGTTTTTTTTAACATTTTATAATTATTTCAATATAATGGTTTCCTTTACAACCCTTGTATTTTACTGTATGATTGCAAATATATTATTCTGAAAAGAGATTCATAGAGTTCACCAAATTTCCACTGGGGGGGGGGACATTATATAAAAAAGTGAAGAATGACTTTTCTAACCTATCTCCCAAGAGAGGAGATATGAAAGAGCTGAGAATAATTTCACTCTGATTATATCCAGCAAGGAGAAGGCAGCATAAAGGATAAAGTCCTGGCCAGCCAACTCTACCATCTATAATATCACCTTCAATCACCAGGAAGGAGCTTTATTAGCTACAGAACTCCCCAAGATATATTGGGGGTGATTTAAAGGGTTGATTATAGAATTAGTAACTAGCATTTTCCCATTGGGTGAATAGTACTAAAGATATCTGAACTCATAAAAACCCAGTTGGAGCAAAGACATGATACCTGGCAAGGAACACGAAAGACACATGGGAGATACAATCCAGATGAGGAATATTAAAGAACAATAATGTCCAAAAGAGATCAGGACCAGCAATAGAGGACCATGAAGATATCACCCTGCTCTAAACTGTCAATATCCTTTTGGACTCTGACTGTTTTTCATTTACTGTGTTAGCAATTCCTCTCATAGTGCTGATATCTGCAAATTTGATATTTGCAAATTTATTTTAGCATATACCCTTATTTGGCTAGATAAATGTTCAAGTGATAATTTCACTCAAGACTGAAGACAACACTTTCCTCCTAGATTTCCTAGTAGAGAAGATTTAAGGAATTTGCAATTGTTTTCTTCAAAATTAAGGATGACAAAAAGTGCATCACAATGTTGGGGTCATGTAAAGTGTGTCTGACAGAGGGTGATCAAATAAATCTTTATCAAAGTCAAATGCTAAACAGCACAGATTTCTAAGGTACTTCACTAGAGACCCTCTCTCACTTTGGTATTCAGCTATCAACAATTAGTTTTTAAGTCCAGGCATCTTATCAGTTTTTAATCCATTTTGTTATACTGCTGTCAAATTTTGTATGTCTTCCTTTTATCAATTAGCATGGCATGAGGTACTTAATTAACAGCTTTGCTAAAATCTAGGTAAGTTGTAAACACATTCTCTACTCTTACTAATTTAATAAGCTTGTCCAAAAACAAACAAACAAACAAACAAAACAATGATTTGCTATGACTTGTTCTTGATGAAACCAGGCTATTTCTTTATTATCCCTTCCTTTCAAGATTTCTGTCAACTATCTTCTAGGTGATTCATTCAAGAATTCCTCACAAATAAACTCAAGATCACTTACAATGACATATACACTGAGTACTCTTTCTTTTATGAAAATTGAGATAGATGGCCCTTTCCAGTGTTGTGGTACCACTTCCATTTTCCATTATATTTTTAAAATCCTTTGTCATTCAACAACTTTACCAGTTTTTTCAGTTCCTAAGGATATAGTTTTCTGGACCAGATGACCTGAATTTATTAAGACCAAATGCATGCAGTCTTACTATCCTTTTGGATGTGAACTTCCTTTTTCTCATTTTTGATGTTATTTCAAGAAGACAGAGACTTGATAAGAATTGAAAAGCTGCCTGGTGTCACACAGTTTATAAGTGTCTGAGCCTAGCTTTGATTTCCTGACTCCAGATCCAGTGTTCTAGCTACTGCATCAACTGTTCCTGAAGAAGAGTAAGTACTTATAAATATTTATGGACTGAATAACTAACCCCAAAAACATTAGGTACAAGTTTAAGGTCTCCCAATTTGATTTAAAAATAACATAATGGGAAAAATAGAAAGCAGTGCAATAGAAATTAAATGCATACCAACATCTCATACTATATACTAAGCCCAACTCCAGATGGATATTGGAGGAGCAAAGTAATACACTCATGAATTAATATTGGAGAATGTCAAATTTTAAATCATTCACTCCATACTTCACCCCAACAGAAATATATCTTGTTACTTGAGCTTGCACAAACCAAACCAAACATATAATTTAGAACCCACTCAGGGAACTCTCTCAAGCTGCCTTCCTCAAGAACATTCGATCTTTTACCAAGAATCTTTATGTAACAAGGTAAGAACATTGACACTTCCTTCTAAGACACAAGAAATGAAGGAAGGTTCTGAGGTTGGGAGACCAGGTTCTTGCTTTTTGGAGTAGTCCCCGAGTGACAGAATCATAAGACAGAGCATCTAATAACATTTCTTAATTTTGATATCACTGTTTTTCCTTTTTCTTCCACAACCCACCTCCACCTACCAAGAAATAAAAAAAAAAAAAAAAAATTCAACAATTATGCATATTAGATGGAAATAGATTACCTTGGCCACATCCAAAATCAAATGCCAAAGTCTGCTTATTTAGTCTTCTTTCTTTGGAGAAGAAGAGCATCCTTCATCATCTGTATATTGAGATTATGGTTGATCATTCACATAATTAGAATTCTTAGGTCTTTCTAAACTGCTGTGTATTTTTCTCCTAATTTTGTTCCCTTCACTCTATCAGTTCATAAAGAAACAGGAGGAGATGATTAAGTCCAACTGGTAACAAAGATCAGAAGGATTGGGAGTCAGTGTGCATTTCTACACTAGACCTGAAGTAAAGGGAACTAGAAATCCCAGTGAATGTTTGAAAGAATTTTCTGCTATTGCTCCTTTCCTCCCCACTCAGGAACTGTATTTAGGCCTTATTCAATTTCTTCCTCTGGAATGGAGCTGTTTAATGTCTGTCTTTCTTATGTAGTAAATTTGTTAATATGTTTTTGATACATATTTTACTGTTTTTTATATTGTCAATTTGTCAATATAACTTTCTAAATATTTATTTGGTTCATTTAAATTGTTGATTATTTGTGATATATTTGGGCAAAATAGCTCCAAATAATTTTCTTTGTCTCTTCAGTTGTTGAGAATTCTTCTTTATCATAATTTATATGAATAATTTGGAGTTCAACTTTCTTATTTTAGTAAAATCAGGTAAAATTTTATTTATTTAATTGATTTTTAAACAATCATTATTTGTATTATAATTTGATTTTTTTGTCTCCAATTTTGTTAAATTTTCTAATTTTAAGGTTTTTATTTTAATTTTAACCAAATTTTAATTTTGGCTTTCTCTGGTATTTTAATTGCTTTCTCAATGCTTTGTTCTGTGCTTCCTTTTTGTTAACAAAAATATTTAGAAATATAAACTTAGATTAAGAACTGCTTTGGGTGCATGACAAAATTTTTGAAATATGATCTTATTGTGATTTCTTTAAGTTATCTATCAGTTCTAGGATGCATTCTTTGTTCACACTCTCTTAAGATTATTTAGTTGGTTTTAAAAACTCTTTCAATGTCCCTTATTTGTTTCTTTGTAAACAATTTTGCATTTTTCTATGCTTTTTTGTCATTAATAAAGGATCCATTTTTATTGTCATAAGAAAGTGAGGGGAAAATTATCTTTCTATTTTCTTTTGTAAATTCCCAGATATCTGTTATAGTTTTTTTATTTTTTGAAAAATTATACTTATGTCATTAACTTCTTTCTTGCTTACTTTTGGTTAGATTTATATAAGTGATAGAATAAATTAAAGTACTTTATTATTGCAACTTATTGCCTTTTCCTCCCATAATTTATTTGTTTTTTTCTTTCAGAATTTAACATCCTGGGGCAGCTAGGTGGCACAATGGGTAGAGCACCAGCCCTGAAGTCAGGAGGTCCTGAGTTCAAATCTGGCCTCAGACATTTAACACTTTCTAGCTGTGTGACCCTGAATAAGTCACTTAACCTCAATTGCCTCAGCAAAAAAAAAAAAAAAATTCATGACTACAAACTAAATATTTAAGTCAATATATCACCCACTCTTTAGTAAAATTTAGTAGCTCTTTAACCTTTTTTACTTTTCTTTTTTGGTGTTGCCTTACCTGACATCATAATTGTTGCTTTTTGCATATTCAATTGAGGAGTAACAGGTTATAATATCATTATCACATATTAATACCCCCCCAAAGTCGACTTTTCTGTATGCATTCTGGGTAACCACATGCATCATTCCACTAAAGCTTTAGGACCTCTCCCTGTTAACAAATTCTTCCTATAGTCTCAAAATTTACATATCTTGTGATGTAATCAACACCATTTACTTTATAAACATCTTTGCCTTTCTTTGCTGGGCTGCTGACTCCTTCAAGGAGCTTGGCCCGCCAATGAGTGTGAAAGTCTCATAAATCTCTTTGCTTGGATTAGAGACTGAATTCTTTCAGAAGTGACACCATGATATATATCTGACACCTCAAAATAACTACAAGATGTTCCAGAATGATTCAGGAGAAAAATCTCAATATTGGAAAAGATTAAGAGGGGACAATTGGTAGAATTTATCAATAATACAGAAAAGAAATGACTGGAATTGAAAAGCTTGAATCAAACTCCAATATCATAAGGATTAAATCCAACAATTTCAATGACAACCAATAAATTTTGCAAGCAATCAGAAGAAAGACCTTTAAACACAAAGAATAGGAAATTCAAATAACCCAAGACTACTCTACAACAATCAAAATTTACAGGAATCTATATTTTTTTTTCTCTTTTCTGAGGCTGGGGTTAAGTGACTTATCCAGGTTCACACAACTAGGAAGTGTTAAGTGTCTGAGACTGGATTTGAACTCAGGTCCTCCTGAATTCAAGGTTGGTGCAATGTAAAATGACCCAGCCTTTAAAACTAAATCTCATTATCATTGAAACAAAGATGGGTGTTCAGTAAGGAAAAAGCATTTGAAGTATTACAGGGGAAAAAATGATCAACAAACAAACATTTTTTAAGTGCCTACTATGTGTCAGGCATTGTAGTAAGTGCTAAGGATTCAGGAAGAGGAAAAAGACAGTGCCTACCCTCAAAGAGCTTACAATTTAAAGGAGACAATAATAAATTATATAATGCAAGCTATATTCAGCTTGCATTATATAAATATATATATATGGTATTTAGTGTAATGTTCTCCTTGGTTTGATTTCCTTGGGGTCTCTAGATGCAGCCTTCATTTTAGTTCAGTAATCACCACAATAAAAGCCAGGTGTTAAGTCAAGTTAAGTTTATTATCTCTTTGTCTGATGCTGGGCAGCTTTCTGGAAAGCCTTTCAGTCTAGCCTTGGTCCTAGTGGGAGGACTGCAGGAGTCCAGGCCAGCCACCAGGAAAATCGAAGATTGAATAGAATTTCTCCCCTTAGTTCTGAGAGCTTAAGCTCCTGCCTTCAGTCCTTTGTCTTCTCGGCTTCTGCCTCTAGTTCTCTCCCAATCAACCTAGCTGAGGCTTTTAGCTTATATGCTCTACATTGAGTATAAACCAATCATTATATCACTAGGAAACCATTATTTGTTGTAGGATTAAATCAATCATACTGAACCATGCTAAATTAGATAACCGTTGTCTCTCTCAATTCCACTGACTTAGTATGTTTTAAGAATCCTTTGTTTCAAGTTCAGAATTCTGGCCCATAATTTAAGACTCCTATATAAATAGCATATAATTTATCCTATTTAATAGAATATAAATAGGAAATGATAGAGCATATTATAAATAAAATAATATAGAATATGGAATAATACAAATAACATAGAATTAATTCTAATACTTAATAGAAATCATATATAAGAATTTGATGCATTTGAATAGGATTTCATAAAGGATGTGGTTTTAATTTTGGATTTAAGAGATGCCAGAGTTTGGTAGGTAGAACAAAGGTGAAAGGATATCACAGGCAAAGGACAGCCAGAGAAGTGCTTGGAATAGAGCTGGAATGTTCTTCTGATGGAGCAGCTAGGAGGCCAGTATTAGTGGACAGAAGAGTATCTGTGAAGGAGTAAGAAACATACAAGAAGACTGGAAAGGCAAGAGAGGCTGGATAATAAAGGGTTTAAATTTCAAACAAAACATTTGTATTGGATTCTAGAAGCAATAGATAGATATTCAGAGGAATTTATTAAGTAGCAGGATGTCATCCTCAGACCTGCACTTTAGGAAAATCATTTTAGTGGCTGAATGGAGAATGGATTAGAGTAGAAAGACACCTGAGGTAGGAAAAGCTTCCAGCAGAATATTTCAATAATCCAAGTGGGAAGTGACAAGGGCCTATAAGAGAGTGGTGGCAGGGGCAATGGAGAGAAGGGGATGTTTTCAAGAGGTGTTGCAAACCAGACTGAACCCTCTGACATGTAGATGGGTGGAGCCAAAGAGAGCAGGGTAGAGACAGGAGAGTCAGGAATTAAATAGAAGTTTAATTGCAAAGTGAGTAAAATGGCTTGCAAGGAAAGAGACAGATTAGACACATGTGCTGGGGTCTCCCCTCTGTGGACATCCTGCTTTGGTGTGGATGAATGTTGATCTAGATACTACTGCCTAGACAGAGTCAAACAGTTAGTGTCACAACAAAGTTGAGGTACTACAAAAACAATGTGGCCTATTAGTGCTTGCTCAAGCTCAGGGACCATCAGTTCCAAAAAGTGAGTGCAAAGGATTGTTGGGATGCCAAAATCAGGGTACTACTTGCTTTCTGTATTTTAGCTCTGGAAAACAGGCTGTCTCCTAATAGTTTGACATTTTCTCCTTTTGGCCAAAGAGAAGGAAGTCTGAAAGAACCCCTATCCTCCTGGCCCTCAAAGGAGAGGTATGTATAAGACAAGAGGTCAGTTTGACTAGGACAAGATATTGCCCACAGGGTTAGTTCCTTGAGGGGACCCATCAGGGATGTATTTCTTTCTGTTTTTTAAATTTTTTAATTATTGTTAAAGCTTTTTTTTTTCAAAACATATGCACAGATAAGTTTTCAGCAATATCCCTTACATAGCCTTGTGTTTCAGAATTTTTCCTCCTTCCCCCCACCTCCTCCCCTAGATGGCAAGCAATTCAATTTATGTTATATATGTTAAAATATAAGTTATGTCCAATATGTGTAAACATATTTCACAATTCTTTTGATACAAAAGAAAAATCAGATCAAAAAGGAAAGCAAATGAGTAAGAAAACAAAATCAAGCAAGCAACAACAAAAAGAGTGAGAATATTATGTTGTGAACTATATTCAGTTCCCACAGTTCTCTCTCTGGGTGTAGATAGCTCTCTTCAGCACAAAATCATTGCAGCTGGCATCAATCATCTCATTGTTGGAAAGAGCTTCTTATTGTTCATCAGAATTGATCATCATATAATATTGATGTTGCCATGTACAATGATATCCAGATTCTTCTCATTTCACTTAGCATCAGTTTATGTGTCTCCAAGACTCTCTAAAATTATCTTTCTGATTGTTTCTTGTAGAACAATGATATTCCATAATATCAAAACTTATTCGGCCATTCTCCAACTGATGGACATCCATTGTTTCCAGTTTCTTGCTCTTACAAAAAGGGCTGACACAAATATTTTTGCACATGTGGGTCAGGGAAGTATTTCCCAGCCATCATGGCAAAACTCCCTCTAAAGCAAAGAGCATAAGCAGATAAACTAATGTCTTTTGAAGTCCAGCTCCAGTGAAAACTGAGAGGGTGAGTCTGAAATGACTATCCAAGGACAGGGAGAAGATATGCTTTGCAATCTCCTATTATTATTTATCAATCTGAGAGCCAGGGTTTATATACTCATCACTAGCTACCTTAAGGTGATGCCATATACATTCTAGGATTATTGCACAAACCATACTTTGACATTTCAATTTCTACTTAACTAGCAATACCAAGATACTTATCAACACAGAATTATACAATTTACATAGCATAATTGTGATGCTCATCAATACCAACAGAATTGTGAATAGTTGTGATGATTATCAATACAAAGTACTTGTGGAAACTGAGATGTAAATAGCAGAAATTATCATTTGAATGTATTTACCTGAAATGTGTCTAATTCATTGTTAAGCAGTAAATATTGAATTTGAAATGCTTTCTCCATCAAGATTATCCTAAATTTATCCCAAGCATATCTGTTAGAGAGATGGTGAGCCATCTCTCTTTGCTTTGAATCCTTTGCCCTAGCAGAGAGCTGGTCTCAAGTAATACTTGGACTGGACTCTTGCTGTTTATAGACTTGTTCAATGCTGGCCCTCTACAAACTATACGTTTTTATTGAAAAGATGATATCTATGGACTTCAATTCTAATAGTTGACAATGATTTCAGCACACAGTGGAAGCATAAGGGCCTAAGACAATAATTACATAAAATATAAGCTTTATCAAAATATTCTTCAGTTATGATTATTTTTTTTTCTTATCTTAGGGTGATTGATAAGTTGAGGAGTGCCCAGAGTTGAGCAACAGATGCATGGAAGTCTTTGAGTTTATGTGAAATAAGGGGAGATTTGAACAAGTAACGCTCTTTGTCCTGGAAAATAAAAAAAAAGCACAGAGATAGCTATCTTCAAGTAATGGAAGGACTATCATTTGAAAAAGGCACAAACTTAGATTCTTTGGCCCCAGAAATCTAAATAAGAAGAGACAAAACATTAGGTAGAATAGTAACCAGAATAGTAAGTGTTCTCTTAATCATATTAGGATTCCTTGAAGAGAATGGAGCTATCAAGACTGGAGAAGAGATTGTAGAGGGCCAACTGTACTTGAAACAAGCAATCTTACAACAAGCTGTTAAATCAGTGGAATTGAGATAATGATTCTCTATTTTACATGTACTTAGTACTTAGTATAGTTCTACAAGTTGAAGCCTATTCTACAAGATTGACACCTATGATGATGTATTTATAATAGAGTACATAAGAGCTAAGAGATCTGGGAGTGAAGACAGACCCTTGGATAGAAAGGGAAGATAGAGGACTGGAGGCTGGAGCTCAGACTGGAAGATAAAGACCTTCATAGTGACTGTCCTATCTTCTCTGGCTGTCCTGTCTTCTCTGACTGTCTTGTCTCCTTCACTTCTCCACTAAGACCAAGGCCCATCTGAAGGTCCCCCAGAAAGCTAGCCCAGCCCCAGGCAAAGGAGAAATTAAGAAACAATAAAATAAAATCTAAAGAATGAAAAAACATAAAACAATGTGAAATCTCATAGAAAAAAAGCAACTGACCTGGAAAATAGAGAAGATGATATTTATAATTGCAAAAGCTTTCTAATTATCAGAGTATATATAAAATGTGTAGACAGAATACACAAATGTGAGTTGAATATGAAAGGATGATATCTAAAAAATAAAATTAAGGAGTGAGAAAGAGGAATGTACTAAGAGAAAGAGAAAGGGAAGGATAGAACAGGATTAATTATCTCACATAAAAGTGGTAGGAAAAAACATTTGCAGTGGAAGGGAAGTTGGAGGAGTTGGGGGTAAGTGAGCAAATCTTACTCTTATCAGGATTGGCTAAATGTTACCAAGGAAATTAAGAGGGGAAGTCGTTAAAAGAAGAATGATATAAAAGATGGAAGACTGGGGAGAGGTAGGGGGAAGCAAAATACTTTTGAGAAGAGATAGAAAAAAAGAAGAGATTAAAGAGACAACAAAAAAAATAGAAGGAAGAAATAAGTCGGAAGGAAATATATTTATATATATATATATATATATAGGTGTGAAAAAAATTGAAGTGTTTCTGTGATAAAGATCTCACTTCTCAAATATATAAAGAACTGAATCATATTTATAGAAATAAGAGCCATTCCCCAAATGATGAATGATCAAGAGATTAATAATTTTTAGATGAAGTAATCAAATCGATCTACAGTCATATGAGGAGGTGTTCTCAATCACTGTTGTTTGGAGGAGTGTCAATTGGAAGAATCCTGTGGCACTACTTTATTTTGTTGCTTAATAGTATAGAAAAGGAAAATGACAAATTTTGGAGGGGATGTGGAAAAAATGAACCTTTGATGCATTATTGGTGGAGGTGTGACCTGATTCAACCACTAGAGAACAACTTGGAGCTATAGGCAGAACACGGTGGGGTGGCAGAAAATGCAGGTGTCTTATGTCATTAAAGATGAAGTAGAAAAATGTAATCAGAATGGAGTCAGAACTCTTCAGTTGGATCCAACATTAAACTGACTGTTCACTTCTGGGAGAGACTCTATCATTAGAATATGGAGTGTCAGCCAGCACATGCGAGATCCCCATATAGCATCTCTGGTGCACCACACCTATTGGATAAACAATATTGTACTTTGTTGTAATGGAAAAACTTAATATCTGCTTCCTCTGACACAATAGTAAAAGTATGGAATACCCATAAGGGATTTTGCATGTCAACATTAAGGACATATAAGAATCATGTCAAATCCTTAGCTTCTGCCAAGGACAAGGAGCTGGTGGCTTCTGCTGGGCTGGAAAGACAGATCTTTCTTTGGGACATTAACACACTCACAGCAATGAGTGCCTCAAAAAACACTGTCACAACTTCTTCTCTAAGTGGGAACAAAGATTCCATTTATAGCCTTGCAATGAATCAGCTGGAAACAATTATTAAATCAGGGTCCACTGAGAAGATTTTGTGTGTTTGAGATCCAAGAATGTGTGCAAAGCTCATGAAACTTAAAAGGTACATAAATAATGTGAAAACTTCATTGTTGAACAGAGATGGGACTCAGTGCCTTTCTGGAAGCTCCAATGGAACTACCCTCCTCTGGTCCCTCCACCAACAAAGATGTGTAGCAACCTATCCATTACATGATGAGGGAGTATGGGCCTTACAGATTAATGAAAACTTTACTCATGTGTATTCTGGAGGAAAAGAATGAAAGATTTATTTGAAAAACCCAGATTTGTGAAGAGAAAGCCCTTAGTCTCAAGACGGAGCTTGATAGGTCAGCTGATCCTCCAACTGCAATTTGAGTTGCAACAAGGAAGTCTTCAATGAATAAATGGAATTTGAAGGGAATTCATAATGTTAGAACTGCTAGAGATTATGACAATGACTATAACAATCCTATAACAACCCATTGTACCCAACCGGATTAAGTTATTAAAGGAGATGCCAGTATTATTCAGGCCACATTCTTAATGATAAGAGGCATCTATTAACCAAAGATACCAACAATAATATGGCATTTTGGGGTGTGTTACAAGGCATGTAAAATTGAAGATCTTGGCAAAGTAGATTTTGAAAAAGAAATTACTGCCTCCCCACTCCCGACTCCCGATTTAAAAACTGGGATGTTGACAATTACACTGGATGAGAGTAACTTTTGCTGCTTGAGTGTCAGCAAAAGATGCTGGCTTTAGCAGCCCAGATGGATCATATCCAAAACTGAACCTGGGAGGGATTTTACTGCAAGCCCTCCTAGAGTATTGGCCCAGAATTCATGTTAATACAATAGATGAAGAGGAAAATGAGATGAACCATGATTACCAAAGCCGGGAAGAAGGGTAAATATATTTGGAGGATAGGATCCAGGTGAAAAAAAGGACTAGCCCAGCAAGACTATGAATGGTGAGCAGGAGAATCAAGTCCAGAAGGGGAATGGCTTCTTCTAGGTCTCTCCACACAACAGTGATCTTTGGCGAGGCAGAAGGCCTCAGGTTGCTGTGTTGGGATTCTGAAGGGGAGAGGGAGTCAATGCTGCTTAATGAGACAGTGCCCCAGTGGGTGATTGACACCCACCGTGGATAAAAATATGCCCAAATTCAACAAAATTCCTTTCTACTTCCAACCTCACTTATCTTCAGGGGCAAAAACCTCAAAGAAAGATAAACTGTCTGCCAGTGACATGCTCCAGGTCAGGAAGGTGATGGAGCATGTCTACAAGAAAATCATAAACTTGGTCAGTGAGTCTCAGACCACAAGCTTGTCCAATAACGAAAAAAATGGGAGAACAGGAAAAGGAAGAGGACAATGCCATACTGGTGGAAGAGAAAATTGAACTTTTCTGCCAGGACCAAGTTTTGATCTGAATATGGACCTTCCAACAGTCAAACACTTCATATGGAAAAGTGAGGCGACCTCTCCCTACATTACCACCAGAAGTCCACATGAGGCCCGAGGGCAGACACACTTGGGCATTCATTTCCTGACCTTCCTGTCGTGTACCATTCTATCCCTTTTTTGTAACGAGCTGTTGTCTCTAGAAGCTGCTGGATCGCTCTCTGGGAAGAGATCTGCTGTGTCTTCTACTCAAATCTCTCCGACAGATTCTTCTTCCTGTAGAGAACCATTGTCTCCAGGCAGTTGCTGTTAACTCTTGTCCTTAGAAGTGACTTCCCTTCCTGCAGAGAGCCCCGTCAGGCCTGATGTAATGCAGAGAGTCTTCTTCTTTCTCTGAGAGTCCTCTCTTTTATTCTCCCAGAGAATGGGCGTGGGATAATGCAAGGGCTTCTGGGAAGAACCACCCCAGCCAATGAGCTTGCCCCCTCTATCAAGTCAACCTGAGTTCTCACCTTGTAATTGTCCAGAAAACCTGAATTCTCACCTTGTCACTATCCAGACAACCTCAGTTCTCACTTAGTAATCCTAACATCTCCCCCTTTCTTTTGATTTAGAACATAGGACAGTCATGACCTTGAAACATAAATCCATCAATATGGGAAGTATTACAGATAATTACATAAATGACCTTGAAACATAAATCCATCAATATGGGAAGTATTACAGATAATTACATAAATTACATAAGCATATAGTAACATAGTAACATAACACATCCTAACACTTTTTAAGCCAAATTTCAGAGTTCCAAGGTCAAGAAGAAAAAAATGTAAGCATCCACATAGAAAATTAAAATATCCTAAAGTTTTTTGTCAAAAATCACATAAAATTTAGTAGCTTCTACATTAAAGGAGTGGAGGATTTGGAATGTGATATTTTATAAGACAAAGGAGCTGAAATTAAATCAATAATAACATATTCAGCAAAACTCAGTATGACCCTTGAAGTGAAAAAGATATTCAGTGAAATAGAGAATTACCAAGTATTCCTGATGAAAACACCAGAATGTGGTCCCCAGAGCCCACTGAGACCTGGCAGTAGTGAGACTTCTAACAAATGATTCAGTCTATCAGAGATAGATAGGCAAAGTAGATCTGAAAACTTGTAGCTCTCCAAAATTCCTCCCACATACACATAAAGATAGAATCATGCCTCAGGGGGAGCAGCAACAAAAATTGGGGCAAAGCTGTTATTCTTTTATGACAATGTGAGAAGACCCTGGGAAAGACCCAACCTCTGGGGAGGATGTTGTGCCTGAGGGTCAAGTACAGACACATCTGGACAGACTTTACAGAATTAGCAAACAATAAGCCCTGAGGGCAGCTAGCTTGGGAGATGGCCTCAGGAGCTTTCTCCTCATAGCAGAGTGAGGATCAGAAGACTGAATAGGAGAAGATAGAAGGACTGTCCACTAGCAAGGATACCAGGTGTATCCTGAGCTATGGGCTGCAGGGAACAGAGTTAGTATAGATCTATTAGTTTGGTAGCACAGGGGTGGAGATTCTGCTGTCTGTGGGCACTAACAGAACAGATTTTCTAGATTCAGTTCCAGGAAAGAGAGAACATCTCTAGTAAATGGCCACTGGAGGGACTTCAGGGAACAAGAGTATTTGTAGAACAGTGTGACTAAGGGCCATCACTGTGCCTTGGGGTAAAGAGGAAAGCCCAAGTTTGGGCCCTGGGGCAGGTTTCAGAAGGTTACAATAACAAGTACCTGAGGCTTATGGTATCATTCCCTACACCATAGGAGAAGAACTTTTTTATATTAATAGCTGTGGAAAACAAAATAAGCAGTAAGTTATAAGAGTAAGCAAAGGAGAAAGAACCCAACAATGGATAATTATTATGGGGATAGAAAAGATATGGGTTCATACTCAGAGAAAGATAATGGATATAAAAAAATCCCATTCTTTTTTTAGAAGAAACATCAAATGGTCCCAACTACAAAAAAAAAAAAAAAAAAAAAAAAAAAAGATTTTTTGGAAGAACTTAAACAGAACTTTAAAAATCAAATAAGGAATATTGAGGGAAAAATAGAATAAACAAAAAAGCAATCCAAGAATATAAGGAAAACTATGAAAAGGAAGACAACCAACTTAAGATAGAAAATCATTAGAGAAATGAAAATTAATACAACTCTGAGGTACCACTTCACACTTCTCAGGTTACCTAAGATGACAGGAAAAGATAATGATAAATGCTGGAGAGGATGTAGGAAAACTAAGATTCTAATGTATTGTTGGTAGAGTTGTGGAAGGATCCAACCATTTTGGAGAGTAATCTGGGACTATGCCCAAAGAGATATAAAATTGTGCATACCCTTTGACCCAGCAATTGCATTACTGGGTCTGTATCCCAAGGAAATCATAATGGAGGGGAAAAGACCCACATGTGCAAAAATGTTTGTAGCAGCTCCTTTGGTGGTAGCAAAGAATTGGAAAAGGAGTGGATGTCCATCAATTAGGGAATGGCTGAACAAGTTGTAGTGCATGAAGATAATGGAATATTAGTGGTCTATAAAAAATGATGAACAATCTGATTTTAGAAATGTTTGGAAAATTTTATATGAACTGATATTGAGTGAAGCAAGCAGATCCAAGAATATATTATACACAATAATAACAAGAATGTGTAATGATTAATTATAAGATTTGGTTGTTCTCAGTGGTTCAGGGATACACAGCAGTTCAATAGACTTTGGACAGAAAATGCCATCTGCATTCAGAAAAAGAACCAAGGAAACTGAATGTAAATTAGCATATTCTATGTTCACTTCTTTTTGCTGTGCTTTGTTTCTCTCCCATATTTTTTCTCTTTTGTTCTGATTTTTCTCTCCCAACATAATTCATAAAGTAATGTGTGTTTAAAAATAAATAAATAAAAGGAAACATAAAAAAGATAGAAAATCAAAAATTAAAGGGAGAATATGATTCCTTCAAACCTAGACTTAGACAAGAGAAAGCTAATGATGCCATGAGATACCAAGAAATAATAAACAAAATCAAAAGAATGAAATAATAGAAGAGAGCATGAAACATTTTATCAGGAAAACAACTGCTCTGAAAAACAGATTGAAGAGAAATAATATAAAAATAGTCACACTACCTAAAATTTGTGTTTAAAAAGAAACTTTTTATATAATCTTAAAAGAAATTATCAAGAAAAATTGTCCTGAAGTTATAAACAAAAAAGCAAAGGTGAAATAGAAAAAACTTCATTGATCATCACCTGAAAGAGATCTCAGGAGGAAAACTTACAGGAATATCCCAGCCAAGTTTCAAAGTTCCAGGTTATGGAGAAAGTATTGGAAAAACAATATCATAGAGCTACAATAAGAATTATACAACACTGTAATAATCTGTTGTCTCTAGCTTTGTCATCATTCTCTGGGAGGAAATCTCTCGGGGAGCTTCTGGGGAGGCAGTCTTGGCTTTAGTTCTGTATTGTGTCTTTCAAAGTCCTGAATCCTTTCCTGCCAGAATCTCTCCAGCCAGCTTCAGTCTTTAGCTCCCTCTGAATCCAAAGCCTCCAGTCAGCATGAAGGTAGAACCTTGAATCCCCTTCTTCCTTAGTCCTGGTTCTGAATCTCCTCCAGCTTCCCTGAAGTTCTCCTGGGAAGTCTAGTCCTTATCCCAATCCAGACTGCTCTCCAGACTCAATGTTGCCTCCTTTTATCCTCCCAGAGAATGGGCTTGTGGGGAACTCCTACAACTAATGAACTAGCTCCTTTTAAATGTGTAAACTCCTTTAAAGGTATAAACTCCTTTTCAGAAGTCTAAAGGTGTAAATTCCTTTTAAAGGTGTGAACTAAATGTGTGAACCCTGAGCTAGAGAATTGTTAAGTACAGACTTAGTACCTAGGAGGAACCTAACACAACACCTAGCAGCTAATATGCTAAAGGACTATAGGTCCTCCAATACTATGCTTCATAGAGCAAAAGAACTGGGATTACAACTAAGAGTAAATTCTTCAGCAAAATTAAGCATAATACCAAATTTTTTTAAAATGACTATATAATGAATTGAAATAGTTTCAAAGTATTTGTGACAAAACAAGACAAGGTTATGAAAATTTGACATATAAGATCCAGAAAGTTATAAGGCAAACATTAAAGGAATTCAATAAGGTCAAACTGCTTTCTTCTTATATGTGAAAAAAGTATTCTTACTGTTATGATTATCATCATTATTTGGGTACTTTTAAAGAAAGGCTTGGGCTGAACAATACATAATAGGGTAATTCTAAAAATAAAATTGCATATAGAGAGATAAAAAGTAATAATAAATATCTCACAAACAAGGTGTGCAAGGAAGAATTGATAAAGAAGAAACAAATGACTGAGGGAAGGAAGTTAATGCTGGAACCATACTTTTATCAGGAACACACACACATATGCATACATATATGTATGTATGTATAAAAATCTTCTAAATTCAGAAAAATATAAGAGGGAAAGGAAGTAAGGTCAAGGGAGAGGATAAATGAGGGATTCAGAGAAGTAACTAGATGAAGGAATAGGAGGGCAAGGGCAATAGGTACAAGTAAAATAGAGGAGTGAGGAAGGTTAGTGCAAATAAGATAAGAAGGATAGTGAGTAAAACCAGGGTGGAAGGAAATAGACAAATAATTATAACTTTAAATGCAAATAAAAAAAATTTACCCATAAAATAGAAGTGGACAGCAAATTTAAAATTTGAATGCAACAGTATATTGTTTTCAGAAAACAATAAAAATGAGAGATACATACAAAAATAAAATAAAGGAGTAGAATTTATTATGGGAAAAAACTGTAGTAGTAATTATGATCTCAGACAAATTGAAAACTGAAACATTTAATCAAAAGATAACATAGGAAAACTATATTATATATTTGTCACATTAATCACTATTTAGCCTATATAAAATATAATATAAACTACATGATATAAATACATATCATATGATATATTTTACTATATGATATGAAATATATTATAATCATAAAGTACCTGAGAATATAACTGCCAAAACAGACACAAAGATTATTTCAACAACAAAAAACATTTTTATATAAATCAAGTTAGAATTAAATAATTGAAGTAATAAGGTTAATTTGTTAATTAGGTAGATAGAACCAATGTAATGTATTTATTCATGTCCTTCCCATTTAAATTACTAAAAATTATCTTATAAGTTAGAAAAAAATAATAACAAAATTCATTTGGAAGTACAAAAGGTCAGAATTTCAAAGAAATCGAGAGAAAAAGATGTAAAAGAAAGACATTTAGCAGTATAAGCCCTTAAACTATATCATGAGGCAAGAACATTGTTGGAATGTGAACTGGGTAATTTTGATTATTTTAAATTAAAGTTTGCCTTATAAATAAAACCAATGCAGTCAAAAATGAAAAATGAGGGAAATTTTTCATAGACAACATATGAGAAAGTATGTTAATGTGTTGGAATACTGCTTTGGTGTAGGAAATGATGACCTGATTAATTTAGAAAAATATGGAAAGATTTGTACCTATTAAAGAAGGTGCTATCTATTTCCAAAGAAAGAGATGACAAGTAGAGATATGCATAATATATTTTCACATACATATGCATAAGTATATATGTGTGTATGTATATTTTATAGAGTGTGTGTATATAAATATAGAGAGAGAGGCCAAAAGAAAGCAAAAAGTGCACAGCACAGAATAAAAGAAAATTTACAAGAAAGCACAGAAAATCTGTATAGCTTTCAAAACATTGTATAATATTTATTATATAGTTTTCTTAAAATATTTTAATTAAATCCTTTCATGCTCTGTGGTGTACATAGAAATCTTTGTTCTCATTTTGTATTTGCTTAAAATTAAATTTTAAGATTACCAAAATCAAACAAACAGATGAGAAAATTGGCCTATAGTAATTAAGTGACAGCAATACAAGTAGCAAGTGGCAGGGCTGGGACATGAACTAACATCCTCTGGCTTGAAATCTAGAAATGTTTTCATTACTAAATTACATCATCTCCTGTCTTCTCATTTATTTTGTGCAACTCTTCACCATTGCTTTTGTATATTTTTTGCAAAAAATTCTATTCAATGTGGTGAAACCTTTTTTCCAGATCTCTTTTTAATTTCTTTTATTTCTTTTAACTTTAGGTGTAACAATAAAATTTTCAAAGAAGATGATTGCACATGAAACTGCCAATCTATTATGTACAATTTTCTGCTCCTTTTAAATATACAATAAAGGTATTGTGTAACTTTCAAAAAATAATTCAACTAAATATTTTGGGGACTTTGTTTTTGACTCCTTTTCAAGAAGTGATTACTGAATTTAAAAAAAATAATTTATGCATTTAGCTGTGGTTCTGAGATATTAAGGGAGTTTTCCCTAGTTATTTCTTGAAATATGATGTTTGGGTTCTTTTTACATCATCACTATCAGGAAGTTCAACTTTTAAACTATCACTCCACAATCTCTTTTCCAAGTCAATTATTTTTTCAATGAGACATCTCACATTTACTTCTAGTTCTTTTCCCTTTTTTTGGACTTTATTTTGTGTGTTGTTATTTTATGGAGTCATTAACTTCCACCTGTCTAAAACAAATATTTAAGGAATTATTTTCTTCAGTGAGCTTTTGTGCTTATTTTACCATTTGGTCAATTTTTAAGGTATTTTTCTCTTCAGCATTTTTCTAGTTTTTACAAACCTGTGGATTTCCTTTTCATTATGTTCTTATATCATTCTTATTACCTCATTACTTTTTCAAACTTTTCTTTTACCTCCCTTATTTGAATTTTAAAATACATTTTGAGGTTTTATAGGAAATTCTTGATGGACTTGTTTCCAATTCACTATTGTCTTTGAGGTTTTGCATATAATTATTTGACATCATTGTCTTCTTTGTGTCTTGATTTTTTTCTATCACCATAGTACCTTTTTATAATCAGGTTCTTTTGTTATTGTTTGCTTATATTTCCAGCCTATTTATTTATTTCTAACTTTAAAATAAGGTTCTGCTCCTGGGTTGGAGAAAGCATTGTCCCATGCTTCAGGGTTTTGTGCTGCTGTTTTCAGAACTAATTCAATGTTTTTAAACTTTCAGTGCTTACAAAATGGTGTGATCCAAGGAGAAATTTGTTCTTTCTTCTCCTGTCCTGTACTCTGGTCTTTACACAGGAAAAAACTTCTTCCTCATAGAACTGGCACTCCTCTTGCCATCGAAATTTTGAGCAGGTCTTCTGCTCTCCTGTAATCATAAGTGCTAATGCTTCTTTCTGCCTTGAAACTGAAATTGGAACCCCTGTTCTCCTGTGAGTGATCATAAGCATTCTTCTCCAGCCCAAAACTGTGACTAGAGATGTTGTTCTCCTCTGGTCACAAGTATGAGTGTTCTTTGTCATCCTAGCATTGCTACCCAGAACTGAGTATAAGCAAAGAAACAGGGTCCTTCACTTAAGGTCAAGAAAGAGTTTTCTGTTATCTCTTTCTGACTGTTTTTCTGACTGCCTTATAATCTGTGGAGTGAGAGGGATCCCAAAGCTGATGAGATTGCAGTTCTGTCTAAGCCCTGCTTCCTGATACTGTAACATATGTGCTGTGCTCTGGACTGACTATTACTACAGTGTCATAGACCTCTCCAGCTCACCTCCTAAGTTGTTTTTGGCTGTAAAAAATATCATTTTAAAATTTCATTTGCTCTGTGATTCCATAATTTAATATGAACATTGTTTTAAATATGTTTGGAAGGAAATGTTGGGAGAGTTCATCTGAGTTGATGCTTTGACACTGCCATCTTGGGTCCTATTTTCTGAAGTAATAACAAGCTACAAAAGTATAATGTACAGAGGAGCTCCATGGTTGTAGATGTGCTCTAGAAAATCACTTTGACACCGGAATGGCATATGGTTTTGAATGTGTAGAGATATTTTTCCCTGCCAAGAAACCAAGGGATTTCATGGATTCCCAGGGAATCAATATAAAGGGACTAAGAGTTGGAAAACATAGACACAGAATGATATCTACAGGTAACAACCAGAAGCGCTGTTGATAAAAATAGTTGATAAAAATTGTAAAGATAGAAATGAATAAGTAAAAGAAGACAAAGGTACTCACCAGCAGCAAGATGGTTCTAGTAGCTCTGACCTCAGGGAAGCTCCTGGCTGAGACACTGTTGCTATGAATTGTCTGCACTTTCTGATGATGTCTATATAGCAAGTATACAATGTAGCAACTAGCCAAGACTATAACTACTACACAGACTACATTTCTAATAGTAGTTATACCCCAGTAAACATCATTATGACTTTCAAGAGAACAATTCCCAAAATTCAGCTCAACAGAAGTACTGTTCATGTATCTTGGGCCTGTCACAGAAAACATTACAGGAATTTCTAAAAGAAGGTTGAGGATCCAGAAGAAAAGACAAGAGTGCATGATATGATCTAGGAACCAAGCTTTGAATTTTCCAAGCCTGGAGACACTAGAACTAATGATGATGGCCTGAAAGGTACAAAGATAACAGGTGAAGCAAATTGAGAGTGCTATGGATAGTTTATAAAGATATAAGACAAGTTTGCACCCAACATCATTCAAGAAATTCTCTATTCCCAAATTTATCAGTATGTCTGAAAATCCTTTGGAAAAAAATATCATGATGTTGATAAAGTTCACTTGGATGAAAATCAGATTGACAGGTTTTATTCTATGGCCACTAAAGAAATTGAAAGAAAAAAGCCAAAGAAGAAAGAAGTTTGTTGGAACCCCAATTCCAGTCTGGAAGATCATTATAATGCCAAAGCACATTTTACTAGGAAACATGTTCTTTTTTTCTTGAACAGAAGCTTTGAGAGACAAGCAACCTAGAGAAAAAAGAAAATCTAGGTGATTGTCACATTTGAGGATTCCAGTTCAAGACAGACTTATACTGCTTGTGCTTTTCCTTACCATGGCTAGGACATATATAATGAAGAGAATTGTAAAAGATTCCCCTTGACCAAATTTGTTTTCTATCTGTCCTTAACACTTGACTAATTCTAGGTAGCAGAAAACTGAGTTCTAAGATGCCTCATGAGTTAGAACAGAGAAAAAGACAAAGATAGGGCTGGAGCTACTATATAGTAGCTCCATACATACTTCTCAGGAAATTAAGTCTCAAATTTGTTAAAAATTGATGCTCTAGTTTTCAGTCTTATCCCCACCCCCTGAATTATAATGCTCTAATTGAACAAAGAATTTAATTAGCTCTTATTTCCTGCACTACTATTCATCACCAAACCTTAAGTTACTGAAAGATAGCAATCATGTAGCCCACTTCTAAAGAAAAGGCCATGTAAAATGAGGAGTACCAGAATGAGACATATTGTGAGTCTATTGTTTTGAGGAGATATACAAGCATAATATTCTGCTAAAGAAATTGTTCATATAAATCAGCAGTTAAGTGGGTCCAGAGGCTAGAGCATCTATCTGAATTCAGGAATAATCAAATTAACAGTAGCCTCAGATACTTAACAGCAGAGTGACTGAGGAAATTAGTTAACCACTTTCTGCCTTAGTTTCCTCAGATGTAAAATGGAAATAAAACATGAATAGTGTACTGTACCTGGAGTCAAGAAGAATTATATTTCTGAGTTGGAATCCGACCTCAGATATTTACTAGGTACGTGACCCTGAGAAAGTCACTTAAAAGTCTTTGCCTCAGCATCCTCATCTGAAAAAGGTCCTGGAGAAGAAAATGGCAAACCACTCTAATATCTTTGCCAAGAAATCTCTATGTGGGGTCATGAAGAATCAGACACAAATGAAACAACTGAACAACAACCAATATATACACATAAATGTGCATATATTATAAATACACATATGTGTTATTAATAATGTATGTATAAATACATGTGTTTGTGCATGTGGTATTTATGTGTACACAAAATACATTACATGTGTTGTACATTTCCCTGATAACTTCAATAATTACAAATAGTTTCTGATTTTGTTAAGCAAAACATTTTTTCAATTAGAAGTATATACATAGAAATATACATAGAGAGAAGGTGTAGATATGAGATCACTATGATGGTATATCATCAAAAAAATTTAGGACTGAGAAAAAAAGATTGTACTAAGAGAAGAGGGAAAAGGGTGATAGAATGAAGAGCTATATCTCACATAAAAGAAGCTTGAAAAAACTATTTTAGTGAAAGGGAATATAGTGGTGGTGTGCAACACTTGAACCATATTTTCATCATAATTGACTCAAAGAGTTTATAACACATGCTTAGGTGGATATAGAAATTTGCCATATAGCAAATAAAAAGTTATGGAATAAAAGAAGTAGGGCCGGACAACTAGAAGAGAGGGTAGTTTGGGGGAGATGGTGATCAGAATGGGAATATTTGTGAAGAAAGACTGAGTGAAAGGTGTGTTTGTGTGTGTGTGTGTGTGTGTGTGTGTGTGAGAGAGAGAGAGAGAGAGAGAGAAAGAGAGAGAGAGAGAGAGAACAAGAGAGAGAGAGAAAGAGAGAAAGAGAGAGGGAGAGAGAGAGAATGAGAGAGAGAGAGAGAAAGAGAGAAAGAGAGAGGGAGAGAGAGAGAATGAGAGAGAGAGAAAGAGAGAGGGAGAGAGAGAGAGAGAGAGAGAGAGAGAGAGAGAGAGAGAGAGAGAGAGAGAGAGAGAGAGAGAGAGAGAGAGAGAGAGAGAGAGAGAGAGAGAGAGAGAGAGAGAGAGAAAGAGAGAGAGAGAGAGAGAGAGAGAGAGAGAGAGAGAGAGAGAGAGAGAGAGAGAAGGAAAGTGAATGGGAGAGCAAGAGGGAAAAAGAGGAAGGCAGAGAGGGAGGACAGACAGGAAGAGGAAGGGAGAGCTGAAAAACAAGGTGAAATAGGGTGGAAGGGAATACACAGGTTGTTATGATAAATATGATAATTGTAAGTGTGAATAAAATATATTTACCCATAAAGCAGAAGTGGATAGCAAAATGTGTTAAAAGCCAGAATTCTACAATATATTACTTAGAAGAAACACAGAGGAAAGGAAAGGGGCTAGGGCAAAATTTATCAAAATCTATCTAGCTGACATTAAAAAAACAAAACAAAATAATATAAAATAAGTAGGGATAGCAATCGTGATCTCAGACAAAACAAAAGCAAAAATTGAAATACATGAACTGATACAAAACAAAGTAACAAGAATCAGGAGAAAGTTGTACAGTAATAGAAATATTGTATGATTAACAACTATGAATGACTTGGATGCTCTCAGAAATACAATCAAATACAATCCAAGACAATGCCATCTGCCTTCAGAGAAAGAAGTTGTAAAAATATGCTATTTTTCTCTTTCTTACTGCCTTTTTTGTTGTTGTTGTTGAAGCTTCTTGCCAAAATAACCAATATGGAAATAGTTTACAGACTGTACATGTATAACTTATATCAGATTGCTTGCCATCTCAGAGAGGGAGGAGGAAAAGGACAGAGGGATAGAATTTAAAATTCAATTTTTTTAAAACAACAAAACAAACAAGAAATGTCTAGTCTGACTTTTCTGCACCAGTGGGAATGAAATGTAAGGTATTTCTTTGTATTCATATGTTTCTTTCCTTTAAGATTTGCAAAGCTATTTATAAATATGATCTTATTTTATCTACATAATAATCCTGGGGATTAAGTATTATTATGAACTCTTTTAAAGATAAGCAAAGTAAGAGTAAAAAAGGTTAAATGATGTGGCCAAGATCTCCAACTGTCAAAATGTCTAATATCACATCATAATAATAACTCAGGAATGCCTAACTATCCACTCTATCACCTAGCTGCCTGCTTGATGCTATGCTTACTATGAAGAGATACAGTATTTGACAGTTCTGGAACTAGATTTTACCCGAAATTCAAACAGTTTTAAAATAACCAAACCATGGGGGAAAACCCAAATAATAATTAATTTCATTCAGTCTGCAATTCCCAAATCAAATATTGGTATGCCATAATCTCCAACAGGTTTCTGTAAGGACTTCTCTCTCTCACCTGCAACAATAAATTCAGATGATCCCTGAGAAAGATAAGTGTTCCAAAATTATTCATGTATTGCTATGTAACTGGCTATGTGTAAAAGTAAAAAATTAACCAGAACCAAACACACTGCATGTAAAAGAAGAGCTAGAGTAACTTAATATCCTGGAAAACATAGAAATAACAGCCCTATGAATATATTCTACAGGTTAAAATATAAACATAACTTTGAGAGAAGAAACAGATTTTTTTCTTTCATCTCTTGCTCTTATTTCCAGTTTTTGAAAAGAGAGATAATTAGGTTTTTTTAATTCTTTTCTCTTCCTAGTCTCTGACATGGAGACCTCAGTAGAAATCTCTCTCCAAATTCCTGAGCACTTTTTCTAAGCACTGTCTTATTTTTTTCCAAAGAGAGAAAAACTCCCTTGATTTTCTTAACTGAAACCAAAACTCTTTCAAAAAAAAAATCTTCATGAAAATAATTTAAGTTACTGGAGTAGTTTACATAAATATAAGAAAAGATTTTCAAATTTTTCTGTGAACAAAAATTCTCTTATGTGATTTACATTTAGTATATATTTCTCTATGCTAAAAAAAATCTACATTGTTATTTTCAGTGCCCAGGTGCATTAATGTCACACCTGAAATATCATAAAGACCCTTCTAAGATGTATAAAAGCAATGAGTCCAAGTCTCTCACTAACAACCTCTTAAATATTCCATGGAACCTATCAATTTGTCTTTCTTCTCCATCTCAAATCATCCTTTCTGTCAGCTAAATATTTGCAGTTCATTTGGCTTCTACTTAAATTCATTGTCATGCTTTGTCTGCTGCCCGCGAATAGGTTTAAGTACAATGAGACTTTTCTCATTATTTGAGCTCTTTTTCTAATATTTCTATCAATATCATTCTACCAACAATTATCCTGGGTCCCTTCCCTAATTTTTGCATAACATTACACTAACCTTGTTTTTTTCTGCCTCCTCCTCTCAGTCCCAAAAGGCATAACTCCTCCTAGTATTTGTCCCTGAGGCTAAGACTTTACTCACCCAGTTAGATTCTTCTGCTAATGTAGAGTGGGACAGAGCAGCAACAGCATTTATGTGCAAGGGTGGGAAGAGAGGAAAGCTAATCATACTATATATAGGAACTGGATTCTCTGAGCTCATCACCACTGGGATCTGTGATTAAAATGTTATGATCAGAATGATCTGTTTAGGGAATGATCAGCTTCTCTGAAAAACAGCAAACTTTTGTTTCAGGTGCCAATAGACGAAAATAATCACCAGTAATGAGAATTTACAGTTATTTGACAGAGAAAATGTTTCTATACTCCAGGGCTAAGGGGCAAGTGGGAAGGGATAATAGCATCATATAGAATCATGAAGGAAGTATGAAGCAGAGAAATCTGTGACTTGGATGCTACTGGTAGCTCTTATTATGTTGTTATTTTACTGTTTTATCTACCTCGAAGTCCTGTCTGTGGTGGTAAACTGGACATGAAATAGAATGTGCAGATACACTGTAGTCACTACCTTGGACACAGTTACCCAGGGCATGATGATTATCTAAAGACTCAACATCAACAGATTAGAGCACTTCCCCATGTATGTGAACCACTTGTGGTTGACTTCCAGTGAGAATTGAACCAACTTATGGTTTAGTAATAGTGGAGGAGAAAAGGAATGGGTAGCTTTCAGAGATTTGGTGTACAACACTCTATTTACTCATCTGCGCCAGACTATTCACAAACATCAGGACTAGATGGATGAAAATGATGAGGAAATTTAGATGCTACTCCACAGCATTTACCAAGAAAATAGTTCACATCTCTAAGAAAACAGTGCTATCTCCAGAATAGTAAAGTGTAAGTAAAATTTAGAGAGAATCAGGATTTGGGGCTCAAGAAATAGGCTGATGAGATTGAGTTTTATGCTGATGCTGACAATCCAAACTCTTCTATGATGGCCTCAAGGGTATTTATGGGCCCCAAACCTATGGGTAAACTAGCACAGTATTAATAAAGCTAAACTGATCAATGATAAGGACCATACACCTCAGGTTGAAATCAATCCTTCTCTAGTCAAAATTCCAACCAAAGAAGAGATTTTGAATGCCCCTGAGCTTTTCTCATGTGGCAAAGCATCTGATGCATATTCTCTTCTATGAATGGTTTTTAGGGCAGGAGATCCACTGCTCAAATAAAAATATGATTGAAATCATACCAGTTATATGGCAAGAAGAGGTTACCCCACAAGAGTTATAGAATGCCTCCGTAGTCCATCTCTGTAAAGGAAAGGGGAATAGGTTATCCTATGACAATCACAGAAAGATCTTTCTCTTAACCATTGCCAGCAAGATTCTTGCTAAATGTACACTTCTCTTTGAAACTATACAAATAAATAGAACTTTCATTAAAATGACAAATAATACAAATGTAAATTCAAATTATATCATAATTAATAACAGAAATAAACTAGAATATTTTCCAACAAATTCAGAATGTGAATTTTCACATATTTCCAAATATAATTATAAAAACTAACAGATCAATAAAATACAGAAAAAAATCAGAAAAATCTAGTTGAGACTAGTGCTGACCAATCTTTCCCCCTGCACTCAAATCTGCTTAGGATACTGTCAAAAGCCTGTCAAAAAGAATTTCTCAATTTGCAAAGAGAATATATTAACTCTCAGGGGCAAATCCTAGAGTTTAAAACCATCAAAAGAGGGAAAATTCAGAAAGTAAGCAACAGGAAAATATGTGATTAATAAAATGTCAAGGTTCAAAAGGGTCAAGAAGAAAAATTTATTTAAAATTCTCAAACACAGGTGAAGAATAAATAAAAAGGAAACAAAACCTAAAAATAACATAAATATGTGTACATATTATAATATCCAAGAGATTTGAAAGTTATAGATTTATGAAAATAAGTATTTCAAGATAAAGAAAAATAAATACACATAATGAAGCATATCAACTTATGAGTTCTAAACTGATGGGATTCAGATAATTGCCCCAGTCTACTCCAATCCAAACCTGCACCCAGCTCCAATTTCCATTGAAATCATTAATCATGGGTCTCACTAGAACAAGGAGCAGACCAGCATATTATGGAACCACATCTCCATGTTACCATAATGTTGCCACAGAACATAACACAGAAATCAGCTAATAAAAACATGGCCCTAACACAGTGCAAAACAGGACATTGGACTGCAAACCTCAAGAAATCATTCCCTCCCTAACATGGCGCCTATGCAGTTCTCTTTTGCTGTGCTTTGGTGAACCTATGCTGGTTACAATATCATTATCATATATTAATATTCACCTAGGTGGGCTTTTCTGTATGCATTCTGGGTGACCCACGAATGAGTGTGTAAATCTCATAAATCTGAATTCTTTCAGAGATGACAGAATGACACATACCTGATACCTTAACAGAACTACAAGATGTTCCAGAATGATTCAAGAGAAAAATCTCAATGTTGGAAAAGATTATTGGTAGAATTTATGGATTATACAGAAAAGAAATTACTGGAATAGAAAAGCTTGAATCAAACACCAATATACATACGGGTTAAATCCAACAATTTCAATGATAAAAATCAAAGTCTGCAAGCAATCAGAAGATCTTTAAATATAAAGAACAGGAAATTCAAATAAATCAAGACAATTCTACAACTATCAAAAATGAAAGAATTTTTAAAAGGAAAGAAGTTTTTCATGCAACACAAAATGACCCAGCCATCAGATTTAAATCTCATAGGGGCAGCTAGGTGGTGCAGTGGATAGAGCACCAGCCCTGAATTCAGGAGGAACAGAGTTCAAATATGGTCTTAGAAACTTAACACTTCCTAGCTGTGTGACCCTGGGCAAGTCACTTAACCCCAGCCTCAAAAAAAAAAAAAAAAAAAAAGATTTAAATCTCATTATCATTGAAACAAAGAAGGATACTCTATAAAGGAAAGCCATTTGAAGTATTCCAGAGGGAAAAAAAAATGATTAATAAACAAACATTTATTAACTGCCTACTATGTGCCAGGCACAAGAAGAGGAAAAGATCATACCTTCCCTCAAAGAGTTTGCAATATGAGGGAGACAACATAATAACAAATTATATAATGCCCTCTATATAGGCAATAAATAGGAAATAATTAATATTGAATATTATAAATAGAAAAAATACAATAATTAATTATAATAATTAATGGACATTCTATATAAGAATTTTGTAATGCATTACAAAGAAAGGGAGTTTTTTTTTTACCAAACTTTACTGGTTTCTGGTAAAAGATAGAATTTTAATTTGGGAATTAAGAGAGGCCAGTGAGTTCAATAGGTAGAACTGAGGAGGTTTAATTTGGGGTACCCACATGAAATTAGACTTTCTGGTGGTCAGAGAGTTAAATAAGGTCTAGTGGCAGATTTGGGGTACAGGGTAGGTTTGGCTCCCCTGAAACCCATGTGGATTAGGCGCAAGGGTAGGGAGCTTTGGAGAATTCCTTTCTGGTGGTGTAAGAGGTTCCCTATAAAGGAATTTATAGACCCGAAAAACCTAGATTGATAAAAGAGCTTTATTATGGGGATTAGAAGTAAGGTTAAAGTCTAATTAAGGAAATAGGTGAAAGTAAAGAGAAGATGGCACTGGAAACAGTACTCCAGTGGGCAGAGACTCTTGGTGTGGCAAGCATAGAGCTAGCATGTTTGGAACCTTGCAAAGAGAGGATTTTAGTTTGGCTCTTTTTATAATGAAAGATTTAGCTAAAGAGGACCCTTGGGTGGAGTCCCAAGTTGGCTTAAGTCCAATGGGGGCTGGGACAAGCCTGGATCTCCTATTGGAATTCAAAGGGATGCTTTTGACAAGGATTTGTGAATTAAAGGTCCTAGCTTCCTGAAATGATAATGTATCAGCTAGAAGGGATTGGGAATCAGAAAGGAATAAATCAATATGAAAAGATTAGTTTCTTAAAGGGACCACAACCCACTTCATTCCCCCTCAAGCAGTTAAAACTTAAATTCATTTAAGAGGGAAAAAAAAAAAAAAAAAAAAAAAAGGACTTGGGGCAGGGTCTCTTACTGAGGCAGATTTGAAGATTTTCTCCTTTAAGGATTTTCAGTGTCTGGGGTCCCCTCTTCATTTCCCCTCAAGCAGTCACTTCCAAATGCATGTGGGGCAAAGGGGTGATGATCTTCTCTTAACTGCTTTGAGCTGGCAAGGGTCATAGAGATTTGGGGGGTTAATGCCAGGAGGTGAGGTGTGAGATGTGGGGTTTGGGGATGGCAGCAGGGCATCTAAGGGGTGTTTGTCCTGGTCAGTCGTCCCATGTTCTTCAGGCTGAAGGGCAGTTGAGAATGCAAAGTTTGAAGCCTAGAGAAAACAGATCTCGGGAGCACATTAAAAGTGGGGTGTCATCCAGTGGAGATGGCAACATTCAGGAATGGGGCCTTTAGAAGGAAATGCATCAGGTCCCTTCTGTGGGCTGCCTGTAAGAATGATGATGGCCCATCTAATAATATTGAATGCCAAAGAAAAGTATAAGAGAAAATGTTAGGCGCAAACGATTACTAAAAGGTGTTAAGTAGCCTAGAGTTTATTCCCTTCACCCGAAATTTCAGGGTGGCAGGGATTAAGGATGTGGACTCAGAGAGTCGGGGTAGGCAGGAAACCTTCATATCTAGTAGATTTAATAAGTCACTGCTCTTTTGTGAGGTAGTGTCTAGGGATGGGCATCTCCCAGCTTGTCAGGGCTGCAGAGGAAGATAAGAATGCAGTGTAAGCTCTTAGACATCTGATAACTGTGCTGCTTTTCCTTAAAAATTGAGAGTTGGTTCCTCAATCTCACCAGAAAAATAAGCAATGATTTTGAGTCTTCCCTCCTATTATCCCCACTCTTTAGGAGGGTGAGGGGATGTGGAAGGGGTCAGAGGGAGTGCAAAGTATCAGTGCTGCCTATTCAGCTTACCAGCCCCTGAGGTGTTCAGACTGCTTGGGGATAAAAGGGGAAACTGGGCCAGACCTCAAATTCCTACCAGACAGCAGGATGCTGGGGGGTCAGTTCAACCCCTGTGGTGTTCGCTGACATGTTGGAAAGGCAGTTCCTCCAGTGTCTCTCCTGCTCAGACTCACGACGGAGACTGGGGTCTCCTTGGACAGTTTCTGTGGCACCTACAGGCCTAAGACTGGGAGATATATCTTTTCAGGAGGCAGAAGTTGCCCTGAGAAGAGCTGAGAGTCTCAGATTAGAGAGTTAAACCAATAGCTCTTAGCAGCAGAGGGGGAGAAACATCAAGGGCTCAAGAATGGGTTCCTCTAGTTTTAATAGTTGGGGGTGGAGGGTCCCAAGTCTCTCATTAGGCTGGGAATTTTTCAGCTTTGAAAGAGACAAATCTGCTGGGTGTATTTCTAGACTGAGGGTAGAGGTGTTAGTCCCCGGATTTGAAAGAGAAAAAAGCATTTTTAAGAATGGACCTATATAGAGAGTTGGTGGCTGGAGAGAGATTGGAATAAAGCTAATCTATTCAGAGTTCAAATTTTGAGATTGAGGTATTTTTCTCAAACCCAGTGTGTCTTTGGAATGGAGAAAGGAAGTTGACCCATCCTGTCAGAAGCCTCAAACTGTTCCCCTTCTACAGCATCCTTCTCTCGAGGTCTCTAGGAAAGTGAGACAAAAGCTCTCTTCAGCAAGAGGGCTATTTGTCAATCTGCAGGAATTTGTTTGTTCAGGCGTCCCTGGCCCAAACAAATCTGTCTAGCCATTTTGAAGTGGAAAAGTACCCCAAATGGGACTGTGAGAAACATAATCCTGAATCTTTGTAGTTAGAAGTTTATTATTAGTTCTTCACTCCCTAATGTAGATGGTGTTTTAACAACTCAGATGTAGTGTCCTGAGAGACCTGAGACCTTGACAACCTGACAAGCTTAAAGCAGGGGTCCTCAAACTACTGCCCACAGGCCAGATACGGCTTGTTGAGGACATTTATGCGGCCCACTGGGATATGGCAAAATCAGACCAGAAGTGACTTTCAACCTAAACTTGAGTTAGCAATGCACTGGTCTGAGGTGGTAGAGTGTGAGGAGGTACAGAGGTGAGGTGAGTTCCCAGCCCCAGGTGTATGGTGTGGGGAAGGGAGAGAGATGCAGAAGATGGAGAACTGATGGCCCGAGGCCTTCTAAAGTAACAGAAGCCACTACAACACACAGGTGTGAGGGATGTACAGTGCATGCTGCGCATGTCACAGCCGCTGCAGGGGGAATATATGGGCTGTGTCTAGTTAACAGTTAGTACTAAAAGTCCCAGCTTGACTCTATCATTGCCATTCTGACTTATTTCCACAGATTACAACATTTCTGCTTTCAAAAAAAAAGAAGTACCAGAGCTCAATGATGCAGAATGGAAATGGCACCTTGCCTTTCTGACAGATGTAACAGAGCTACTCAACAATTTCAATATGCAACTTCAAGGAAAGGGGAAGCTCATCTGTGATATGCAATCACACGTCAAAGCATTTGAAGTGAAATTAGGCCTCCTCATCAAACAAGTGAAGGAGGAAAACTTCTGCCATCTCTCCACAACTCAAAATCTGTTAGCAGAAAAACCTCTGATTGCATTCCCAAACAAAACATGTGTGGATTCATTGGAAAAATTGCAAAAGGAGTTCCAATTTAGATTTAAAGAACTTCATCTCCATGAAAAAGACAAACAGCTTTTCTGTAACCCATTTTCTAATGACATTGAAAATACATACAATTTACCAAATGGAACAGGCTGACCTGCAGAATTGTGACTCTCTGAAAGACTTATTCAAGTTAAGCAGCCTTCATAATTTCTATGCATCTCTCCCCTCTGAGACATATCCTCATCTCAGGAACCATGCACTCAAAATGGCAACCATCTTTGGCAGCACTTATGTATGTGAAAAGACTTTTTCTAGAATGAAACATTTGAAATCTCCAACCAGATCAAGACTAAGGGATGCACACTTGCATGTAGCGAGCTGTCGTCTCCAGAAGCTGCCGGATCGCTCTCTGGGAAGAGATCTGCTGTGTCTACTCAAATCTTTAAGACAGATTCTTCTTCCTGTAGTGAACCGTTGTCTCCAGGCAGTTGCTGTTAACTCTTGTCCTTAGAAGTGACTTCCCTTCCTGCAGAGAGCCCCGTCAGGCCTGATGTAATGCAGAGAGTCTTTCTTCTTGAATCCTGGCTCTGAATCTCCTCCAGCTCTTATCCTTCTCCAGGCCGATCTGCTCTCTGCGCCCAGTGCTCTCTCTTTTATTCTCCCAGAGAATGGGCGTGGGATAATGCAAGGGCTTCTGGGAAGAACCACCCCAGCCAATGAGCTTGCCCCCTCTATCAAGTCAACCTGAGTTCTCACCTTGTAACCGTCCAGAAAACCTGAGTTCTCACCCAGTAATCCTAACATCTCCCCCTTTCTTTTGATTTAGAACATAGGACAGTCATGACCTTGAAACATAAATCCATCAATATGGGAAGTATTACAGATAATTACATAAATTACATAAGCATATAGTAACATAGTAACATAATACATGCTAGAAGTATATAACATAATCATAATCATAAATTGAAAATTTATAAATGTCCATAAGTCCATTGTCCATTAGTCTCATCTTGTGTGAGGAAGTCCAATGATTCCTGCTGGTTTTTAAAGTTCTTTAACAGTCTTCTTATTATCCATGCTCTTTCAGTGTCAGATGTTTCTTAGATCTTCTCCTTTATTTTGAGGTCTTTCTCTTTTTCTGTCTCTCTCTGATGGACAAGGAGAATATGACTCGTTGGCACCCATCTGATTCCTTCTCCTGCTGAAGAAATACAAGCAAACCCTCTCTCCCAGGCAGTTAACCTATCTAATTACCTTCTATTTACCACTTTCTAAATATCTTCTCATCATTTGGCAATTACATTGGAATTGTTTGCACTGGACACAGCCCTGTTGGTTTAAAAGGCCTGTATTCTCCCCAAGTGTAATCCATTTTTGCAATCTGATTGCCTTTTGGCTCACTTATCAGGTAATCCCTTTCTACCATGTGATTACTTTTCTGCTGGTTGATCAAATCAGAGTCCTGACCTTCTAAAGGCTCTTTAGGTGTAACATCAGCTGCCATCATGCCCCAAGTCTTTTTTGCCTGGGGCCCTGGATCTGGGCCCCTCATCCTATTTCCCTGAATTAGTTTACACTCTGATGCCCAATGGAGTCCTCTGTTGCATTTTGGACATGGGGTTTTAGGTCTTCTCTCACCCTGTCTTCTCACTGTATCTCCATACCTACACTGAGCTCTTAGATGCCCAATTTTTCCACATTGAAAACATCGCCGAGTTTCTCTAGAAGTCCCTTGCCAGGAGGGACCCTGTCTTTCCACATTCATCATTGTCCGGGTGTAAAAAGCATTTGTTCCCACTGTAGCACAGCGTCTTATGATCTCCTCTAAAGGAGCATCTTTGTCTAATCCCCATATAATTCTTTTGCAAATCTCATTGGCATTTTCCTTAGCCAGATGTCTGGTCATTATTTCTGTAGCTGCATTTTCTCCAATAGTTCTTTTGACAGCAGTTTGCAAACGTCCCACAAAATCTGCAAAAGGTTCATTGGGACCTTGCTGTATTTTAGTGAAAGCCTCTCCACGATCTTTCTGTCCAGGAAGGACACCCCAAGCTTTTATTGCAGCCTTAGCAATTTGTTCATATATTGTCATGGTATAATTAATCTGTTCCGAATTCTCTCCATATTGACCTTCACCAGCTAAGTGCTCAAAAGTGAATTGTGTGTTAACTCCTATTTCCAAATTGCATCTGACTTGAATTTTACATAATTCATGAAATTCCGCAAGCCATAATAAATTTTCTCCAGGTTCCAGACATGTCCTTGCTATTGATTTCCAATCATTCGGGGTTAGGACTTCATAAGACAAACCATCTAGTAACATTTTGACATAAGCTGATGTAGCCCCATAAAGGGTACAACCTTTTTTCAAATCCTTAATTTTATTCAAATCTAAAGGTGCATATCTTCTCCTTTTTTTACCTACAGAGTCAGTATTTTCAATCACAGGATATGCATGTATAAAATCACTTATATCCTGTCCTTCTCTCTTAGCTTTAACCAATGCTTTTTCTAATCTTGTCATAGGCTTAGGCTTCTTCACAGGCAATTCTGTTTGTGTTTCTGCCTCTTGCTCTCTTTCTTCCTCCATCTCTGAAGGTGGGGTTGATGTGGGCCTGTCAATAATCTGTTCTCTAGGCAGGGTTGAAGCTTCTTCAAGAGAATCATACCATAATTCCTCATTTAAATCCTCTTGCTCTAGGGAAAGATCTTGATCTTTCCTTTTTTCCTCACACTTCCTCCTCTGTTCATTTTTAGAACTTTTCCTTCTCCTACAACTTGCTTGATAGTTTAAGGCTAATTGAACTATGTTGTAGATATAAAATACTTCTGCAGAAATTGAACGAGGCCCATTTTTTGCTTGAAATTCTTTCATTTCATATCCCACTAGCTTCCATTTATCTACATCTATCTTTTCTTCCTCTAAGAACCAAGGGGATGTGCGTCTTAATGCAGCCAAGAGTTTAGCAATCTGTACCCAGGTTACAAGTAAACTCTGCTCCTCAATTATGTTGATTATACTCTCTATAGTACCACTCCTGAATGGGGGTGGAGCTGAGGTTACTTCTGGGGCTGGGGATGAGTCGGCTGAGGTCCAGGGATTGAATATAGCTAACATCTGCCCCATTTCAGCTATAAGAGATTCCTGGTTTAGCCCTTAACAAGTTAAGTTCCTTATTTATCTATTAGCACGCTCACTTAATCTTTAACAAAGTTTCCTCGTTACTCACGGTTCTGGGTCAGAGAGACTGAGATCTAGATCGGAAGCTTTTCCACTGGAATCAGGACTGTGTCTGTCCCTGTTCAGGCGCCAAATTGCAAAGGTCTGGTCTAGCTCCTCTTGTCAGGATAAGCAAAAGTCCTTGCCCCACGTTGGGCGCCAAATGTAGCGAGCTGTCGTCTCCAGAAGCTGCCGGATCGCTCTCTGGGAAGAGATCTGCTGTGTCTACTCAAATCTTTAAGACAGATTCTTCTTCCTGTAGTGAACCGTTGTCTCCAGGCAGTTGCTGTTAACTCTTGTCCTTAGAAGTGACTTCCCTTCCTGCAGAGAGCCCCGTCAGGCCTGATGTAATGCAGAGAGTCTTTCTTCTTGAATCCTGGCTCTGAATCTCCTCCAGCTCTTATCCTTCTCCAGGCCGATCTGCTCTCTGCGCCCAGTGCTCTCTCTTTTATTCTCCCAGAGAATGGGCGTGGGATAATGCAAGGGCTTCTGGGAAGAACCACCCCAGCCAATGAGCTTGCCCCCTCTATCAAGTCAACCTGAGTTCTCACCTTGTAACCGTCCAGAAAACCTGAGTTCTCACCCAGTAATCCTAACACTTGCATCACTTGTTACAACTAGCAGTGACAAATATGGAACCAGACACTGACCATCTCATTAGCCAAAAGCAGGCCCATAGTTCCCATTGAAATATTGGTAAATTTGTTGATTTAACTTTACTTCATTTTAAATATTGTATTTGTTCCCATTTTGTTTCTTCACTTCAAAATAAGATATATGCAGCGTGCGTAGGAATTTGTTCATAGTTTTTTGTTTTTTTTTTTGTTTTTTTTTTTTTTTACTATAGTCCAGCCCTCCAACAGTCTGAGGGACAGCGAACTGGCCCCCTATTAAAAAAGTTTGAGGACCACTGATATGCACCAACAAATCAAGCCAGCACAGTATAGTAGGCAGGGCCATTCTCCAAGCATATGCTAATAGAGTATTGTCCAATCGGTAATTAGACTTAAGTGCTCAGTGAATCAACTTAGTTTCAGCCCTTTACATCTCCCACTTTCTTTTGTTTTAGAACACACGTAGTCACGCTATCCCTGACTTCTAAGGAAGGGAGATGAAAAGCACCAAAAGGAAGTGGGGATTGCTAGCAGGTTTCTAGGCTGAAGGGTCTTATTAGAAACAGGTATGCAAAAACCCATCAACATGGGAGGTATTACACAAGCACAAAGCAATAACACACAAGCTATTAGTGATGACTCTCTCCACAGCCAGTGCAGGCTCAATGTGGTATAACAAACATGAATTGTACATGAAAGTAGGGATATAACAAACAATATAAATGAACATGGTGTTGTAAAAAATTTTCAGAAGTCCTAGAAGGAAGCTATGTAAACAACAATCACACATACACATTCTTCAGCAGTCAAGAGATCGTCCAAAAGCAATCTATTGTCCATTGCTTGACATGTCAGGGAATCCAATGATCCCCATAAGTTTTTGAAGTCCTGCAACAGTCTTTTTGTATGTTAGGGAATCCAATGATTCCTGCAGATTTTGAAGTTGTGCAACAGTCTTATTATTTCTCAGAAAATCCAATGATTCCTGAGAGTTTTCAAATCCTACAACAGTCTTTTCATGTCTCAGAGAATCCAATGATTCCTGAGGGTTTTAAAGTCCAACAATTTTTAATGTCCATGAGTCAACACCATAACTGCCATGCTCTTCTGGTGGTGGGCATAGTCAGCGACAGAACCACCCGATGTTTTCCTTCATTTCAAGGGTCTGCTTCATCTCTCTCCAATGGACAAGGCAAACACAGCTTGTTGGCACCCATCTGATTCATTCTCCATTGGTGGAGATACAAACAAACCCTCTCCCCAACCAGTTAACCCATCTGGTCCTTTCCATTCACCACTTTCAGGATCTCTCCACATCACCTGGCGATTACCTAAAGGTAGTGGAGCTGCTTGCATTGGACACTGCCCTTCTGGTGGGTTATAAAACCTGTCTGCTGGAGCCAGTACATCTTTGTCAAAAATCAATAAGTTAATAGTATAAAGAGCTAGATTTAGAAGTTCTCTAGGGTAACCTGTGGCTCCCCCGTTCCTCTGTTTTCAGAGGAGCATCTTAATGTCTGTTTCTTCTCTCTATAATTGCCTGATCTTGAGGATTAAAGAGTATGCCAGTAGTGTGTAAAATCTTATACTGTGCACAGAAGTGTGCAAAATGTTTAGAAGTATATGCAGGTCCATTGTTTGTTTTTATTGCTTGTGGAACACCCATAATTGTAAATGCTTGTATAAGGAATTCAGTGACCACTTGGGCTGTCTCTTTTGCTGCTGGTATTGCAAAAGTGAATCCTGAAAAGTGTCTACCACAACATGGACAAAACAGATTTAAATAATTGGAAAGACATTCACTGCTCTTGGATAGGCCGAGCGAATATAATAAAGATGACAATACTCCCCAAACTAATCTATTTATTTAGTGCTATACCAATCAGACTCCCAAGAAACTATTTTAATGACCTAGAAAAAATAACAACAAAATTCATATGGAAGAATAAAAGGTCGAGAATTGCAAGGGAACTAATGAAAAAAAAGTCAGAGGAAGGTGGTCTAAGTGTACCTGATCTAAAGCTATATTATATAGCAGCAGTCACCAAAACCATTTGGTATTGGCTAAGAAATAGACTGGTAGATGAGTGGAACAGATTAGATACAAAGGACAAAAAAGGGTACATCTATAGCAATCTAATCTTTGACAAACCCAAAGATACCAACATTAGGGATAAAAATTCATTATTTGGAAAAAACTGTTGGGAAAACTGGAAATTAGTATGGCAGAAATTAGATATGGATCCACACTTAACACCATATACCAAGATAAGATCAAAATGGGTCCATGATTTAGGCATAAAGAATGAGAGCATAAATAGATTAGAGGAACATAGGTTCCTACCTCTCAGACCTGTGGAGGAGGAAGGAATTTATGACCAGAGGAGAACTAGAGATCATTATTGATCACAAAATAGAAGATTTTGATTACATCAAACTAAAAAGTTTCTGTACAAACAATACTAATGCAAACAAGATTAGAAGGGAAGTAACAAATTGGGAAAATATTTTTAAAGTTAAAGGTTCTGACAAAAGTCTCATTTCCAAAATATATAGAGAACTGACCCTAATTTATAAGAAATCAAACCATTCTCCAATTGATAAATGGTCAAAGGATATGAACAGACAATTCTCAGATGATGAAATTGAAACTATATCCACTCATATGAAAGAGTGTTCCAACTCACTACTGATTAGAGAAATGCAAATTAAGACAACTCTGAGATACCACTATACACCTGTCAGATTGGCTAAGATGACAGTAACAAATAATGATGAATGTTGGAGGGGATGTGGGAAAACTGGGACACTGATACATTGTTGGTGGGGTTGTGAAATAATCCAGCCATTCTGGAGAGCAATTTGGAACTATGCCCAAAAAGTTATCAAAATGTGTGTACCCTTTGATCCAGCATTGCTGCTATCGGGCTTATATCCCAAAGAAATACTAAAGAGGGGAAAGGGACCTGTATGTGCCAAAATGTTTGTGGCAGCTCTTTTTGTTGTAGCTAGAAACTGGAAGTTGAATGGATGCCCATCAATTGGAGAATGGTTGGGTAAATTATGGTATATGAAGGTTATGGAATACTATTGTTCTGTAAGAAATGACCAGCAGGAGGAATACAGAGAGGTTTGGAGAGACTTACATCAACTGATGCTGAGTGAAATGAATAGAACCAGAAGATCGCTGTACAGTTCAGTGCTGTATGAAGATATATTCTGATGGAAGTGGATATCTTCAACATAAAGAAGATCCAACTCACTTCCAGTTGATCAATGATAGACAGAAATAACTACACCCAGAGAAGGAACACTGGGAAGTGAATGTAAATTGTTAGCACTACTGTCTATCTACCCAGGTTACTTATACCTTCGGAATCTAATACTTAATGTGCAACAAGAAAATGGTATTTACACACATATATTGTATCTAGGTTTTATTGTAACACATGTAAAATGTATGGGATTGCCTGTCATCGGGGGGAAGGAATGGAGGGGGGGGGGGATTTGGAAAAATGAATACAAAGGATAATATTATAAAAAAAAAATTACTCATGCATATATATTGTGAAAAAAAATTCTAAATAAATAAACAACATGGACAAAAGACAGATGACCAAGAAAGATTTATAATGGGTCACATCCATTTGCCAAATTTCATTAAGTTCTTCCCTGGAGGGAGTGTAGGAGCATGGAAAGGAAACAAGCTGTACAGGCTTTTACTTTGCTCCTAACTTCCTTTCTTGTTATTCTAAATTGTAAATGTAAAGCTTGAACAGCCTGATGATATTTAAAATAAGATTCTTGGGCTTCTTGAAATAAAGAAGTATTGGCCAACATAGTCAGAAGGCTATCTGCCTTTGAATTACCATCAAAAATAGGACCTGGAAGTCCACTATGAGAGTGGACATGCAAGATATAAATCTTACCTGGATGCTTTCTCACTTGCTCTTGAAGTTCCTGAAAGAGCTGATACATATTAGAGGCTACAAATTTTATTTGAGCTGTGGCAATTCTTTGTACCACACCTACTGAATAGGCTGGATCAGATATTATATTTATGTCTCCCGGATAATAAGCAAGAGCTAGAATGATTGCATACAATTCATCCTGCTGAGTGGAGTGAAAAGTAGTTCTGATTACTCTATAGTTAAGTCACGAGAGTATACAGTGCAAATATTATGTTTGGATGAATTTGTAAAGATAGTTGGTCCTTTAAGAGGAACTTTAGAAACCTTTTCTTCAGGAATCCATTGCCAATTATGTAAGAGTCTGGTAATCTTTAATGGAGACCCGTGTGTAAAATTTGGAGCCATGGCTAATAAAATTTGCCACTCTGGGATGGTTTCACCGCACACATTAACTTGTGCATTAGTATAAAAGGTGTATATCTTGTCAGGTCTTATCCCAGATAATTGTACTGCTAGCTTAATGGCCTTTAATAAAATTCTAGCCACAAGCTCTAGGTAAGGAGTAAGGTTTTGTTCTGGTTGTGCTGGGAGGTTCACCCACTCTATCACACTGTCTCCTTGATGAAGGGCTGCTGTGGGTGCCTCTTGTGGTAGCAAAAACTGATATTTCCAAGGGTTTTTGAGTGACTCTTTCAATCACATTGGATAAAGCCAGTTAAACTTCTCTCAAAGCCTCTTGAGCTTCTTTTGTAAGCTGGAGAGGTGAGTTTAAAACATTGTCTTCTCTTAAAATGTAATTTAATGGTTGCAATTGATAGGTAGTCAAGCCTAACACTGGACGCATCCATTGGATATCTCCTATCAATTTCTGGAAGTCATTTAAGGTGTTTAGCTTCTCTGTTCTTAAGGAAAGTTTTTGAACTGTAAGCACCTTAGGGTATATTTCATATCCTAAATATTGAAAAGGAGCATGTCTTTGAATTTTTTTCTGGAGCTATGTACAATTTATAATTCCTTGGTGTTTCTATGGTCTTTTGTAGACATGCTTCTTACATTTGTTCCTCAAGTGCACATCCCAATATATCATCCATGTAATGTAATAACATTACTTTTGGAAATGCTTTTCTTACTGGAATAGCAGCAGCAGCAACATACATTTGACACATATGAGGGCTGTTTTTCATTCCGTGTGGCAAAACTATCCATTCATATCTTTTATAAGGCTCAGCTAAGTCAACGCTGGGCACTGAAAAAGCAAATCTTTTCATAATCCTTTTTATCTAGAGGGATAGATAATGTCTATAACCCAAAGAGGCCAAAGAGGTAATTGAGTAGGAGATGGAAGTCCAGATTGGAGAGTTCCCATAGTTTCATTTACTTTTCTTAAATTAGTCAACATCCTCCATTTTCCAGATTTCTTTCTTACAACAAATGCTGGGGAATTCCAAGGACTTAGAGAAGGTTGTAATTGTCCTTGGTGAAGTTGCCCCTGTACTATATCTAATAAGGCTTGAATTTTATTGCTAGCTAAGGGTCACTGTTCTATCGACACTGGTGTATCAGTTTTCTATTGAATAGGAACAGATGAAAGTGTTGTCAGGCCTTCAAAAGCAGACCTGCCTAAAAAATTTAAGTACTCATTTTTAATCCTAATTGTTGTAAGATGTCTCTTCCCCACAGATTGATACAGATTTTTTTAGCTATAAAAGGAGTAAAAACTCCTGTTGCACCTTCAAATAGCCATCTCAAAGGGGTAGCACTAACTTCAGCTGCTATTGATCCTCCTATGCCAGACATGTAGGTGTCTGCCTTAATCTTTGGCCAGTGACTGGGCCAGTTGGTACCTCTAATGACTGTATGATTTGCACCAGTATCTACCAATCCTAATGGTATGCCATTTATATAGATAGTGAGCATAGGTCAGTTAGCTGTAACTGCTACTGTCTGGTATATTCCTGGCTTTTGTTACTTGGAGTCAGAATCTGGGTGATTATCACCAGATTGCTTATTAGGAGTCTGTACCTATAAACCTGATGCTACTACTTCTCCTGGGTGATAAGTCACACATTGTCTACTTGTATTAGTGACTGGATTATTATCTACACATTCCCTAGTTTCCCACATCAGTGTATGGATGGACACTGTTTTGTAAGTACTCTCAGGAAGTGAAATGGTCAAGTCTATTGTGCCTGGAGGCAAGCAATCCATAGACTGGAGAGGAACAGATTTCACCTCTCCAGGGGATATCTCAGTTGTCCCAGCTGCATACAACTCTATTCTCCCCAATTGTAATCCCTTTCTCCCATAAGGTTGCTTCCTGGTTGATTGACTGTGTAATCCCTTTCTCCCATCAGATGGCTTCCTGGCTGATTGGTCATGTCTGGTTACTGGGCTTCTAGGCATTCTCTGGGTGTAGCATTCGCTGCCATTATGCCCCAAGCGTTTTTTGCCTGAGGCTCTGGAGCTGGGCCCCTCATCCCGTTTCCCTGAATCAGTCTACACTCTGATGCCCAATGGAATCCTCTGTTGCATTTTGGACATGGGATATTGGGTCTTGTTCTCCCACCCTGTTTTCTCACTCTGTCTCTATGCCAACATTGAGCTTTCAGATGCTCTACTTTACCACATTGAAAGCATTGACGAGTCTCTCTGGAAGTCCCTTGCCAAAAGGGACTATCTTCCCATGTTGGGATCTTGGGAAGTCTGCATCATAGTCTAGTTATAAAAGGCATTTGTGCCCATTGTGGCACAGCGTCTTATGATCTCCTCTAAAGGAGCATCCTTTCTTAGTCCTAGTATATAATTCTTCTACAAACCTCATTAGCATTTTCTTTAGCAAGTTGCCTTATCAAAATGTCTGTTACTGCATTTTCACTATTAGTCTGTATGATAGCTATCTGCAAACATCCCACAAAATCATCAAAGGGTTCATTTGGTCCTTGTGCAATTTTTGTGGAGGTCTTAGTATGGCAGAAACTAGGCATTGACCCACACTTAGCACTGTACACAAAGATAAGGTCAAAATGGGTTCATGACCTAAGCATAAAGAATGAGATTATAAATAAATTAGAAGAACATAGGATAGCTTACCTCTCAGACCTGTGGAAGAGGAAGGAATTTATGACCAAAGAATAACTAGAGATCATTATGGATCACAAAATAGAAAATTTTGATTATATCAAATTGAAAAATTTTTGTTTAAACAAAACTAATGCAGACAAGATTAGAAGGGAAGCAATAAACCGGAAAAACATTTTTACAGTTAAAGGTTCTGATAAAGGTCTCATTTCCAAAATATATAGAGAATTAACTCTAATTTATAAGAAATCAAGCCATTCTCCAATTGATAAATGGTCAAAGGATATGAACAGACAATTATTAGATGAAGAAATTGAAGCTATATCTAGCCATATGAAAAGATGCTCCAAGTCATTATTAATCAGAGAAATGCAAATTAAGACAACTCTGAGATACCACTAGACACCTGTCAGATTTGCTAGGAAATACGGAATGTTGAAGGGGATGTGGGAAAACTGGGACACTGATACATTGTTGGTGGAATTATGAATACATCCAGCCATTTTGGACAGCGATTTGGAACTATGCTCAAAAGTTATCAAACTTTGATCCAGCAGTGTTACTGGGCCTATATCCCAAAGAGATTTTAAAGAAGGGAAAGGGACCTGTATGTGCAAGAATGTTTGTGGCAGCCCTCTTTGTAGTGGCCAGAAACTGGAAATTGAGTGGATGCCCATCAATTGGAGAATGGCTGAATACATTGTGGTATATGAATATAATGGAATATTATTGTTCTGTAATAAATGACGAGCAGGATGATTTCAGAAAGGCCTGGAGAGACTTACATGAACTGATGCTGAGTGAAATGAACAGGACCAGGAGATCATTAAATACTTCAACAACAATACTATACGATGATCAATTCTGAAGGACGTGGCCCTCTTCAACAATGAGATGAACCAAATCAGTTCCAATAGAGCAGTAATGAACTGAACCAGCTACACCCAGAGAAAGAACTCTGGGAGTTGACTATGAACCACTACATAGAATTCCCAATCTCTCTATTTTTGTCCACCTGCATTTTTTATTTCCTTGACACATTAATTGTACACTATTTCAAAGTCCGATTTTTTTTTTTTGTACAGCAAAATAACTATATGGACATATAGTATATTGTATTTAACTTATACATTAACATATTTAACATGTATTGGTCAACCTGCCATCTGGGGGAGGGGGTGGGGAGAAGGAGGGGAAAAATTGGAACGAAAGGTTTTGCAATTGTCAATGCTGAAAAATTACCCATGCATATATCTTGTAAATAAAAAGCTATAATTAAAAAAAAAAAAAAAAAAAAGACTACAAGCAGAATATGAATGAAAATCTCTGTGACTCCAAGTCCCCAAAGTCTCCAGAATCTCCAGGTTTGGTCTCACTTTCCTCCTTTACAGTATAGACTCTTTTTGGCCAGTAATGCACTACCCCCAATTTTGAATCTTTCATCCTTATTCTTTTGTCAATGATAGCCTACCTTCAACCCTCTGTCACTCCCTACCATCTGCTTTCACCAACCCAATTCAAAAGTTGCTAATAGAAGTGATACAACTGTCCTAAATCCACTGAAAATGCATTGTTACCTTATACCAAATGGACTCTTCACTGACTCAGTCACTAACTCAAGAAACTATGCCAAATTTTCTCTTCATTCCTCACTCTTTCTCAAATAACTTTACTAAGGCCATCTATTCCATTTCCTTCAGTGTATAGCTGAGGAAACCTAGGTCCAGAATAGTTAAATGACTTTCCCAAAGCTATACAGATGGTATAAGATGTAGAATTTGAAACCTTTGACTGCAGAGGGAGGCTTCATAGTATAATGGAGAAAATACTAAACTTGGCATCCTGGGATCCTCTTCTTTCTCACTTATATCTATTGAATTCCTGATTTTCCTCAGTACTCAGTTCCAATTTCAAGCTGGTCCCATAACTGCCATAATCTTCCATCTACTCTTAAAGTACCCAGATGTGCCTATTTATTAACAAGATGTCTTCCCCATTAGAATGAGTTTCTTGAGGACAGGAAATATTTTCTTTTATATCCCCAAAGCTCAGCATAGTTTCTATCACATACTAAGTGCCTAACAAAAGCTTTGTTGACTGATTGATTTGATGACCTAAGTTCAAGTACCAACATTGTCTTACTAATTGTGTGGCTTTGAGCAGATCAATTGATTTCTCTAACCATTATCACTTCAAGTCTGAACTCCTGTGATAGCCTTTCTCTTGGTCTCATTGCCAAGTCCTTTCCCACTCCAAACCATCAGTCGCTCAGACATCAAAATGAACTTCCTTAAGCTCAGGTCTGAGTATATTACTCCAAAACACACACACACACACACACACACACACACACACACACACACACACACACACAAACACATACACATACACATACACACACCCCATGGTCAAATATAACATCTTATTTTTAAAGCCCTTCATAACATGGCCTTTTCCTATGTTTAATTTTACACTTTATTATTTTGTTATTCAGTTAGATTAGCAAGGCTAAATAAACTCTCCACCTTCTTTTAGTTATTAAATTTATTCTGTCCTCAAGCTGTTGAGTTCTGAAAGTTCTCAAGAAAGATTTCCATTCCCTTAAATAATTTTCCTTTTGTTTTAGGGAGAAAACAATACTTTTTAAAATTTAATTTAATTTAATTTTTATTTTTAATTTAATTAAATAATTAATTTTTAATAGAACAGATTTTAAAATTGACTTAACTTTAGTTCATGAAATTTCCTAAATTCCAATTAAGTGTTCCAGACAAACTGAATTGCCATTTGGATATTTTCCAATTCAAACAAATCATTTCTCTTTTGTGACCCAAGAAAGGGGTAAAGTGTCAGTTTTTTGTTACTTAGCCCTTAGAAGTCTGACTAGATAATTCAGAAGCAGGCTGTTTGTTGCTAGAGTTTTAAAAGTATCAGAGAACTGCTTTTCTGTTTTCCTAAAGTTTTCATACTCTTAAATCTTTTGTTAACACAGTTAGTGTTGATAGATTACAATTTACATATCTCTTTAATAAGCTTTGATTAAAGCTTCTTTAAAACTGCTTTTACTGTCATCATTATTTGAGACAAATAACAAATAACAAATTTCACTGAACTGTGTATATTTTCTTTATTTCCCTCTTACTCCTTAGTCCAAGTATCCCTGCTGCATTCAGGGAAAGAGGGAAAGGGGAAGAAAGAAAAAGAGATTCTCTTTCCTCTATGCACTAGCGAACTAGTCCTGGTGAGGTTTTAATTTAGCCACAAATTACATAGCTAATACATTTCTGTAACTGAAACAGAAAATAGTAGGCTTACTGAAAGGAGAGGCTGAAGGGCTTTCTCACCTAACACTACCCTGCTGAGTGCTGCCAGGGGCACCCAGATTCTTCCCAGACAGTTGCTGGATAGAACCTGCTGAAGGCTGAGGTAGCTGGTGCCAGGATCTCCCTTTGGTGAGAGTTTCAGGTGCAAAGGTTCAGGGAATACTGACCATGAATCTTGACCCCCCACTCTATCCCCATTCCCCAAATCTGGATTGGGGAGCTGTTTGAGCAAGGTTGTGAGAGGTCCTCATGGCTGTTGCTGCTTTCCCCATTTCTACAAATGAGGCAGAATTTGTTTCCCTACTATTATTCTGCAGTCTCTTTTCTTAGTCTTATATGAGATAAGAGGGATTAGCAAACAGAAGAATTTGGGCTACACTCAGGACTCTGAGGAGTAGAGCATGCTGAGTGATTAGGATTGTGAAAAGGGTCCCTTACCTTCTAGGGTGCTTTCTCAATGAAGTAGAAGGAGACTCCAAATAAGATAGAAGTCAAAGAGGGGTTAGCAAAAAGTCGCTGTTTTTCTAGTTATTTTTAATGACTAATTGTTAAATTTCTTAATAATTTCTCTCAAAACCTTGAGAATCTGCTGTCATTTTTGCAGTTCTATAATTTTAATTAGCTAACTTTATTTCTGTAGCCTCTAGCTTGACAATAATTGAGATCCACAGAAAAAAATCAGGGTTTTTCCTTTTTAAGGTGGGAATCAAGGATATTAAAAACCGAATTTTTTGTTGCACAGGAAGAATTGGATTCAGAAGGTAAAAATAACAGTTTACACTCATTTCCCAGTGTTCCTTTTCTGGATGTAGTTGGTTCTGTCCATCATTAATCAATTGGAATTGGATTAGCTCTTCTCTATGTTGAAGAAATCCACTTCCATCAGCATACATCCTCGTACAGTATCATTGTTGAAGTGTATAATGATTTTCTGGTTCTGCTCGTTTCACTCAGCATCAGTTGATGTAAGTGTCTCCAAGCCTCTCTGTATTTCTCCTGTTGGTCATTTCTTATAGAACAATAATATTCCATAACATTCATATACCATAGTTTACCCAACCATTCTCCAATTGATGGACATCCATTCAGCTTCCAGCTTCTAGCCACTACAAAAAGGGCTGCCACAAAAATTTTGGCACATACAGGTCCCTTTCCCTTCTTTAGTATTTCCTTGGGGTATAAGCCCAGTAGTAGTATGGCTGGGTCAAAGGGTATGCACATTTGATAACTTTTTGAGCATAATTCCAGATTGCTCTCCAGAATGGTTGGATTCTTTCACAACTCCACAATGCATCAGTGTCCCAGTTTTCCCACTGCCCCTCCAACATTCATCATTATTTGTTCCTGTCATCTTAGCCAATCTGACAGATGTGTAATGATACCTCAGAGTTGTCTTAATTTGCATTTCTCTGATCAATAGTGATTTGGAACACTTTCATATGAGTGGAAATAGTTTTAATTTCATCATCTGAAAATTGTCTGTTCATATCCTTTGACCATTTATCAATTGGAGAATGGCTTGATTTCTTATAAATTAAAGTCAATTCTCTGTATATTTTGGAGATGAGGCCTTTATCAGAACCTTTAACTGTAAAAATGTTTTCCCAATTTGTTACTTCCCTTCTAATCTTGTTTGCATTAGTTTTGTTTGTGCAGAAACTTTTTAATTTGGTGTAATCAAAATTTTCCATTTTGTGATCAATAATGGTCTCTAGTTCTCCCTTGGACACAAACTCCTTCCTCCTCCACAAGTCTGAGAGGTAAACCATCCCATGTTCCTCCAATTTATTTATGATTTCGTTCTTTATGCCTAAATCTTGGACCCATTTTGATCTAATCTTAGTATGTGGTGTTAAATGTGGGTCCATGCCTAGTTTCTGCCATACTAATTTCCAGTTTTCCCAGCAGTTTTTGTCAAATAATGAATTCTTATCCCAAAATTTGGGATCTTTGGGTTTGTCAAAGATTAGATTGCTATTTTTATTCACTATCTTGCCCTGTGAACCTAACCTATGCCACTGATCAACTAGTCTATTTCTTAGCCAATACCAAATGGTTTTGGTGACTGTTGCTTTATAATATAGCTTTAAATCAGGTACACTTAGACCACCTTCCTCTGACTTTTTTTTCATTAGTTCCCTTGCAATTCTCGACTTTTTATTCTTCCATATGAATTTTGTTGTTATTTTTTCTAGGTCATTAAAATAGTTTCTTGGGAGTCTGATTGGTATAGCACTAAATAAATAGATTAGTTTGGGGAGTATTGTCATCTTTATTATATTCGCTCGGCCTATCCACGAACACTGAATGTCTTTCCAATTATTTAAATCTGACTTTATTTTTGTGGCAAGTGTTTTGTAATTTTGCTCATATAATTCCTGACTCTCCTTTGGTAGATATATTCCCAAATATTTTATACTATCGACTGTTATTTTGAATGGAATTTCTCTTTGTATCTCTTGCTGTTGGATTGTGTTGGTAATGTATAAAAATCCTGAGGATTTATGTGGATTTATTTTGTATCCTGCGACTTTGTTAAAATCCTGAATTATTTCTAATGTAATTCCTTTACTTAAAGCTTAAAGTCTACAGATTGATGATATTCTCTTATAATTTTTGCTGCATCATTAGGATCAGGAGCTTCAATAACTGGCAAAGCTAATTGCATTTCTAAAGGGACTTCCTCTCCTCTTTCTTTGGCTCTCTTAATTGCCTCCTGAACTAGCCTGAGTGGTTCATCAGTATTAAGAATTTGGCTTCCCTTGAGATCTGAGTTTATGAGAGGAATCCAGACAGGATGCCAGAAGGAGGGGAAGAAGGGAGGAAGCTGTAAGTTGTGCTGATTCTCCTCTTTTATCAGCATTAAACATTCTATATTTTTTATCATTTCTTCTTCCTCCAAAGTATTGGTGGAAGAATCTACTGTAAGGATTTTAGCAATTAATGGAGCTGTCTCTGGAGGTTGAAAACATGTTTACAAAATATTCCAAATAGAAAATATAGTAATTGAAAGAGCACCTGGTCCATTTTTCTTAAAATATTCATCCATCCGTTTTCCCATTTTATCACATTTTCCCAGATCAATCGTAACCCTTGAGGAAACCAGGAATTGCATATTTCTACAAACTCCAAAAATTCTTGTAACTATTCTGTGCTGTTAGGGTCAAAAGACAAATGGGTCAAGCCAGTCAAGGAGGTTGAACTTCAGAGCCCTGGAAGTAATTTCTGTGACCAGAGACCGCCTCTGTGGGCAGGACCCTGGTCATATTGAGATAGCTTCATAATGGGAGATGTCTCCCTCTATGATTGGCTGTGCATGTGACCTCACAGACCCTACTTAAGCTCATTCTAGGAAGAGGTCTATCTCTTTTTCCTGGAGTAGCAGAGAGGTAGAGACAGGTAGTAAATATGTGGGTCTCTCACAGACCTGGTGTCTACATGGGAGTTGACAAGAGGTCAGGGCAATATGTGAGCAAGTAAATAAAAGATTTTAAGTTTCCGTGTGTCTATTCTTGAGCACGCTATTGGTTTAAAACTACAGTTTGAGAAACTGTAGCCAGAGACCTCTGAAGACCTCAGAATGAGGTAAGCTGGGTAAAGTTAGTTTATACACTGCAAAAGTCAGTGGCCAGAGGATTCTCTAAAGCTCTGGGAATTAGGAGAGACTGACAATGTAAAGAATGCAGAATAGGGCCAGGGCATTCACAAATGAAGTGGCTGCATAGAGTTAAGCATTTTCTTTACACTATGGTAATTATTAACCTTTTTTCTTTAAATAATTTTAAAAATACTTTCAGATAATATTCTCTACCTTTGCCACCTGATTGATTTTGCCCCATTCTGATTCAATATGTGTATTATGTTGATATCATCTAGACAAGGATCAATCTTATTTCTTATATTTTATTTTTTATATGTGATATTTTATATCTTAATCCTTGTGTTAGCTGTTAATAAATTTCACCTCTTGCTTACTGTCTTTTTCCTTAATTGTTGAGCTCACCAAAAGGTCATTCTCCTGCCGGTTCATTCAAAGTCCCTGTTCTAGGTGCCAACTGTCAGAGTCCAGCTCCAATGAATATCGAAAGTGTGAATCTAGACTGAATATTCCATGAACCAGGCTGGAAAATATGCTTTGCAGTTTTTCCTTTATTAGTCTGAGAGTCAGAATTTATATACTCCTTAAGCTAGTGTTGCATTCACACCAGTTACGTCCAGGTGGTACTATGTACATTCCAGGGCTAATGTATAGACTATATTTTGACATTTCAGCTCCACCTTAATTAGCAATAACAAGGTATCTATCCAAGCAGGGTCATAAATAACAGTAATTATTAATACCAAGGTATTTGTCAAAACAATTATAAATAGCATAGCTGTTCTGCCTTGTTCCTGTCAAATGCATTCTCCATCAAGATTATCCTAAATTTATTTTGAGCATGTCTTTCATCTATTGTTAAGGGAGGTGGTAGGCCAATGCTTTGAATCATTGGCCCTTACAAAGAACAGGTCTCAAGTAATACCGGAACCAGACTCTTCCTGTGCATGGACTTAATCAGTACTGGCCCTCTACAACTGGCCATTTTGTAAAACAGATTAAAACCTAGGGAGAAGTACAGAAAAAGGGGTAGGGAATATTAATGAAAGGATTGACCAGAGATACAGACCTTCATGGGCATAGATGCAAGTAAGTTATGGAGGCCAAAAAGATGGGGGTAGAATAACTTTCTATTCAACTTATCTTTATTATCACTAGAAAGTTGTTAAGATTATTTTTTTCTATAATGCTGAAAAGTAAAAGTCCCTAAAGTATCATTACACAAAGCTAGTTATTTCTTTTAGTAGAATACAAAGTAAACTTCTAGCTTGTTTTTGTATTCATGTAGGCCTTTCTTCAGACACTAAAATTAATAATAAATTAATAGTTTCAAAATTGACTTGCTTGCTCTCAGAGAATAGAAGGGATTTAACATATCCTTTGTTCCAGACATACTGCCTTTCTGAATATTGCTTAAGAGTTTCTTTAGTCCCCTCTTTCCACTCCCCTCCCCTCCAGTGAGTAGACACAGAGCAAAAATTAGCAGCTAGACTAGGTGATAAATGATTCATTCACTCTGCCTTCAATTGCAACCTGTGGAAAACCAGAAAGATTCAAAAAAGAGTAATATAAATAATCATTTCCTTGCCATTCCTGGATTTAAAGAGAAATTACTGCAATCAAAATACATATTACTAAATATTATACTATCAGGGTCCACCACTTAATCCCCTTATTTTAGCTCTTAAGTTCTTTTTGACAAACCCTCCTATGGAGTGTAAAATCCTGCAGAATTTCTTTATTTCAATTCAAATCCAAATGTGCTGAAACTTTGTCACTGGTTGTGCCAACACACACACACACACACACACACACACACACACACACACACACACACACACCATGAGACCTGATTGTGATTACTTCCAATTTATACACCAGGTCAAAGAATACATGGACACATTAGCAAACTGGAGGGAAAAAAAAAAAAACCACAGTGGATACCAAACATTCCATGAGAACACAGAAAAGAAAACATTATTTTTCTTACTGCTGAGAAATATAGTCAACTTCCTGAGGAGAAAGAAATGTCTTCAACTAAATCACTATCATAATTAATTTTCTCTTTTTCTCCTTACCCTCTGTTAGTCAACTATAGGTTAGTCAACCAAGATTTACCACTTTCAGAAAGGTGAAGGTGGAAAGAAATCATTTAATCATAAATTTAGAGCTGAAAATGGACTTTAGAGGCTATCAAGATTGCCCGTTTCTTTGGAGAATTTTGATTCTATAAAATTTCAAAGGTTTTCCACAAATAAATCAAATGTAGTTAAAAAAAAAAAAAAAGAGGAAAGCAGGTAAATGGAGGGGGAAATCTTCACAGTGAGTTTCTGTAATAAATGTTATATGATTAGAATATATAAGGAACTGATTCAAATTTATAAAAACTAAAACCATTTCCTATAAATAAATATTCAATGAATAAAAAGAAGCAATGGTGGTCAGAGGAAAAACTTTAAGCTATCAACTACCATATAAGCAAATGTCCTTATGCAATGATAATTAGAGAAGTGCAAATTAAAATTTTGAAGTTTCACTTCACATCCATCAGATTGGCAAAGACTATAAGAACTGAATGACAAACAATAGAGGAATGTGGGAAAACAAGAACTTTGCCCACCTGTTGCTGAAACTATGAATTGATCTCACAATTCTGGAAAGCAATTTGAAATGATGCCCCAAAAGTTACTGAATTGTGCATACCTTTTGGCCCAGGTATCACATCATTAAGCTATATATAGCTTTGCACTATAACCTTTGACAAATCAAAGAAAAGAATCTATATGCACAATAATATTTTATAGCAGCTGTTTTCAAGGTCACCAAAAATTGGAAAGTAAAGGTGTAAAGGGCCAGAACTCTGAAAAGGTGGACTTGAATCCAGGACAACAGGGTGCTTATAATTAAGCACCTACTCAGTGTGAGATAATGGTTCTCTAAACATATACTTCATGTGATATGGTGATGTAATGGCGCATGATCAGTGTGCTGTAGTGATGTAATCGTACTGAGATATTTAAGGAAGTCTCAGACACAGAGAAGATTCAAAACTCCAGATTCTAGACTCCAGACTCCATCTTTGACCAGCCTCATGGTGGCTCTCCTGCCTTCATCACTACTCCACTGAAACTAAGGACTCAGGGGGATCCTGAGATCTTCCAGAAAGCTAGCCGGGACACTACATAAGGGGATATTCTATGAGATAAACAAATTATGGCATGTGAACATAATAGAATATTACTCTCATAAGAAATGATGAAATGGACTGTTTCAGAGGAAACTAGGAAGAGTCATGAACTAACACAGATTGAAGCAGAACAAGAATAATTTTACAATGATGAAAAGATTTAGAGGAAACAACTGTGAAAAACTAAAATTCTGAAAAATAAGATGATAAACCAGAAACCACTCTATCCCATATCAGAAAATTTAACATGTAGTAATATTTTTTTTCTTTCAGATACAACCACTGTGTACATTTGTTTTGCCAAATCATGTCTTTACTATTAAAAGCATTCTTTTTTGGTGTTTTGTATTTGCTAAGTAGAGGAAGAGACAGTGATGTGGTCAGATTAATTAAAAATAAATAAATAAACAAGAGATGTCTCTCTTAAAAGGGAAAGGCAGGCATACAGGGAGCAATCTGCGTGATATAAATTCAGATTATGTAAATAAAATTTATTTTAAAATGGGAGGAGGGGAAAGCATGCTCCTTAAAAGTGCTTGTTTTCGCTTCTTCCTCATCTTGCATTCACTTGGGTCTGTGTCTACTTGCGAGTTCGAGCGTTAGAACATGCAATGGCTCTCAGAAGAATGAGTGAGCAGTTCCACTGCAGGAAAAAATGGCAGATAAGGGATAGGAAAGAAAAAGAAAATTCACTCTTCTTAAGCTGTAAAAGAGCTTCGGGGTTGGCAGGTTTAATTTTAGAGAGGGTGCTATGAGCGAAGTCAGACTTCAGCCAGTCAAAAGCCGGAAAAATTGTTTTCAGCTCTTTGTTCTTTGCATTGCGTTTTAACACACTTATACTTTATCTCTTTCTTAACTCTCCCATTCGATGATTTTGCCAACTGTTTGAAAAAGAATCTGACAATTAATTAATTTGAGACTTTCTTCAGCACATATGAAGACAAGAAAAAATCAAATTGGATAATCCAATATCAAGAAAAGAACAAAAAAAACCTTTGTCCACAAAAATGACAAATTGTCCTCGATATTCAACTTTTGTCTATGCATAGATTCACTAACAGAAGCTCACACACCTAGCCAAGCTGTTGGATCTGGAAGGGTAGAGTTGAGAGGTAGGTTCCAAAGAAGGAATCGTAAAATTGGCAAGGGGTAGGTGGAATTTAACTTTAACTGGAAAGGTATGGTATCCAAGGGTAACTCTGTTTTAAGACATTAAACCCAGTTGTTTCCTGTTCCAGTTTCCCAGGAGGACATTTTCCTGTAAACTGGATATTGAGCACATATCCAAATAATCCTTTCTGTTCCTTGATACAGGATTATTATAAGTCAGATTATTACAGGTTAAGACTCCCCTGAACTGAGTAGCAGTAAGTTAGTGATTATTGCATTTGTGTCTTGCTGAGAGTCTAAAATTTAATTCTTTAATCAGGAGAGAATAGTGCTTTCCTGAGATGCTATCTTTCCTGAAAAGGTGAGAATAAATAGGTAAAGCTATTCTCCCTTGGTTGGCGTTGGCTTGATCAAGAACTTAATGGTGGTGGTGGTGGTGATATCCTTCTTGTTGTTGTTGTTAGGAAGCATATACTCCTTCATTTCAAATCCCAGAACAACCTCCTCCCCTCCCCTTTTGTCTTCTAATGAGGAAGGAAAAATGCATCTCTCATCAGATGAAAAAATCAAAATCTCTCAGGCTTTCCACCCCAATCACTCTGTTGAATATGGCCTCCTTTCTTGTTACCCACACACTACTCCATTATCCACAGTACTACCCATCTGATACATCTATTGGAGGGATGAGGGATGGGAAAGGGAATTGACTTTTCTTCCTCCAATTATCTCCAAGTCCTTACAATACAAATACCAAGGTGCCTTAAAGAACTTGACTTGCTGGCATTAAAAATATGTGGTTTAGGGGCAGCTGGGTGGCGCAATGGTATAGAGCACCAACCCTGAACTCAATAGTTCAAATCTGATCTCAGTCATTTAACAATTCCTAAGTGTGTGACCCTGGACAAGTCACTTAACCCCAATTGCCTCAGCAGGAAAAAAAGATATGTTTTTATGATATGTAATATATGATTATATATATTTGATATATGTCATATTGGCATATAAATATATCATATATGATACATATTCATAAGATATATATAGTTTATAAAGATATTTCTTGATGTGTGCCTTAGTAGCCTGCCTACTTGGCTTATCCTTCATACTATTACTATCTGTACTCTACCCTGGTGTTTCTATTAGTTGGGTTGATCTTGCTGAGGAAACTGAGTTCATTAGAGAAAGATTTGTTCTTTGGACAATTTCCTTTCAAGCGCTCCTACAAACCAACTTGCACCTGTTTCATCCTCCTAGAATGGGAAAAGGTCCTGGGAAAAATCTCACCACACCCTCGTTGAAGTCCACTTAAGATGTGAACTATTTGCTGACACTGAAGAAGAGCTACTCTCTTTAGGATGCAGGTACCTAAGGGGAAATCCTCAAATGGTTCGTGTACTAGTGGACTCTTCTTTATTTCCCTCTAGTCGCGGCAAGAGTCCAAAGTTGGGTGGACTCAGTCAACATAATGATGCAAACAAAAGGCAGACGTTAGGTAGTGGAGCGGGGCTGGCAGAAGGAAAAAGTAAATGCGAACTGTGTCTGTGATCTAGCAAGGAAGAGGAGGGTTCCGGACTTTCCGTGAGTGATGGGAGAGAGAAAGGAGGGTTCTTTTGTGTGTTCCCAGCCTGTACACAGGCAGTTATTTATCTGTTACCCGTCTTCTGTGGACAGTTGCCTATTTTCGGAGCTTTAGGATCTCAGGTAGTCTGTGGGAACTGTTTGTGTGTAGCCTAGCAACTAAGTATCTCAACACAATTGTTATTAGGAAGAATGCGGGACTGAAAAAAAAGGAATTGATACAAACCGTACAAAATTTAAATTGAAGGAACGGCTTCACATCCGGCAGGATGGCGTGCCGTGATCGTATAGTGGTTAGTACTCTGCGTTGTGGCCGCAGCAACCTCGGTTCGAATCCGAGTCACGGCAAGTTTAGCTCTCCCTTTTTTTTTTCTTTAATTATCATTTCCCGATTTCGTTTCTCGTAAGATACGATTTGAAGACTTTTATATAATATCCAGTCCAACAAAGCAATAAGGTTTAACATCCTTCCATCACTCTTCTAAGTATTTTTCAGGAGCCGCCTGTTGATTTCTTAGTCAAAATATAATAATTATTATAACATGTATGTAGTTGCTTTAAGTTTTGCAAAGTGCTTACAAAAAGGGAGGTTATAAGGGTCTTTTTGTTTTGTTTCTTTTAATAAATTGTATTATTATCTCTTATTTTAAAACATCTAGCTTAATTTTCCCTGCATCCCTTCTCCTCACAGCGAGCTTATTCTTTATAACTTTTTTTTTTTTTTTTTTTTTGCTGAGGCAATTGAGGGTAAAATGACTTGCCCAAGGTCACACAACTAGGAAGTGGTAAGCGTTTAAGGCCAAATTTGAACTCAGGTTCTCCTGATTTCAGGGCTGGTACTCCAATTATTTAAAAACAACAAGAAAACCAGTAGAATTTTAAAAATCTAATCATGTGTACAATGTTCCAGAGCCCTAAATTCCCTCGCAGCTATGCAAAAGGAGAAATGGATTCTTATATCTCTCCCTAGTGCTAAATTTATAACTTTGCAGTGTTCTTTTTCAGTTGTTTTGTGACCATTGTGCTTCTAATTTCATTGTTAGAGTAGATGAAATTTTTAAGGAGTTGGCTCCTTGGTCCTTTGGAAGTAAAATCACCCTAGAAGTTTCTGATTCGAATTATTTTTCTTCTCATATACACTTGATTCCCACAGTCCTGACTTTATTCCCTACGAGAAAATAGACAAGTCTCTCTTATCATTAATTGTCCTCCAACTCCCTTTTTTTTACCCCCTCTTAGATTCATTAAGTGCTTTGGACATTTATTGTAAAATAAAATTTTACTGTAAAAGAAATTTTAATGTAAATTTAAATAACTATACTTAGTATGTATTTATTTAGCAAAAGTGAAAGGTCATATATGTACTCATGCTCCTGACTCCACCCCAAGCCCTCTATGCACTTCACAACTCAGCTGCGTCTAAGCTTTTCGTGGTGATCTTTTAATAAATGTTTATTATGAGCATCATAATTTAAGATAGATACATATCTTTTAAAACTTTTTTTAAAAATAACTTGTCAACTGTTCACCTCTCAAAAGATAATGTATGGGTCATGTTTTTATTCAACTATAACTTCTGCCTTTTGCCATCATTCATGAGAATAAGAATTAATACATTTACTCCAATAGTCTGTTTTCTCATCAATCACTAGACAAATATCGCACAGAGTTCCAAGAGAAAAGTTTAATACTAAAAGATATTCTGAAAACCTTATGAACCTTAATATCATCTATTCCCTTTTCTCTGCCATAGTTGCTGCAGAGCCGAAGACAGCACAGAAGGTGCTCAAAGTTGGCCATGGCACAAGAATCCAACACCAAGGGACCAATTTATTGGTGATGTGTCACCCAGGAATTAGGTGGATTTGTACCAGAGAAACAAAGGCTTATGCTGATTGGACCGTGCTCAGGGCTAGCTTGCCAGAACCCGCCAAACTTTGTTAATTTCCAACACTGCCTATTGAATATCAATCAGGATGTAGTCTAGGATTTTTGCAGAGGATAGCTTCGGACAAACCTCAATTAGCATCAGCTAATTGAAGAAGAGGTTGCCTAGGGAAGTGCCGGAGAAGTTCCTTCCTACGTTTTAATTGCCGGGAAAGTTATTCTAGGGAAGAAAAGCCAGACTGCTTAGCCTACTTCGTCTGATCCAAAAGGTAACGTGTTTCCGCCCGGTTTCGAACCGGGGACCTTTCGCGTGTTAGGCGAACGTGATAACCACTACACTACGGAAACCCACCCGATGGAAGTTGCTCCCCAATAAAATCCTTAAATAAATGGAGACAGCTCATTCCCGATGAATAATTAAGTCAATAAATGGAAGAACAAATAAATGAATAAATAAATAAATAAATAGTTTCTGATCTTAGCATGCTGCTCAAATTTTAATTATGAACTCCTACCAATTGGGAATTCTTTAGAAAATTCTAAATATGCTCAGAAAAATGAGTATACGTGAAAAAGGAGATTTTCTAAAATCACTAACATAAGTATGTTCTGAGACTACAGAAGGAGCAATTCCTAGTTCATAGTTCCTTGAATCTAGGTGACCAAATTGTTGTTTTGATTAATTCTGCTTTTAACGAACCCTGTGGCTAGGCTACTATCTGAAAAAGATCCTATGGTTAGCTGCTTTAAAATTTTTAACATGGATTAGAGCCAGAACTAAGGTTTATAAGCTGTCTTTCCCCTAACCCTAACTGCCAATGGTCTGGGTTACCAAAACAAGATACAATTTTGAAACAGAAGAATTCAAGAGAGCATTCATTATTAAGAATCCAGTAGACCCACCGAAGTAGGTCGGCCTAGCACTTCGCAGGAGGGAGTTGATTAGGAGGCTGGGAAGGCAGCAAAATGAAGACAAAGGCCTGAGTATTGAACCAAATTCTCTCAGGAATATAAATTCCTAATTTGGACGTCTCATTAACAGTTTATTCTATTTGTTTCCATTCTTTTCATTGACTCAAACACTGAGTGTTTGAGGGAAAGTATGCTATAAATGGTAAGGTAGAATGGGTATATTTTGCAGCTAATTATAAATACTCCTTTTTTCAACTTTGATTTCAGCTAATTATAGAAGCTCTCCAGTGTGGAGTTCTTAAATTGTATAGGTTGACGAATTCGGATACACAGAATAAATAATCTTAACACCCTAGCGTAGTGGTTAGCGTGTTGGGGTCCCAATCTTTCAGGTATTGTAAGAGCTCCCAGATAGTGCGTTACACTTGGAAGAGAAGGAAAATAATCGTTTTCAATTTAGAGGTATGGAAAAAGCAACGGATGTGAAACAGGTGAAAGACCAAAAGTGAAGACCCTGAAACAGTTCTTTGTGTATCGGACAGCTGTGATTTTCCAGATTAGACAGATCCAGTCTCCATTTCCCCCTCCCCCCAAAAAATCAATAATAATTTTACAGAAAGAACATCTCAGTCAAAGCAAAAAAAAAAAATTCTAAAATATGCAGGAGAAGTACCGTAGACGAGGTGGCCGAGTGGTTAAGGCGATGGACTGCTAATCCATTGTGCTCTGCACGCGTGGGTTCGAATCCCATCCTCGTCGTTTCGTTTCGAGTTTTTGATACTTCTTTCACCTGCATATTTCCGTGTTTGATGTCTCAGCTGTGCTTCTGTTGCCTCTCCATTCTTCTTTTTATTTTTTCCTTATTAAAGCTTTTTATTTTTCAAAGCATATGCATGGATAATGCTTCAACATTAACCCTTGCAAAACCTTGTTTTCCAATTTCCCCCTCTTTCCCCCATCCCTTCCCCTAGATGGCAAGGAGTCCAATATATGGTAAATATATGTGTGTGTGTGTGTGTGTGTGTGTGTGTGTTAAATCAATATATGCATACATATTTATACTATTATCTTGCTGCACAAAAAAAATCAAACCAACCCCCCAAAAAAAATTAGAAAAAATAAAATACAAGCAAACAACAAAAAGAGTGAAAATGCTGTTGTGAACCACACTCAGTTCCCACAGTCCTCTCTCTGGATGATGGCTCTCTTCATCACAAAATCTTTGAATTGGTCTGAATCATCTCATTGTTGAAGAGAATCACGTCCATCAAAATTGTTGCCGTGTATAATAATGATCTCCTGGTCTTGCTCATTTCACTTACCTCAGTTCATGTAAGTCTCTCCAGGCCTCTCTGAAATCATCCTATTTATCATTTCTTACAGAACAATAATATTCTATAATATTCATCTGCCATAACTTACTCAGCCATTCCCCATTTGATGGCATCCACTCAGTTTCCAGTTTCTGCCCACTACAAAGAGGGATGCCACAAACATTTTTGCACATGTGGGTCCCTTTCCCTCCTTTAAGAGCTTTCTGGGATATAAATCTAGTAGAAATACTGCTGGGTGAAAGGGTACACACAATTTGATAACTCTTTGGGCATAGTTACAAATTGCTGTCCAGAATGTTGGATTCATTCACAATTCCACCAACAATGTATACTGTCTCAGTTTTCCCACATCCCGTCCAACATTGGTTATTATCTTTTTCTGTCATTTTAGCCAATCTGAGCGGTGTGTAGTGGTATCTCAGATTTGTCTTAATTTACATTTCTCTGATCAATAGTGATTTGGAGCACGTTTTCATATGACTAGAAATAGTTTCAATTTCTTCATCTGAAAATTGTCTGTTCATATCTTTTGACCATTTATTAATTGGAGAATGGCTTGAATTCTTATAAATTTGAATCAATTCTTTATGTATTTTAGAAATGTACCTCTCCAGTCTTTAAAAAAAAAAAAAAAAAGAAAAAGAAAAAAAAAGCAGAGGGGCAGCTAGGTGGCGCAATGTATCCACTGCACTAGCCCTGAAGTCAGAAAGACCTGAGTTCAAATTTGATCTCAAACACTAAACACTTCCTAGCTGTGTGACCCTGCACAAATCAGTTAATCCCAATTGCCTCAGAGGGGGGGAAAAAAAGGTAGCAGGCTGCTCTATTCTTTTATTTGTAAATTATAGGGCGCCTATTCACTCTACCAAAATGACTGCAAAGAGGACTTCTAAAGGCCCCCCCAAAAAGAAATAGATGCTCCAAGAGTATTTAACTTCTTTGATTTGTTCTTAGCTCATAACTCAGACTTTTGTGTTTCCTAGACTCCCCCAGAATTTTTCAATGCAGGATGAATGAATTTCAGAGAATTTGGTCAGAAGGCATTCAAGAATAGATAGGCATAAGAAGGGAAGGACTTCTAATAAGGGGTGGGAGATTTAGGGCGTTTTTGAAAGCTGTGCCCTCCTAAAGGAAGGTGTGTCAGTTTCTTGAAAATTGGAAAATGTGGGTGAGGAGGTGGGTGTGTAGAGTATTTTATACTCTATGAGAGAAGTAAGAAGGTGGAAGGTATGTAATATGTATTGAAGAATTGTACATGTTTTAACCTACATTGGATTACATGCTATCTAGGGGAGAGGGTGAGGAAAGGGAGGGAGAAAAATTTGGAGCATAAAGTTTTGCAAGGGTGAATGTTGAAAACTATTTTGCATATATTTTGAAAATAAATGGCTATTATTTTTAAAAAGAAGAACAAGAACAAGAGAACAGGGACAAGAATGTGGCTTAGGTTGAGAAAACTTTTGGCCCCAATAAATATAGTTTAGAATATGTGGCAAATGATGGAGAGGCAATTTGCTTGTGTAGAAAAAATACGTCCTTATACAAAATAGCCATGCTTTGAAAGTTTAAAGATGAATTTTTTGTAATTATGATTGAGTGATTAACTGAGGAAATAAACCCAGGGATGTCCCCAGTAGGCTCGGATCCTACCTAATTACATTTCTAAAGTCGAAATACAGTAATTTGGTTTGTTTCTTTGCTTTAATTTGTACTTCTAATTTTTATGGGTATTTGGTCAGCTATGTTTTATGTTTTCTTTTTTCTTTTTCTTTATCTTTTTTTTTTTTTTTTTAACCTAGAAACCTTGCAGATGCTTTTGGGAGCATAATGCTGGACTTAGCAAAATTTGACTTCAAATTTGACCTTAGACATTTAGGAACAATAATTCACAACTTCTCTGTGTCTCCAACTCTTCATCTGGAAATTGGAGAGATAATCTTGCCTAATTCCTAGAACTAAAGTGATGAAAAAATGAGACAATGTTGAAAAGCACTTAGCAAACCTTAAAGCGTTATATTATATCAATACTAGATATTAAAAGGATGTAGAAGGAATTCTCATGAAATGTACCAAGGACAGTTCACTAAAAGCTATTACAGCTAACCGTGGATTTCAGGATTGACTGGAACTTTAGGGTGAGTGTAATAAAGTGAAGTGCAATAGTGACAAAGCTAGTCAGAGCTTTGAGAAATTAAAACTGAGTGACAGCGGGACTTTGTGGCCTTTAAGAAAGCTAATATTTGTCTGGGTATTTATTTATTTATTTTGGGGACCTGGTTAATGTATAAATTTGTTTTTCATGAGAGTATATTTGCAATGGATTTTGTATTTTTTTGCCTCCTCAATGTGTAGGGGAGGGGTGAAGGGAGAAAATTTGGAACTACAGATAAAATAAAATTGAATTCCAAAAAATAAAAATAAAAAAGCTAAGGAGGTCCTGGGCTGAACTAAAAAAGACATAGCTTCCCGAAATAGGGATGATTATCCCACAGTATTCTCCTCAGATGTCCCCTGGAGGACTGTGTTCACTTCCCTCACCAGTGGTTCTGAAACTTTTGTTCTCAATATCTTTATACTAATGAAGGGAAGGAAGGAAGGAAGGAAGGAAGGAAGGAAGGAAGGAAGGAAGGAAGGAAGGAAGGAAGGAAGGAAGGAAGGAAGGAAGGAAGGAAGGAAGGAAGGAAGGAAGGAAGGAAGGAAGGAAGGAAGGAAGGAAGGAAGGAAGGAAGGAAGGAGGAAGGGAGGAAGGGAGGAAGGGAGGAAGGGAGGAAGGGAGGAAAGGAGGAAAGGAGGGAGGAAGGGAGGAAGGAAGGAAGGAAGGAAGGAAGGAAGGAAGGAAGGAAGGAAGGAAGGAAGGAAGGAAGGAAGGAAGGAAGGAAGGAAGGAAGGAAGGAAGGAAGGAAGGAAGGAAGGAAGGAAGGGAGGGAGGGAGGGAGGGAGGGAGGGAGGGAGGGAGGGAGGGAGGAGAAGGAAGGAAGGAAGGAAGGAAGGAAGGAAGGAAGGAAGGAAGGAAGGAAGGAGAGGAGGGAGGGAGAAGTATGGCTGGAATTTGAAATATTTGGAATTCTGAAGCCTCAGAAATTTCCAGAATTGCTTTTCTCCTACAAGGACAGTGGAATGTTCACTTGTGTTTGTTCGAGTGTTTAGTAGGTGTCCGTCTCCAACCTCCACTCACTTCACTCACAGTTGCTTAATGATAATGATGATAAAATTAGAAAAACCTTACAAATACCAGTTTTATCACCACGGTAATTTGGCTGAGATCATACATCTAGTGTCTAAGACCATCTGAATTAAAGTTGTGGTTTTTTTGTTTTGTTTTGTTTTGTTTTGTTTTCCTGATTCTAGGCCCAGTGCTACATCCTCTGCACCATCCCAAAGGTGAGCTTGTCTCCTTGGTCAGGAAACAGACAACCTTACGTGGTTGAAAAAATCAGGGCTGAGTAGAGCATTCGGAAGGAGGAAGGGTCTTTCTTTAAAAACAAACGAACAGTAATTGTTAAAGCAAGAAAATCCCTTCCTCAAGGCCCGCATTTGGGTGTTCATCTGTGAAGTCAAAAGAACACTCCGGTGAACTAAGCAGGGAGCTAGGGAGCCACGTAGAGGAAAGGTGAATGCATAAAGCAAGAAGGATCGAGGTAGGGTGTGAAGGGTCGGAGAAATGCAACACTTTTCCAGTATTCTAAGGTTCTCTTTCCTCGGGTTCTCCAAGTTTGCCTCTTGGCTAAAACGGGAAGGGCTCGTCCGGGATTTGAACCCGGGACCTCTCGCACCCTAAGCGAGAATCATACCCCTAGACCAACGAGCCAACTTACAAAGCTGCTAAGTTCAAAAGCTTTCCTTCCTCTTCCTCCCCCTCCTCCTGGCCTTATATTTCCCCATTAGTTTTATTTATTTCAAACTCGGAAACAACTGTCTCCTCAGAGAACTCAGTCTCTCCAGATCAAATAGTCCAAGGGCACATTCAGCACCACTTCCTGATCCAACGCTCGGTCACCACAGATCACTACCACTTCCTCCCACCAAACACAGAGTCTAATTTAGGAACTTTGGCAACAGATACATGAGAGGGAGGGAAGGGAAGCTAGATGGCGGGGAAGAGGGGAGAGAGGGGAAGTTTGCCTTTCGGGATCCTCCTATCTGTAACACTAGATCCCCGGGGAACTAGGAAGGAGAATCTCACGATTTCATCTTCCAACATAGACTGATCTTCAGAAAACACTTATAGGGGCTAATGGCCTGGGTGACGAACCATAAGGCAGTGGTGTCCCGCTTAGAGAAATTTGGGATAAGAATTCTGAGATGCAACCGTGAATTCGTCCCGTTTCCTTACTTCTTAACTTGTCTAAATATGACCAAGATAATTCCAATTACCCAGGTTCACAACCTTCCGCATATTCCCGGCGTAGAATGCAATTCGAAGGGCTCCTTCAATTTTGAAAAACCCACGTAAAGGTTTGTGGAGAATTTGATCCCAAAAGGGAAAGACGGCTGTTTCCGCCCGGTTTCGAACCGGGGACCTTTCGCGTGTTAGGCGAACGTGATAACCACTACACTACGGAAACCCACCCTGCCAGCGTTTCTCAAAGAGCAATCCTTGAAGAGATTGAGACGCTTTGCATTAAACCCCTTGCAAGTAGTTCAGAATTATATTAGACTCTATGGATTATGCAAGTTCCCTGAGGATGCGCCGTTGTCATTAGAATTCGATGAAGACAGGGAAATTCAATGGTACTGAAGCGGAGAGCTTTCTAGATCTCTTTAGGTTGCAAATTTGTATAGATCTAGAGAAGTGCCTTCAGCGTAGCAAAACGAGTCAAAACTTCACAACTGGTGAGTTGTGAAGAAAGCTGGTTTGGGTGGAGAAATTAGGGCAGCGTTTGCTACCAGGCTCTGGCTTCAAAATAACGGGACCTTGTGATTTTTTTAAAGCTCTGTTCATCTCCTGTGGCGCCCGGGACAGCACTAGTCAGATCAAACTTTCCTTTCTCGGGAATTTGCTTAACAAACCTCTTCCTGCTCAGGACTCTGGTTAGTCACCAGAATTTTTGATATATTTGGAAGATGATCAGGTAAGAGCCAAGGTAGGCTACCTGGGGTATGCTTCCAAGACTACAACGGCAGGGAGAAAAAGGAGGCGCCACAACCCGTGAGATTCAGTCACACCCTCGATGTTCCAGTCTTCCCCACAGCCTTGGAAACCGGATTCAAGTGAAACTTCTGGGGAAAGTTGCTAATTCCTAGCATCCATAACGGCTCTGGGCTAGGGGCGAGTTTATTCAAACTGTTTCAAATTCTTCCAGAGGTATACCGGGCAAGGTGACCCCAGGGCGGGTTTCCGTAGTGTAGTGGTTATCACGTTCGCCTAACACGCGAAAGGTCCCCGGTTCGAAACCGGGCGGAAACATGAGAGTTCTCTATTTTAGATGACAGTAGCGGATATTTCACAACGGAAACATCCATTCTCTGGCGGGAATTTGCAGAAAACAAGAACCCTCTATAACGGAGAAAAATGACGCATTTTCTGTCCACCAAGCTATTACCATCATAGCGAGTAATAGGAGACTGGAACAGACAAACGGAAGAAAAGATGAAGAGCAATATCTGGACAAAAAGATGTCTTTGAACGATCGTTTAAAGACAATCATTTTTGTTCCGGAGATGTGGGACGTTTTCGGGGAGGAATAGATTGACTAGAGCCTAGAAGATAGGAAGTTCGGTTAACAAGCAAGCGCCTACTATGTGCCGATCACTATTCTGAGTGCTAGCGAGAGACCACAAACAAAAAGAAGTAAATAAATATCTCTTTGTACTCAAGGAGTTCACTGTGTTAAGGAAGAATCGTGTTTCCTGAAGGCCAGTCTAGCTAATGGTGGAACATCTCAGAACCGTCAGGGGTCTAAAGCAATGCAGTCGGTGAAGAAAAGAAATAATTGTTTTAGGGGAAAAATGTGAGCATATACTTGAATCCCTGGGGAAAGTTGGAGAAGCATGGGGTAGATTCCAGGGGCAAGATGAAATGAAATTCCCCTTCCTAGTTACCTGGGGAATGGGATTACAGTAGGGAGGTTGATCCTTGAAGGGCAGGCTTTTTCTTCGCGCTCCATCCAGTCTTTCTCTTCCGCCCGCGCCGTATCTGTTGCCAAAGTTCCCAAGTTAGATGCAGTTTGTTTGGTGTATCATGACCACGTAGGTCTAAGGTTTCCCTGGCTCGGGAGGAAGTGGTGGTATCCTGAGCTGAGAAAACGTTGGATCAAGGAATAATGCTAATTTTGATATGAAGAGACTTAAATTTTCGAGGAGGGGAAGGGGAAGAGAGGAGAAGAAGGGATGACAGAGGAAGAGGAGCTTTGACGTCTTTTCTTTTGTACTACGGCTCGTTGGTCTAGGGGTATGATTCTCGCTTAGGGTGCGAGAGGTCCCGGGTTCAAATCCCGGACGAGCCCTTTGGATTTTTAGTCAAACTTTTAGGAGCCAGAAGAAAAGAGAATGTTTAAAAAGTTTAGAATTTCTCCAACCCTTCACAGCCTACCTCAATCCGTCTTATTTTATGCACTCATCGAACCACCACATAGCTTCCTAACCCCCTGCTTAGTCCACCAGAAACTCCTAAATATTCTTTTTACATATGGATACCCTTCCTTCCTTCCTTCCTTCCTTCCTTCCTTCCTTCTTTCCTTCCTTCCTTCCTTCCTTCCTTCCTTCCTTCCTTTCTTCCTTCCTTCCTTCTTTCTTCTCTCACTCCCTCCCTCCCTCTCTCCTTCCCTCCCTCCCTCTCCCCCTCTCTTGCTCTCTCCCTTCCATTTCCCCAATCTTATGATTGACAATGCTCTAATTAACCTTTAGGTGTCAGTGTGGATATATTTTATGATCCCAAGTCCCTATTCTAACTGCTTTGTTAACAGACTGCTTTGGCATTTTTTAATTTGTTTTGGGTGTCACCCAGAACTTAATAATAGTTCTTTACGTTAGCAATAAGTAGTATCTCCATTAATACTTGTCTCTGGATACGTTTATAAACAAAAATGGAGATGTTTGAAACCCCAACTCTCTCATACGCTGCGTTAGCTATATATCTCCCGGTGAGTTGTCGTTGGCAAATTTGACTGTAATAACATCTGTACAGTATAAAATCTAAAGTACAATAACGCTACCGCCTACTGCTCTTTTCTCAATATTTATCCTCATGCCAACCCTGGAAACCGGGTGTTTTTAAAGTATCCCCATTTTCCATACGAGGAAACTGAGACACAAGAAAGCTATTGAATTGTTGATCAGCATCAGGACAGAGCTCTCCTGTGCCTGAAGTGTAAGACTGGAATAAATCAATTTGACCACTAGACTGCTTCTTCAAAGAATTGATAAAAGCCCACGTCTGACTAAGTGCAGAAGTAGCTTCACAACACGTAGTCGGTAGGATTCGAACCTACGCGGGGAAACCCCAATGGATTTCTAGTCCATCGCCTTAACCACTCGGCCACGACTACCACAGTTTAAGAAGTTCTATTGTCATTTCTTTTAAGGCATAGTGAGCCTATGTCTGTGCTTATCTTTTTTCCTATACAAGCCTCTCTCATTTATTACATTCTCTAATCTAGAGGACTTGTTAAAGCCAAAAGTTTTCTCGAACTAATCCAGCTTGTCTCATAAAGCAGAATTTCTCCCTGATGCTTTCCAGCCTCCTGGTAACTAATAACATCTTCCTCCTCGTGGGCAAAGCTTTCGAAAACGCCATTCCTCAATCTCCTCCACCCCTTCCCGCAATCTCCCCCTTCCCCACTTTATGCCTCTCTATTTTACGCCATTCCTCAATCTCCTCCACCCCTTCCCGCAATCTCCCCCTTCCCCACTTTATGCCTCTCTATTTTCGAATCTTTTCACCAAAGGCTCAGAAATTTTATGCAGTGACAAGTTATTGAAGGGGAAACTAAGAACGGCAGAAGTCTGGATTACTAGCCAAAGAAACTGAAGATTTTATCCAACTGCTCTTGGGTGCATGAGAGCGTATAATTTTTAAGTTGAAGAAGAAGGAAAGGTATTTTGTACAAGGTTTCCTTGGAGAAATGGTTAAGGGTTAGAAGAAATTGTAGGACAGCTGAAGTACAATTGTCAAAAGTCTCAATGATGACAAACGACGAGGATGGGATTCGAACCCACGCGTGCAGAGCACAATGGATTAGCAGTCCATCGCCTTAACCACTCGGCCACCTCGTCCCCATAAAAACCAAGTTCCCTTTTTCAAAGTTTTGGTTTAGTTTGCTTTGGTTTACTTTGGTTTGTTTGAAAGATTTTTTCAGTATCTACAATAAAGTCTTTGTAAAGTTTTTTTCTTTGAGGTGAAGATTGGGAGGGCTAGATATTATTTGGAAAATCACAATTCTCCTATGCATAAGATATAAAACTGCAAAGTCCTCCTTTACAGCTTTCTCACCTCCAATGCCCTTTCCCTATCTCTAAATAGTAATGATTATTTTCCTTCTCTTCTAGATACAGCATACTCTTTGAAAGCTATCCTCTCCTTCATGAAGACCTGGAAAGATTGATCACTAGAGGGGTAATTACTACGGTAGACAATTGTGTATCTGCACTCATCAATCTGTAGCTTAAAACCGACCCCTCCACCGAGAGAAGCGAGGAGGGAGAGAGGGGATGTTGCTTCCCAGTAACAGCCAAAAGATTTAATTAGCTCAAAGCATTCACTAAAATGGCAAAGTAGGACCAAATCAGCTGCAAAAGATATGCACTCTATCCCACAATGTGTAACACATTCTTCTACAAACACTCAGAGTCAGTGAGGAAAAATGGGAACAGAGTACACTGATAGTAAGGCACAAGAGAATTCAGTACTCAACACTTCGAGACCCCACGGTCTTTCTTTTCTAAAGTCTTTACCTTGTCTTCCGCCCTCCCAAAATAAGAAAACCGCTTTCTTCAAAGTGACTCTACTTGGCAGACTTGACTCTCAGGGTCTGTTCTCCACCTCTAGATTCTCAAACTGCCCACTGTGAATCCATCAAAGACTGCTCTCTCTTCTCATGATACCGATCAAGATTATCTAAAAGATTTCTATCCCTTTTACTCTGTGTGTATTTGGTGGGAGGGAAAAGGAGGTAAGGAAATTGGTGTCTCTGCTCCCAGCTATGCTTAAGTAAGTAACTTTGTTTCAGAATGCGAACCCGCGAAGTAAAAAAAAAGGACCCAAGAGAATTCCTTATTTTCCATCCATCTTTTGATGGAGAACTAGACTCCTCAAAGTTGACTACTGCTTCAGCAATGCTTCGATTCCCTCCAAAGCAATGCAATGCAATCTTAGCTTTGTAGAAGCCTTTAGTTGTATATACAGCATTCTTATTAATGCGGCCAGCTGCCCTTCCAAAACCTTCAGGCAAAATACAAGTTTCCTAATTAATCTATACCTCTCTCGCTCTGTTGTAATCCTCATTAGGTGATTTCACCTTCTGTGGTAGATTGGGGAATCAAGAGATTAGAGACTCAATTTCCTCCACCCTTAACAGACCCAGCTGAGCCATCCAAAGGATGGAAAAAGGAAGGAAATCCCAATGAGTCCAGATCCAGGAGTCTTCGAAATTAGAGGTTTCTCCTACAAAGAGATTTACTAAGAGAAGTTGGCACGACATCAGGGCGAGTTATTGGGAATGTTGCGGACGGAGCTCAGAGTTGGGGAAAGTGAGCAGTGATTAGCGGTTTTGAAGTTAGCGTCTGCGTGACCCAATCTCGAAGCGCTGGGCTGATGCTACCCTATATTGCGACCCTCACAGCAGCGAATCCAGTGCAAGCTTCCACAGACACAACAGCAGGTGAAAATAAGGGTCAACCCCGCTGATCCCAGCAGGCCACCAGTAGGATGCCAAAGCCTGTGGTCCAGGGGACATTTGTCCTGCAGATTCCAGAACCGAAATCCTTCCATACAGGTATCTCATCTTTTCTAAGGGTGAGAGGGAGAAGTAGCCGCCAAAAGTGGGATTCCGCGGGGTTGCACAGGAGCGTTTGTGGACTCAGCGATGAATCTCAACGAGCTGAGCCACAAACCCGGGAGAGAGAAAAAGAATGCTTGAATAGCAGTGGGGAGTGTAAAGTGATAGAGGACTTCGTTATCTACGGTTTATCTGAGAGACTGAGTTTGAACTGATTTTAAAAAAAGACTGTGGTGAGGAAATAGCTAATAACAGGTATGAGTTCCCCAAATTCAAGTCTGGGGACAAGGGATTTTAATACAACGGATACAAGAAAAGTGGTTTAATTGTTCGTAGCTGAACTTTTTTAACAGTCTGCTTTAACGACCACAGTTGCGCAGGTCTAGTTTCCGTAGTGTAGGGGTTATCACGTTCGCCTAACACGCGAAAGGTCCCCGGTTCGAAACCGGGCGGAAACATAAGGTGTCTTTTTATGAGCTTTATTCCTACATAGAAAGGACTTTAACTGCTTTAGGCCACAGTGCATCAGTCTTTCAAGATTACTCGTCGTCTGCACCCTCCAAAATCTTACTATTCCGAATAATGTAAGACACAAACAGATAAGTAGAAAATATCAGGACAGTCCCAGGCGATGGAGACCCATGTTCAAAGGGCATGTATCATTTATGTTACAGAATCAGTCAAACTGAAAACTAGGGAAGCGTAAAAGAAGGGAGAGGATTTATCATTGAATATAGGGAAGGACCCTAGAAGAAATCACAAGAAACCTTACATATCACCTAAAGGAGGACCCATCGCCATGCTAACTATGGACTGCGTGCAAAAAGCAAAAGCTGTTCTGTGCCATGTTTTAGAATATTATCCTTCTCATCTGTGCTTTCTGAGGACCAGCCAAGGTAAGTGTCTACCCTACCTTGTAAATGACGGGTGATTTTTTGACTTAGAAACAATATCTGCATGCACTTGAATCCCGTGAGAAAGTTGGGAACACATGGCATCCAAAAGAGTTTTTGAAGAAATTATAATTCCCATTTCTTCCCAGAGACCCCAGATTACAGTTGGGAATCCTAAAGGGGATTCCCCCCCCCCCCATGTTCTAAGAGTAGACGAAGTTCTCAAATTACTCGAATTTTAAGCGATTTTATTACTATTTAGTGCTTTCAAACTAAATGTTTCGTGAAGTAGGAGAAGCAAATGTTGGATTTGTACATCACATTGAGATATTTCGATTCCTTGATCATAAGAAAAAATTACTTCCCTGAGTAAACTGTCCTTGAAGAAGATAAAATGTGTGAAGATAATCATTGCCCTAAGCTTTTAGCTTAGTCTAAAAGTACATCTGACTGTCTCTCTGTCTCTCTGTCTCTCTGTCTCTGTCTCTGTCTCTCTCTGTCTCTCTGTCTCTCTGTCTCTCTCTCTCTCTCTCTCTGTCTCTCTCTCTCTCTCTCTCTCACACACACACACACACACACAATCACCACCCAAATCACTTTATCAGCCTTCCTCCTATAACAACTGTCCTCATCTAGAATCCTGCCATTCATTTTCCCTTCAAAATCCTTGGGAGATTCTTGACTTTCACTCTGATAAACTTCCTTTGACTTGTCACAACACAAATTTCTGTGGCAATTGTGACCTTACTTACCAAACAACAGACCCTGGTGTAAGAAACAAACTAATGATATCTACATATAAATATATAAAGGATTCTGTAGCCTAATCCCCAAAGGAATCATTCTACCAAGATGGAGCAAACTACGGAAGCCAGAACGAAACCAAATTCTATTAAATAAACTCAATCCCCAAGGTATAATACCCAGAGAATATTTAAGGAACCTGTCTCAAGACTCTCAGAGGAAGCAAAATTATAAGGTGAGTTTTCCTTCATTTTCCTCCAAATCCTGACAAGCCAAAATATGCAGGGAATTTTCCTGTGGTTCACTTTGCTAGATGTATCACAAAACTCCTGCAGGTGAACAAGAAACCTATTATTATCATTATTATTTCACGTTCTTCTAGAAATAGTAACTGTAGCATTACAAGAAAGAGAATTCAAGACTGTAAATACAGGAAAAGAGGGGGAAATTATCAATTTTAAAGTTATGATAGAAAACACTAACGTCAACCAAAACATTGTTTGAAGCAAAGCTACAAGATATGAAATAAATCCACATCTGTAAGCAATAAAGTATATCCATTAGGAAGAACTAGAGAGATAAATTCCACTACAGGACTTATAAAATCATTGGGAATGTATCTAAAAATGTGTATCCAGGAACTCTCTCAATCCAAGTATAAAACATTTTCAGAAATAAAGATAAAACCAAGTAATTGAAAAACTATTGGGAAGGTCAAGTTCATATAATAAAAAGAACTATATTTCCTAAATTAATTCACTGATTCAGTTCTGTGCCAATTAAAATACCAAGAGTTTGACAGAGATTTACAGAGTTTGAGAAAATAAAATAAAACTTGTTTATGAATAAGCAAGTGATAGAGATCAAAGTTAGATATAAGTGAATAATTTCAGATCAATAAATTTTAAAAAGATTTTGTAAACAAATAAAAACAAATGTAGTCAAGATTAGAAGGAAAATAGAAAATTGGGGTGGGGGATTTTTATAGATAATGTCTCAGATAAAAATCTCATAAAGAATTTTGTCAAATCTTATAGATTTGTATATCTCTTATAGAGTACAAATCACTCCCCATTTGATAAATGGTCAAAATATTATGAAAAGCAGTTTTCCAATGATAAAATCAAAGCAATTTCTAATTATATAAAATAACCAAATTATTATTGATTAGAGAAACTCAAGGTAAAATAATTTGAGATATTATTTTACACCTATCAGATTGGCTTGGTTAATGCAAGATGTTGATCTTCATCTAACTTTTTCCAAACTGAACTTCAGTTTTCCAAGCCCTTTGGGGGAAGGGGGAAGGGGGTGATCTTGAGTATGTCTTCAAGAGAGGCATACATTCCAAAACTGTATGTGAGGAGGGATAGCATTCTGGCATAAGACATCCAGGGACTTAAATAACAGGTGTCATAATTTCAAAACACAGGAGTTGTATTCCCACCCCTTGTTTTTTTCAAACAAGAAATTAACATTTTCTGTCCCAATATCTCTGCTGACTTCCAGTCTCACATCATCAACTGTCATCCAGACCAAATGGAATGTCCAGTAAACAAATTCAAAACCAGAACTTATTATCTTTCTTACTATGTACCCTTCCCTTTTATTGTAGAGAACAATGCCCTCTCACTCAGGCTCAAAACTCACAAATCATCTTGGATTCCTCATTATTTCTCAAGGTACATATTCAAGCTGTTGCCAATATCTGCTGATTTTACCTTTGTAACATTTCTCCAAATCATCCCTTTTTCTCTTTTAACATTGCCACCACACATGTCTTCATCAACTTACATCTTGATTATTGCAAAAGGCTGTTGGTGAGTCTGCTTCACACATCCTATCCATCCTCCATTCAGATTTTCCTAGTACACTAGTCCAATCACATCCCCTTTCCCTATTCAGTAAACTACAGGTGCTTCCTATTGTTGCCTCCAAGAACAAATGTAAAATATGTTATTTAGTATTCAAAATCCATATCTTTCTAGTTTTACACCTTATTCCCTAAAGTACCTCCTACCTAGTGACACTGGCCTCCAGGCTGTGCCATGAACATGTCTTTTCATCTCTTAGCTTTAGGTATTCTCTCTGGCTTTCCTACATGCTGGAATGTTCTCACTTCTAATTAATGAACCTCCTTGATTTCCCTTAAGTTCCAACTAAAATCTCACTTTCTACAGGAAAACTTTCCTAACCTATCCTTTTTCCATTATTTCCTTTTAATCCGCTATATAAATTGATATATGTGTACATACAATACATATACAGATTTGTTTGTGGTCTCCTCCATTAAATTATAAGGTCCTTGAAAATAGGGACTTGGTTTTTTTGTTTGTTTGTTTGTTACCACTTCCTTGTATCCACAGTGCTTAGCATAGTGTCTGGACATAGTAGGTGTTTAATAAAAGTTAATTAATTGATAGATAAAATGGCAGCTTTGAAAATGCAAAAAGAGGCATGTCCTCTGTTAAGGGACAGGTCAATTCTCCGAGAGCCTCCACAGCTGTGGATCATAGCATCTGAAGGACTTGCAGGGCAGCTTTTGCTGACATAGGTATTGCAGATTGGGAATGAGATAAATTGTAGGCAGAGGAAAGAGAAGAGAGGTCAGACTATGCAACGACCTCTCATTCAGAGAGGTCAGAGAACAGCAACTGCCTCTCAGTCTCCTTGTATCATTCTCTCGCAAGAGGAGATCCATTCTGGATTGGGTCTCCAGCAGCCACTGTCAGGTGGCTCCCGTGTATTCCAACAGTCCTCCACTTCTCATATGATAGTTGCTCGGTCAATAAACATTTATTAATTATCAACTATGTAGTAGTCAAGTGACAAGTAGCCCATCTATCTCTTTTATTTATTGATTGATTGCTTTATTGATTTATTTAAAGCTTTTTATTCACAAAACATATGCGTGGGTAATTTTTCAACATTGAGCTTTGCAAAACCTTCTGTTCCAAATTTTCCCTTCCTTCCCCCACCTCTTCCCCTAGATTAGCCCATCAATTTCAAATTTTTTGCAAGATGTTGGAGAGCTTTTCAGAAGGTGATATTCCAAGCACACAAACATGCAGAGAGAAAAGGTAAGTAGAAAAACAAATGAATTCCCTGGTAAAATACTGCACATCAACAACAAAATGGATCACCTGGAAATTATGTGGAAAAGGGAGAGGTAATCAGCTCAGAGAACAGAGAAACCATTTCAGTTCACAAGACATTATTTGTCAAAGAAAACAGTTGCGACTTCAATAAAACCAAGAACATAGTGTCTTCAATCTTTTAAGCTCTTTCTCACTGACTTGAAACAAAGTAATCTCCTTTAAAATATCTCTAAAACGATTTCTTTATATTGTCAAATATTGCTCACGTGAGGTTTATAAGAGCACTTTTGAGTACTAGGTAATCTATATCCCGGGAGTTTCGAGAGGTCGTAGTCTCAATCTTGTCAGATTTAGCCTTCCAAAAGCCACGCATGTCTCTAATTTTCTTTTTCTGCTACTTTGAATGGAAGGTGAATCATGGTAGGGTGAGGATGGAGGTGAAAGTAATAAACAGAGGTTCTGTATTCGATTAATCTAGCTATTTCAAGAAAAAGTGAAGAAAGTTTTAATACGTTAAGTTGATTTTTGTGAATTTGTGAAAGGATTCAGGAAAGAATGGTTCTAGACGGTCATTAAAAATGTATTAAAGTCTGTAATATTGGAAAAAGTACACAGGCGACTTTTAGAGAATTAAAGAAAACTTTGCAAAAGCCCATGTCCATCAGCCCGGCTAGCTCAGTCGGTAGAGCATGAGACTCTTAATCTCAGGGTCGTGGGTTCGAGCCCCACGTTGGGCGAATAGTTTTCTTCACACAGGAAAAAAACAATTTGCAAAGTCTCCCTATCTAAATAATCTAAAACGACTCTTTCCCCGTCTCATCCCACTCTGCATGTGTCCAATGATATTGTAACTCCAGAATTTTGAAGCATTTTTTTCTCTCCGCTTTAAAACGCCTATTTTTCTCCCTCCGTTCACTCAGGTTTATATTTTCCCTAGCTCACTCTTAGTCACGGTTTAGTCAGCAAAAACTCAATAATCTGAGTGTGATTGAGGGAGACACAGACACAAAGACAGGAAAAAAAAAAAAAAGACGCAGATAGTTACTTAAATGTTACGAGAGCAGTATTTTAAAGAGGTTCGAAGCCATGAGCTGTGTGTGGCTGAAGAAGAATGGCTTTTTAGAGGAAATAAATGTTAGCTTTGTTCTCTAGTGACTAGGTAGGAATTCAAGAACCCAAGGAATAACTTTCCAAGCCGAGGAATCGATACAAATCAAACAATACAAAGATACAAGAACTGTTACTTGGACAAAGATCATTTTGGTCCAACTGGAGCACAAAAGTATAAGCAGTATGATTGATGAACAAAAATAAAACAAAACAAAACCAAAAAACTTACTTCTACCTCTGGTTTCAGGGACTCAGCTCGCCTTTAAGAGCAGGGAAGGAAACCTGAACAAGCCACAGAAATCCTCAAATGCCTCAAAATCCCTGTCTCTCCATTCCACTCTGCAACATCCTTGTCTCATCTTCCTTTCAAACAACAACAACTCTAGGGGCAAGATGTCTACCTGGAGTATCAAGCCCTAACCTTCGAGGACAGTCGAGGGCAATTGCCAAAAATATCTGTTCACTTGGGGAAATTTTCGAAGAGCCCAAGGACCAATTCTGTAATCAGAGCAGCTTTAAGCAGCCTGGAATATTTCCGCCTTACTGTCTCCTCTCTGATCCAATCCAATAGACATTTATTAAACTCCTACCATACGTTCCAAATCCTGTACTTAGCTCTGGAGATTCAGTTTAATGAAAAGAGAATTCCTGCCCTCAAGTAGTTTACAACCTAATGGGGGGGAGAGCACAACAACGGGACAAGAAAATAAGGGAAGAAACTTCAAGGACGCCTTGTTCCGTGGAGTGATATCAAGCAGAGCAGTAAATGTAATGGAGGGAACTAAAAGCCGGTTTCTTACATCTATAGAAAAAGGCTTTGGGAGGAGTTTGGTCCTCATCCATCCAGTCTTCCAACAGAGGAGAGAGGAATCAGAGGGAGGTGGTAGTATTAATCAATAAATCAATCTTAAGTTAACAGCATGTTGATGAAGTAGATAAAATTATGAAGTTAACCTGGTAGAGCCAAATTATACCATGGAGTTGAAACCTGGCAGAGCATCATATGCAGAATGGAGCCACACTCTTGCCAAGCTCGTAGCTGCCACTCCCTTCTCTACGTTTGCTCCCTTTTCCTTTTTCCTCCTTTGACTCTTAGATACTTACTTTACCTAACGAGTTTCTACTATCCTTCAGGGAAAAACGAAACTCCCAACTTTCTCTGTGGATATGCTGGCTATGGTATTTATTAGAAAGTCTAAGAAACATGGGCCCCGATTGAATCCAAATTTTTTCAAGGAAAGCGTTCCAGAATGCCTCGAGGTCAAAGCCGAAGACTTTGCCAGGTCCTTGGAGAGCAATTAATCCACTGCTCATTTTCCAGATGAAGAAACTGAGGTCTAAGGAGCAAAGAGACTTTTGTGTAGTAACCCAATTAATTAATTTCAGAGGCAGAATATGAACGCAGCTTTTATGACTGAAGAAGGATTCATTGCCTCGCAGGATTATAGGTTTCGTCAAACGCTGCTTTGAAAGATATATTAAGACTGATAACAGAGGCATTTTAGAGGATTCGTCATTGAACCCATCAGAAGGGAGCTATATCTTCATCAGAGTTGGCTCAGAAAAGGTCAGAAAGTGATTCCAAGGGAGACCTTTTCGAATCAGCAACAGTCCATTAGCTCCTCAGGGAAGCAGGGCTTTAAAAGAGAGCAAACTATTTTACATGCCTTCCCAGGGCCTGTGTGGGCAGGCAGGAAGATGACATTAAGCACCAACTCATCTGTTCACAGTTAAGAAAGTGAATCTCTCTCAGGGGAAGAAATTTCCAGAGGAAGTACAGCAAAGAAAGTACTGAGGAAGCTGGAGGAGGGTAAGCCCATAGATTCTGCTAAAAATCCCGTATTGTCTGTTTCCGAAGGACTTCTGGAGGACAGAGTCCTCGGTGAGTCCCATAGGGGCTGTTTTACCTTTCTTTTAAAATTTAGTTCTGTGACAATATCAGCTAAATCTCCAGAGAGATTCCCAGTTGAGTCTTGATCCAAGACTGAATTCTTGAGGCAAAAAACTCAGTGCATGTAGGGTTTAAGACTCCAATCTTATACTTTTGGTATTTAAACATATAAAATGACTTTGTTCCCAGACTTTGTGACTCTTAATCCAGATATTAAGGAAAAGGCAAAGTCCACGGAGTATAATAGAAAGAATACTGACTCTAATGTCAGAAAACTTGCCTTCAAATCCTGTCCCTAACACTACTTCTGTTACTTTTGTTCTTATGTCTCAGTTGTCTCTTTTGGAAAATGAAGGAAATGGACTAGATAGATTCTCTACAAGGTCCCTTCAAACACTAGCAAATTGACCCAGTGCAATTCAGGGAAGCTTTCTGTCAGGAAGCTTGGACTTCCTTAGAACCTGTGTGACACACAACAACCAACAGAATTATTTGTTGGCAGAAACACTGACCAAAGGAATGACTTTGGTTATGTCTCATACCAGCCTCAACCTCAACCTCTTTAACTTAGGGAAATAGCAGCTTCAATGATGGACTGGCAACAAGGAAACATATAGTAGAAGAATATAGTCATTGGGTATTTGAAATTTGGTCTTTGAAGCTATAAAGGAGCTCATACCACCCATCACTTATATTGCTTATCCTCTTTTCACTCTAGGCTTTGGCCCAATTTTTTTAAAATTTCTTTTAAATAATAGCTTTTTAGTTTCAAAATATATTCAAGGATAATTTTCAATATTTACTCTTGCAAAATCTTGTAATACAAATTTTTCTTCCTCCCTTCCCTTCACTCCCTCTTCCCGACAGCAAGTAGTTAAACATGTGCAGTTCTATACATTTCCATATTGATCATGCTACACAAGAAAAATCAAATCAAAAGGGGAAAAAAGAAAGAAAAAAAGCAAGCAAACAACAACAAAAAAGATGGCAATGCTATGTCATGATCCATATTCAGTCCCCACAGTCCTCTTGCTGGATGCAGACAACTCTTTCCATCACAAGTCTTTTGGAATTGGCCTGACTCACCTCATTGAAAAAAAACACATCCATCAAAATTGATCATCTCATAATTTTGTTATTAGTATTAAATACTAATTTATTAAGTAATAATTAATACTTGCCCAGCAACACTCCATTCATTTTTGTCATAGGTCTGTTTTTGTACATACAGACTCCCAGGCTTGAAATGTGGTTCCTCATCTTGTTTTCCTGCACTGTCATACATTGCAGCCTGAGGCTAAAACTATCTTCTACACTACAAAATTGTGTCCAAGCCTCCCTATGGGTTCTGTTTCAAACCTCAGAATGTACTTAATTTCTCACCTTTCTAGTTCATTCATCCTGTAATATTTCATGTTTTATTTACTTCATTTATTTGTATTGTAGTTCTCAAGAGAATTATAAAGTCCACTAAGGAAAGAGAAAATCTCTTAGGTAACCATTGTATTTTTCTTCATATCACAGGATTATATACACCGTTAGAGCTTAATGAAGGATTCATAACCCTTGGGTATTTATGTTGTGAAAAGAAAAATGATTTATTTTACAATAAATGTTCATAGATTTATGTTGGTATAAGAGAGAGCAATTGACAAAGTTTTTGGAGGGTCCATTGTAAGAAGAAAAGAATTTTAATGTTTTCTTAGGGAAGAGGAGTTTTGATAGGAATCTGGGAGTCTGGTGAATGTAAGAGGAAAAGGAGGAAATCCTATGAATCCTGGATCTCTCCAGTAAATCATACCAATGAATCCTTTAAAACTTAATCTACTATAACAATGAAATGGATCAAACAAGATAATCAAACAAGAAAAAAATTTGCCATCAAACAAGAGATAAAAAAGGTGTATAGTACAAGATGGAAAGGGAGAATAGGTGTGGAACATTGTTTACATTGCCAGACTCTTAGTTTATTAATCAGTTTTGGGGATTTTCTTTTTTTCCTTTTTTTTTTTTTTTGTTTTATGGTTCTCAATGAGGGGAAGATGTAGGCATATAGGAAAATATTTAGGGTAGGTTAAAATGAAAAATATAAATAAATCTTATTTAAAAATCTTGCTGTGAATTTCTCAAACACTCTTCTCAAGGAAGTAATATTATCTCCTGATTAATGAATCAACATGCAGATTTCAACATGGCTGACAAATCCAACCATCAAGCACCAGTTGCTCCAAGTTGAGGAATCAATCCCTCAAGCTGAAGTGGCCTACTTGTCCTAGAGTGTAACCACCAGCAGATAACATGGACACTGTTAACATTCAGATCGAGGGAGAAATTTTTTTTAAATTTCTTTTTTTTCTTAAAGCTCTAAACTCTAATTCCAGCTCCCTGAGAGACTGAACTACAAATTAAATGAATCAATGATTCTGATTTCTTTGCCATCCCAGAGAAAGCTCATTGTAGGGAAAAAAAAAAAAAAAAACAACTTCGTTTTGCAAGATCCCATCAGCTTTGGTAATCCACATCATCAGTATGTCAGGCTTTTTGATTAGAAGCTGAAACTATGAACTCTTAAAATCTCCGCTAAAAACATCTCTTTTCTTAACTGGCTTTATTATTTGGCACTCACGGACACAATCCCCGGGAAGTTTGTTGTGATCATTGTAAACTTTATGTAGTTTGATATTATCATAACGATAAAGCTCCAATATGAAGTCACTTGGGCTATGTGAGCCTAATGTCCATAAAACATAGGCAAAGAGAGATTTTTTGTAATTTTCCGTTACCAACTCTGTGGAGATATAAGGCTTGCAGCTTTTGACAGGATGAACTCTTGACCTGCTGCAGGGGTCTTCAGTTTTTCTGCTAAGATAGTTGTTAGATACTCCCACCAGTTTATGGTTCTGATAAAGAAACATCACCCAATCCTAGCTTCCCCACTTAGGTCTTGTACAAATAAGTAATCTGAGGAGCTTTTCTACCAAGTCTGGATCTGATTGGGAAGGTTCTTTCCAACATCTAGCATCAATTATTTCTTCTTAACCAAACCCATAATTTTGCCACCAAAACCACCAATTTGAGCGTTGTTCCCTCCTCAGCATATCTCCCTGCCCTTCAGGTTGTGGTAAGTTTCTTGCAGTCGGGGCACAACCTTCTATTTATATTCTTTTAGTATGTGTACATGCTTTTATTTCGCCTGTTTGCTGCTTTGCACAATAAAACTTGACATTATAATCATCTTCCTGACTACCATTTTTTTTTTTCTAGAATTTTCTGCATCCCGGGATTTGCTTTAACCCGAGGTGTGAAGTCAAATAAAGCACTACTTATTGGAAAAAGCCTTCATAATCTTGCAGGATTCCATCAGCCTAGGTATTCTACCTTCTGTCCTGATTGGAGAGTGGAGCTAGGAGTTCCAAAAGATCCATTTGAGTTTTGCTCCGCATATGCAGTTCATCCTTAGTTCCCGATGTCCTCACCTAGCTAGAAATGAAGCTAGGCTAGTGATGGGGAAAATGAAAAGCTGAAAAACAACAGCTACCGACCAGACAATGCGATGAATCATTATCCTCACTTTCAAATATGCAAGTAGAAAATCGAAAGGAGAAAAACAAAAATCTGCCGTGACTCGGATTCGAACCGAGGTTGCTGCGGCCACAACGCAGAGTACTAACCACTATACGATCACGGCAAGCCACCAGATCTGGTGCTAGCAAGCGTGTTCTTCACTTCCTCTAATTAAACTGAACATATACAATATATACATGTACTTTTGTAGATTTGAGTTTCTGCAATACTAGAACATCCTATTCTCTATGGAATATTATTTTTAGAAAACTCAGTGTCTTTTGTTGTCTATGTTCACATCTTCAGTGAACATAGGAGGAAGAGGCTAATAAAAAATCTTTCCCGGCACATCTCTCTTCCCATCCTAGAATGAATGATGAAACAGGTATGTATTCGAGTACGTATTACTCGAAAGATCCTTCCCAGCTCTTACTGACTTGATTAATCAATCTCCTGATAAACCTAATTCTCTCCGCAGGATCCAAAGCTACCTGATAGAAACATTGATGCTTCCGACATAAAGTACCGGAGACCACGACTCAGCAGGAACTCTGAGTGGAGAAGTAGTCAGAAGTCCTCGGGAGACCCTACCTACCAGTTTGAATCGAAGTTGAGGAGAAGGATCTCAGAGGAGGATCCTACCCTTATAACAAGGATATAAATAAAGACAGGTCAAAACTTCAATTATAGTTCCTAAGTCTGTTAATATATTATCTATTTCATCTACTTGCCTCTTTGCAAAAGGAAGGAAAAATATGTCCTTGTCTATTCTACAAGACCACTGGCTTTCCAATATTATTCAGACTTTAGCTTCCTCTTAGTGAGCTTTCCATTCATGTGGTTTTGGTTATTGTGACTACTGCTGCAGATTTCACTGTTAATCTGTTCATACTTATATGAACTGATATAATTTCATACAGAACTTTCCTCTGAACTCTTCACACGTGTCATTTCTTACTAGTTGCGTTGTCTGACCTCTCTCCTCTTCCCTCTGCCTCCAGTTTATTTTATTCCCAATCCATAAGCAACACCTGTGTCAGTAAAGGTTGCTTAGCAACTCCTTCAAATGTTATGTCCACAGCTGTGGAGGCCTTCACCTAAGCATGGTCCTTAACCTCTCAGGAGGTAAATAATATGCTCCATCCCAAGTTCCCTGGATTGTTCCTACTTCCATCAGACTTCAAGAGTATATGTACAAGGGGGAAACTACTTTCATTTGAGGGTGTCCCTGGATGCCACTTCTCTCCTACCTTGATATGGGAAAGAGGGGTGCTGCCCAAGGGAATCAAGTGTATGCCAAAAACTGTTTCTAGGCCAAAGAGCTTTTCTGTTTATATTAGTGGTCATTCCACATGTGAAAACAATGTCTTGTTCAAGTTCCAGTCAAAAGTTGTAAATTTAGGGCAGTTAGGTGGCACAGTGGATAGAGCACCAGCAATTAGGAGGACCCAGTTCAAATGTGGTCTACACTTAACACTTGCTAGCTGTGTGACCCTGGGCAAGTCACTTAACCCCAGCCTCAGAAAAGAAAAATTTCCTTGATCTACTTAGCAAAAAATTGGCATTCTGTACCTCCAAATATGACCTACGATAGAGAGAGAATAATCTCCGTGAATAAACTGTGTAGGGATTCCTCAGAAGGAGCTTTTTAAAATACTCTGCACTTTCCAGGGAAGGTAATTGACTTTTTTTTTTTTTTTTTTTTAAATAAAAAGACCTCTTTGGCTGTTTCCGCCCGGTTTCGAACCGGGGACCTTTCGCGTGTGAGGCGAACGTGATAACCACTACACTACGGAAACCAACTGGCAAGAGATGTCATCTCAACATTAAAAGTTTTGCTAAGATTAGGTAGTGATTAACTATGATAGGTTTAATTCTTCTGAGCTAAAGTGGTGATCCAAGACAATTCCAATAGATTTGTAAAGTGCCATCCACATGCAGAGAAACTATGGAGGCTGAACTAGGATCATAGCATATTATTTTCGCCTTTTTTACTTGCTTTTTCTCTCTCGTGGTTTTCCCCTTTTGCTCGGATTTTCCTTTCACAATGGAAATATATTTAAAATAATTATATCAGATTGCTTGCTGTCTTGGGGGTAGGGAGAAGAGGGAAGGAGAAAAAAAATTTGGAATTCAAAATCTTATAAAAATGAATGCTGAATACTATCTTTACATGTAACTGGAAAAAAATAAAATACTATTGAGGAAAAAAAGGAAAATGCCTTGCTCCATGAACTAATTTAGGTCATTGCCACTTTGGTTTATAAACTGTTCTTGGGGCCTTTTCAAGGAACAAAGAGGTCAAGATAGCAAAGGCCTTTATGGGACAATCTCTCTGGCATCAAGGCTTCTGCTCTTTCTTTTCTTAGCCTCTGGAACAGTTCTTTGATGCTAACCCAAGGATCCAGACATAATCCCAACCAACTGGCAGAAATCTCTCTGAAACTTTCAGGTGCACAAGATTTCAGCATCTACCCACCTCCCAATTTCACTCTTTCAGACTCATCAACCTGATTTTATGTGAGCTTCTCTTGGTGTATCTCCAAGTTAAGAAAGCATTTAATATTGGAAATAATTTGCTATCTTAACACAGGAGTTTCCTTTCTCTTCTTAATATTGAACTATTTGATTGGATTTTTTTCCCCCTTGTCTCCTCTGGTGTGAAAGGAAGGTAGTCAATGATTAGGGGATTCCCCTCCTCACATGAGAATGGATTAAACCACAAAACAGTCATCACCCCAGCCGGAACACGTCACTTGTAAAATGTATTTTGAGAAAGTACCTGAAATAGGTTTTGAGAATGCAATAAATCATAAGTAGAAACAAAACAGTTAAAAATCAAATCTGAAATCAGATCATCACCAAACACTTTTAATTTAAAGAGGGAAAAAACTGGAAGATTTCTGCATGAATCTGCATCTATCTTGATATACCCTGATATCTTTGGTGATACTTGCTGGAGGGTGGCAAAGATAATCTACATATAGCATAATTCCAAACTGCTTTTCAAAATTCTTAGTCCAGATTACACTTACACAAAGAGTGCATTAGTTCAAGACCCTGAATACCAAAATCTACCTGGTGATCTTGTATGTGTAGCAGTGATAGGATTATGTGGTAAACAGACTCATTCAGTGCTTGCTTCCTTTGCCTAGATGTTTCCCTAGATGAGCACTGCTCATCTGCTCTGAGAAATTTTTTATCAAATAATGTGTAAGTCCTTCCTCTCTGGAAGGAGCAGTTGGTCATTGGACAGATGAGATATATAACATACAGAAAGAAACCAACACAGTAGCCTAGTGGTTGGTATATCCAAAGCCACCAGTTATTAGGGGAGGTGACTATTTGACAACTGAAATACCCAACCAGAAACATCTCCTTGGCAAAAACACTTCAATTTTAAATTCATTTCTCCCTCTTCTTTGAGTTTCAATTCCCTTCTTATTACTCCATCAGTACACTCAGACAAGCAAAGACCTGTAGTCAACACTGCTTATTAGGACAAAGTATACAATTTAAAGAAAGAAAAAAAGTCATCAGTCAGAAAGAAATATTTTCAGCTTCTACAAAGACAGAAAGGAGTTAGAGAATTATGACTTCAAGGTCTGTAATAATAAAGAGGTTCATTATTACACCTTCTGCCCTAAATTCCTCCTACCAGATCACTTTCAAGAAGTATAGCTTCAAAAATTCAGGACCCATTCTTCCTAAGTCTGTCTCTGCCCAGTTCTGTCTCAGCCCTCAGAAGCTTTTCAACATTTCTTCTTTTATAGCACTCACTGGTATTTTTTGTATGCTTTTACTAAGAAACTGAGTTTCTCTTTAACTTCTGGCACAAGTTCTTGACTAACAAAGGAAGGGCAAATCGCCCTTGTAACCTTGTATTGGTTCTCATGTTATGCCACAGTTCTCTTTTATTGTCCTGATTCAGTTTCCCTAATTATGCTGAATTAGTTTCCCTAATTGTTCTGCCTCAGTTTATAATTGTTCTGCTCGATCCTGAAAAACCACCACTCTGTCCTAATCAGAATATTTGATAAGGATAAAAGAACTTATATTTTAGAATATCAATCAGAATGCCTCTTCCCATCCCAAGCTATCAGAATATCAGATAGCATCTTATCAAGATGCCTCTCCCCATCTTTGGGGTTCCTCCCCTCATTATATCATCCCATCTCTGGTGGCTCACCCCACCTTGTCAGAGTCCCATGCCTGATCTCAGCACCCTGACTCCACCCCTGCCTCAGTCTACTCCCTGAGTCTCAGCCACATGTATATAGGTCATTGAGAACTCACATTGTTTGCTGGATTCTTGGAGACAATAGTCTCATTCAGCCCTGGGACCAAACTGTGGATCCATTTGGTCCCAGTAAATCTCTCCCTTTTAAATAAATTATTAAATATTCTCTCTATCTTGCCTCAGTTTCTCTGGCATTCCACTCAGAGATTTGATCAATTTTCCAGTAGTCTAAAAAAAAGTCTAAAAAAATTTTCTCTCAATTTTCTCTTAAATTGTTCACATTTGCTAAAGAGAACACCTCTGGTATGTTTTTTTATCATTAATTGAATACGTTTGGCTAAGATGACAGGAACAAATAACAATGAATGTTGGAGGAGCTGTGGGAAAACTGGGACACTGATGCATTGTTGGTGGAGTTGTGAAAGAATCCAACCATTCTGGAGAGCAATCTGGAATTATGCCCAAAAAGTTATCAAAATGTGCATACTCTTTGACCCAGCAGTACTACTACTGGGCTTATATCCCAAGGAAATACTAAAGAAGGGAAAGGGACCTGTATGTGCTAAAATGTTTGTGGCAGCCCTTTTTGTAGTGTCTAGAAACTGCAAAATGAACGGATGTCCATCAATTGGAGAATGGTTGGGTAAATTATGCTATATGAATGTTATGGAATATTATTGTTCTGTAAGAAATGACCAACAGGAGGAATACAGAGAGGCTTGGAGAGACTTACATCAACTGATGCTGAGTGAAACAAGCAGAACTAGGAGATCATTACACATTTCAACAATGATACTGTATGAGGATGTATTCTGATGGAAGTGGATATCTTCAACATAGAGAAGAGCTAATCCAATTCCAATTGATTAATGATGGACAGAATCAGCTACACCTAGAAAAGGAACACTGGGAAATGAGTGTAAACTGTGAGCATTTTTTGTTTGTTTGTTTTTCTTCCCAGATTATTTTTTACCTTCCGAATACAATTCTTCCTTTGCAACTACAACAACAAAATTCGGTTCTGCACATATATATTGTACCAAGAATATACTATAAGATATTTAATATGTATGGGAATACCTGCCATCTAGGGGAGGGGGTGAGGGAAGGAAGGGAAAAATTCAGAACAGAGGGGAGTACAAGGGATAATGTTGTAAAAAAAAAAAAATTACCTATGCATATGTACTGTCAAAAAAAATGTTATAATTATAAAATTAATAAAAAAAAAAAAAAAGAAATACCAAAAAAAAAATTGAACATCTGCATCTTGGCCCCTTTTCTTTAAGTCCTGAGATTTCAAGGATCACCATTTTATAAAGCTATGAAATATGAACTTGGAAGAAATAAAACTGAGGGTCACAGAAATGGAAATGAAGAAGAATGAGCAGATTGCAAATTTTTATAAACAAGGAATTACAGAAGAGAAACTGAGTGGAAAAATGTTATCCAAAAAATGTATGAGATAAAAGGAAAACAACTAAACAGGGATGAGAGCAAAATATAATAGTGGAAAGTCTGTTCAATTCATCCTTAGCATCAAGGCAACCAATATACATTGTTTATATTAAGAATTTTTATTACAAAGTAAATTTTAAATTTAAGTTAAAGTAAACATGCAAACAAATATATACAAACAAGGTCTAGACAGGCTAAAGTGGACATATTCTCAGAGGAAAAGCACTAAGACTGAGGATTAAGAAAGGATTCTTTCTAAAGCCTTAAAGGGAGCCAGGGAAGTCAGGAGACTATGATGAGGAAAGAGTGCCAAGAACTGATGACAGCATATGGAAAATCATATAGTTGGGAAAAGTAGTGTCTTGTGCAAGAAATTGTGAAAGAGGCCAGTGTCACTGGATCTCAACATAAATGAAAGGTAACTAGGTAGACAAAGGCTGAAAAGGCCAAGTCATAAGGACTTTAAAATCCAAACAGAAAATATATCTGTTCCTGAAGAGAGTCAGTGGAATTTAATTGAATGATGGGGAAGAACTGATAACATGATTAGACCTGTGATTAAGGATAATAAATTTGTCAGGTGAGTGGAGGACATACTTGAGTGGGGAGACACTTGTGTCAGGGAAACCAGAAGATTATTGCAATAGACAGGGCTTGAGGTGATGAGAGTTATCACCATGATGGTGGCAGTGTCAGAGAAGGATAGGGAACCTTTAGAAGAAAAGTCAAGAAGATAAAAACCAATAGTCCTTGACAACTGGCAGGATATGGAGAAAGGGGTAAAGAGGGAAGTTCAGGATAATACCTAAGTTGTGAACCTGGATGACTGGGATGATGTTGATGTTTTAAAAAAAGAAAAGTCATAGGCATATATGAATTAATGGAATATTCTACTGTACTGTAAGAAATGATGGGATGATAAAAACTATGAAACATGGAAAGATCTATATGAACTAATCAAAGTATTGTAAGCAGAATCGAGAAAACAATATGCACAATAACTACAATAATATAAATGGGAAAAACAACTAGACACTAAAAAAATAAAAAGTATAATAAAAGTCCAAGAACAAGCAGGACTAAATGAAAAGATATGAGAAGACCAATCTGCCTCTTTGTGAAGATGGGAAGTCTACAAGTGCTACACATTGCATATGTTTTCAAACTTTTAAAAAATATATTGATCAGTTGTACTATTTGGGTTTGTTTTTTTTTTCCTTAAAAATGCTACTTATGGTAAGGGATGGCTCTCTGGGAAGGAGAAAGGAAGGTAGAGGAAGATGGGTTCTTGGGATAATTATGTTGATGTTTAAAAAAAGAGAAAATATCAATAAAAACTTATTTTTTTAAAATAATGGGAAAGGAGAATGAGAAAATTGGATGAGGTGAAAATAAATTCAAAGGACACTAGACAGCACCTCAGGAATTATTATGTCAGACTTTTCTAAACAGATACACTACTTTGCTATCCTTAGACTCTGTGTAATAAAGCAATTTATCCCTTGTTTTCATTTGGTTTGAGAACCAGCTTAGCTAAGTGTAGATCTCACAATCTGTCATAGGTAATAGGTAAATTCTTTGACCTAGAAAGAGTGACAGTACACACAAGATCATCTCCCTTTCCCTCTTCCCCAAAAGGTAAAGAGAAGTGGTTTTCAAGGGCAAATGAAATTTAAGAGATTATCATATAATTTTCATCCTCAGTTTCCCAAAGATCTGGAATAACAAAGAGATCTTAATAAGAGGGAGGAGGGCAGCATTTCCAAGTGGTCTAAATGTTGACAAATTCTCAAATTACTTATAAATTACTGGAAATCTATGAGATAACTATAGGACAACTATAGGTGCTTCCAGGCTAAGAGATCCCTGACCTGGGAGGAAGTGGTTGAGGAAGCTGGATCTATGAACCATGCTGAGAGTCTACATTTGGATTTCTTAATCACAACAGAATATTACTTTCTTGAAGAGAGAGGGAAAGGTGGACTAAGACAGGTTAGGGATATTTACTAGGGCTTGGTTTGTTAGTCTTTAGCTTTTAGCTTAGTATTATGGGTCAGAACTTGAAACAAAATACTAAATGGAATTGAGGAGGCAATGGTTAATAGTTTAGCATTAATTTAATCCTACAACAAATAATGGTTTCCTAGTGATATAATGATTGATTTTTACTCAGTGTAGAGCACATAAGCTAGGTGCCTCAGCTAAATTGATTGAGAGATTCGGAGAAAAGGCAAAGGACTGGCAGCAGGAAATTAAGCTCTCAGAACCAAGGGGAGAAATTCAATTTGATCTTCTGTCTTCCTGGTGGCTGGCCTGGATTCCTGCACTTCCCCCACTAAGACCAAGGCCAGACTGAAAGGCTCTCCAGAAAGCTGCTCAGCTCCAGGAAGGAGATAATAAAGAATCTGAATTATAAGAAAGCTAACCGAGCCCCAGGAAAAGAGATAAGACTTTAAAAGAGATAATAAAGGATCTGGACTTTAACATCTGTCTACACTTGTGGTGGTAACTGAACTGCAATGAAGGCTGCTCCCGGAGACCCCCAAGAAAACCTAACAGAGAACATTGCAACTTAGTGTGAAAAGTTCTGTTTCAAATCCTGGATGAGCTTTTTAACTGTACTTATTTTGGCAGTCATAGAACAACTATAGGCTCAACACATGAAAAATGTCTTAAATTTCTCAACCTACAGACTCCCAATACCCCTCCTTTTCTTTCTGCATATAAATGACCTGCTACTCTTCTTCAACATCCACTGGAGAATTGAGCTTAGTACATTAAAAGTCTCCATTTGATTTGTTACCTTTGTACAGTCTTGACAAAATTGATTGGGGGGGGGGGATTTAAAATATGCCCATTTATAAAAACATCATCTCACTATCCCTGTATGGCCTGGGAGGCTGTCCAACCTGCCTTTCCCATTATCTCTGCTAAGCTTTGTTGTTTCCACCAGATAGGTGTGGCTCTTTCAAAAGAAAGTGGATTTGTTGGAGGAAAGCTATTCTTTAGGAGGAAATCTCTAAGCCAAGTCAAGGGGCTGAAGTACACTCCCACAAATATACACAAACCTACTTTGTCCTAGGAAAGAGGAGAAATGTTTCTGGAAAGATTATCATAAAAACATCTAAGACTGAAGAGTCCCAAATATTTCAGATATCAATCATCACTGGACTCTGGAGCATCTATGATCTTGGATAATGTAGGTCACTTCAAAAGACCTGCTAATGGCACCAGGGCCTAGAGGGAAGTAAAGTAAAGAAGATAAAGTGGAACTGGAATGTGCTTTCTTCTCACTAGATCAAACATGATTTCAGAGCCAGAAAAGAAAAATAAAGTTTCTACCTTCACGCCTTTCCTTCATTTTTTTATCCACCTCATGAACCCTTAAGCAACAGTATATACAGATTTTATGTCCTCAAGTGCCTATAGGAGCTTACTGAATAAACATTGATACAATGTCTCTACACTTAATAACAATGTCTTATATTTGCAATGAGTAAAATTTCCATAACTCCCTTTCCTTGGCTGGGGTAATGAATTGATGAGGAGAAATTTGAGATCAAGCTACTGATGGGAGGAATACTCCAAACCAAAGATACCATGAAGGTGGTGTCATGATCTTGGCGATGTTTCTTTATTCTGAATTCAGCAACCTTCACTTAAATCCAAGTCCCAGCACTATAGCCCCCTTTCTTAATCATTTCCCTTTTATCTCCTAGTTTTCCACAGGTGATTCCTAAGGGTGAAGAAGTTTTCATCTGAAATCACTAAAAAAAAAGGTGAGTTAGGAGAGTTCAGGAGCAGAGAGCTGAGAGAGTTTCACTTGCTTTGGGTGATGAAGGAGCCAGAATAAACTATGCTTTATTTGATGGCTTAAACAACATTTGCTTAGAACTTTGGTAACATTCTCACCTAATTCTGAAGTAAAATTTCATTCTGACTGTCTCCATCACAGTCACAGTGACCATAATTTTGCTATTTCTATCCTTTCCTTTTTCATTCCTTCTTTTCTGTCTTCTTTCCTTCCTGCCTACCTGCTTTGTCTAGAAGTAAAAAAGCCCACTTTTAGCCTTTCTTTTTAGAACTCATAATAAAGCGTTCCGTTTAAAGCATTTGAGCCAATCTGAAAGGGATTTTTTTTTTCATTTTTAATCTAGCAATTTTGAAACGAAGTTCTGCTTCTCTCTTCTTAGGTTGTCCCAAGGACTCCGCCCTAATGAAAGTAAAGTAATAATTACTTTATTATTAAAATAAAGGAGCCCTATATCGAGTCATCTAAGGATGAGTAGAGAGAAGAGATGCAAATAAGAAATGTTTTATTCATAATGCCGGAGAATCTGAGGCAAAATAGAAATTAGACAGTTATAATATTTTATTTTAAAGGGAGAGATTGTGCTGGGGGCATATTGCCCCCAGGGCTGATGTTCAAAGCATCCAGCAACTAAAGTGATTTCTCAATGACATATACACCAGTGGCTCAGCTACAGTAAGGGTAGACCGAGGCAGGGGCGGAGTCAGCTCACTGAGAGCAGGAACGGACCATCCGGTTCTGACTGGGGGAGGGGAGGCAGCTGACATTCAGATAAATTGGGATAAAGAAGAACCATGACAGAATGGGGGGAGGCCCCGGGGACATTCTGATAAGTAGGGAAGGGCTAGGGTCTTGAAGTCTAAGATAAAAGGTCTTTCTCCTTACTTGGATCTTGATGAGTAGGAGGGAGGGGTGGTGTTGCAGGATTGAGCAGAATAATTAGGAACTGAGGCAGAGCAATTTTGGGAAACCGAGGCAAGGACAATTTAGGGAAACTGAGTCAGGACAATTAAAAGGGAACTGTGGCACCACACATTCATTCATTCATTCAACTCAGATATGGTTCTGCCAGCTTCTGGTACATACAGGTCTCTTCCCTGCTTTATTCTTCTGTTTCTGCTACTCTTTTTTCCTACCAAAGAGCTAATGTCTTTGTATAAGTGGTACAAATATAAAAAGGTCTTTATTCTAATCAATGTCTCCTAAAGCTTAGAGACGTAGTCGGTAGGATTCG